>NC_136073.1:733819665-734184665 GCF_964261635.1 Lissotriton helveticus
TTTATCATGTTATACTGGCGTACGGTGATCTTAGTGAAAGGCACCTTGTACGCGGTCTTTGTTGACCTAAGGGCGGCTTTCGACCTTGTTCCTCGTACACTCCTGTGGGAAGTCCTTGCAGAGCTGGGGATGGCGCCTGAACTATTGAGCGTTATCGTCCGCCTACATGAGGATACTTTTACCCGGGTTCGGTGGGGTCGTCAGGGAGAGGTAACGGAAACCTTCCCGGTAGAGCGGGGAGTGAGACAAGGCTGTGTCATGGCACCGACCTTGTTCTCGCTCCTCGTGAATGGGGTGGCTGAGTTCCTCTCCCTGATCCCTACCGATGCCCCGGCTATGTGTGGTGAGCGGGTCCCGATCCTCATGTTCGCGGACGATACATTGATTATGTCAAAAACACCAAGTGGGCTCCAGCGCGATTTAAAGCGCTTTGAACTTTTCTGCCTGAAGAGAGGCCTAGAAATAAACACGGCAAAAACCAAGTTTATGGTCCTTAATGGCCGTATATCATCTGGGCATGCTAAACCTTTCAGAGGAGTGATGTATATGAATGGCGCCCCTCTAGAGCGGGTTGATGCCTTCACTTATTTGGGGGTCACACTCCAGAGAGATCTGGGGTGGACCAACCAATTAGATATCGCAGTACTAAAACATCATCAGCAGGCTGGCATTCTTCTGAAAAAGTTTAGCTTATCAACAACAAATCCCATCAGCCCACTATTGGAAATTTATAGGATGAAGGTGCTAAGCTCGACATTGTACGGTGCTGAGCTATGGGGATTCCAGAATTTGAAAAATCTGACGCTAGCAGAAAACGCATTTTGCGTAAAGCAACTAGCGTCCCTATAAGTACTCCATTAACACCTTTAATGTGGGATCTTGGGCAAAAAGCGGTCCAGGACCTTGCCGCTCTACGGCCCTTGCTGTATTGGCGCCCACAGAGGAACTCCAACATTATGCACAGGGCTTATGGGAGATTATGACAAAAGATGGCTCCCAAAAAATTCACTGGCTGAAGTCCATCCGGTCCCTACTAACTAGGTTGCGACTGCGTGAGCTATGGGACGATCCGACAAACGCTATATTCCCTTCCAAGAAACTTTTGAAAGAAAGCTATTGGGAGATGATAAATGCAGAAGTATGTATAAGGGGTTCTTCCTCACACCTAACTGGCCGTTTCCTAGAATTTAAGGCCCAACCGAAACTGGAATTGTATTGGGACGCCATAGAGAAAAATCAGCACCGTAAACTCTATTTTCAATTTGGAGTAGGCTCCCTTCCAGTTAGGTTTTTTACAGCCAATTGGACAGGGGAAAACGGTAGGGATAAATGCCCTAAGTGTGGTGAAGAACGAGAAACAATAAGTCATCTTCTCTTTTTTGCCCCTTATATTCTGCACCCAGAGCCATGTGGGTTAAGCCTATCTGCAGAGTGATTGGTACACGAAGGTACACTGAGGCTTTAAGAATTTTAAGTAGCGATCCCAGCCCTCCAATTGCTATTGCCATGGCTAAATTTCTGAAATGGGTTTGGGTAATCCGTATGCGCCTTGTTGCAGATGGGCTCTGATTATTGTTTGTAAACTGTGTATAAATATGTGGGCCTACTCAATTTGTGTAATTTATGTGCAATACCCCCTGTACTGTTAAAAATGATGGATTTGGTTTTATGAACTTAGTTTTTATGCATTCAAATAATTGATATTCAACAATTGTTTACAGTAGTTTAATCTAAATCTTAGATATTTATTGAATGGTTTTTTAATGGAATTTTATACTGAAATATTGTGATTTTATGTATGTTTTTATGTATGCTTTTATGACTTAATTGTCGAATAAAGTATGATGGAAAGTGTATCAGTACATCCGGGGTCAAGTTCCGTTGCTGCTGGAAGGGGGAGTAAACTCTATGGGTGTGGTTCAGTTGGACTTCAGCATCTGTAGGTAACTGCAGAAGGTGGCACAACAGTTCCTGGACATGAAACTCTAAGGCCACACTGTGGATGTTCTTGTCTAATCCCCTAATGCAGAGGTTATTACATCTTGATCTATTTTCATAGTCCTCCATTTTCTCCACGAGCCAGAATTGTCAGGCTTCCAATTTATCAAGTCTTCGGTCTCGGTCATCAACGTTGTAGGCATGTGACACTTCCACTTGGCCTAGCCCATGTTCTGCTTTTTGGATAGACTGGTCAAGGTCAGTGATTGCATTTTGAAAAACTAGGCACAGTGTCTTCATGTCTTTGTTAAATTCTATGAGCATTAACTGTCCACATTAGTCAAGAGTGACTACAAGTCTTGGGAGGTAAGCAGAATGCCCAAAGGATTGTGGGGCTGTGAAGCTGAGTCCATGAGTGAGGCTTGAGTTTTATCATCTTTGTTGTGTTGGTGGAGCATCTCTTATCGAGGGCGTCTTCTTCGCCTTGTATTTGTTGGTCTCCAGGATGATGCTGTAGAATCGCAGGTAGACCAGCAAAGGTTACCTGTGGCTCAATGTTATTATGACGAGATTAGTAGCGGCGTCTGGGGAATAGGATGGTTAATTGTTGCTGTTAGGACTACCCAAACTCACGTCGCTAGTGGTGGTCCCTTTAAGGTAGTGAAGAGCGTAGCTTTTAAAGCTATGCGCTACATTACAGAAAGTTGTTCGGAGTTTCCCCTTATTGTTAGACTTGCCTGTTTATTCGGAGCGGCGTCCATGGATTCCTGTTGCGGCGTCCTTGACTTCTGGGTGTATGTCGTCACTTTCGTCCGCTATTAAGGTGGTTCCCAAACTTTTTCGACCCACGGCTCCCTTAACCCATTGCCGTGGCTGCCCACTTTTACTTTTTGTGGAGGGTGTGGGTGGTGTAAGCCCGGCCTTGGGAGTACTTGCATTTTTCTCCCTGAAAATAGTTGGGATGAAGCTGATGAAGGTATTATAATCATATACGCAGGTGCCTCTAATAAAATATTCCTAGATACACTTCTTGGCTCATGCCTTTTTTAGAGTACCCTCTCAAACTTTTTTATCCCATTTACAGTGCTAGATAGCACCCTTATGCATATAGGCCCCATTGCCAAAGTGTTTCTGCGCTTGGAGAATATTTGCATGCACTTCCATTTCTACCCTTGTCATACCTGCCAACACACCTGTCTCCGCAGGGTGCCTCACAATTTTTTAAACCACATACAGCTTTATTTTTGCTGCCTCCTCCCTAAAATTTCCTCCAAATCAATGCAAGCCAAATACATTCTTCAGATATTTTTTTTTAAATGTCCCTCTTTCTTTCTTCCAAATGTTGGCTTTATGCCGCATATGGTGTTTTACTTCCCTGTGCTCAAGAAGAAAGCGGGTCTGTCTGGAAATGTGTGTGTACTGAAAGAAATATGTACTGGAAGAACCTACGATTCAAGTACAATACTAAATAATACTTAATGTGTTTAATAGCCAGGACAAATGTACTTTCCTGATAACTTGCATTGGTGTAAAATGCATTTGGAAAAAAACAAAACTATTAACGAGTCTAACAAATTAAATCAGGCATCTTCCGTTTACTTTGGGAGTGTTAGAACATGGGGATCCAGTGAAATATGGAGGTCATCCCCCTCGACACCCCATCAATTAAGCACTACTTTTACAGCTTTAGGCATGTCACTTACAAATCATTGACATCCTGCGTTTAAGTCTAATTAGTTTAACTGAAGCCAAAAGACCCTTCAACATTATATGCATTAAAGTGCTTGGTGCACGGCTCCCCTGGCTAGGTTTGGCGGCTCCCCAGGGAGCCATGGCGCATAGTTTGTGAACCACTGCGGTATTACGTCGGGTTCATCAGATTCGTTCCTGCAGTAAAAACAAAGGAAAATTCAAGGTTTTCCACAGCAGATATTCTGTATGATAATATGCTACGGTGCAAAATTTCTGTTCATGATTTACCTATGAATTTTTCTTCGTTTGAAGGCTTATACTTGTTTGGACCTTGAAAGTTAAGGCAAAATTTGAGTTAAACGCTTTATATTTAAACCCTTCGCTGCGGCGGCAATTCCGCCGCAGCGCTAGGGGGGTGTGGCGGCCATGCTCGTGACGGAACCACTCCGTCACGAGCCTCGGGTGCGCTGTGCATATGACGGAGCAGTTCCGTCATGGCCCCGCCCGCTCAATGTAACGTCCAGCGCAGGTGCGCCGAGCGGGCCGTGACGGAACCACTCCGTCATCAGCACAGCGCGTCCGTGGCTGGTGACGGAGCGGTTCCGTCACCAGCATGGGAGGGGTTAATTTGTGCGACGATTTATATATATATATATTTAAAGCTATTGATGCATAAAATAAGTGAATGTTATTTAAGATATCTGTGAGATTCATCTATGAAGTAGTTTTTTTCTTCCTCGCTCATATGAAAAGTATTTAAAATGGGCTAATAATTACTACCAAGTATTTACATATCAGGTTAATAAAATATTTAGGGGCATATTATCAAGACACGTGATAAAATTATCGCCGCTTTAGCGGCAGAAAACTGCCGCTAAAACGGCGATAATTGGCTTGATAATATGCTCTATGGAATTCCAATTGAAGCCCATGTTAGATGTCCTTCACATCTAACATGGGCTTCAATTGGAATTCCATAGAGCATATTATCAAGCCAAATATCGCCGTTTTAGCGGCAGATTTCTACCGCTAAAGCGGCAATAATTTTATTGCCTGTCTTGATAATATGCCCCTGAGTTACATGACTTCTGCTTTCTTTTAGATTCAGTCATTGTGCAACATGAATCTCTGATACTCTCTAGATACATGGAGGAGGGGACATAAGGTACCTTATAGTATATTCAGTACTTAGCAGTAGATTGCAGACTTCCAATGTACTTCAATAATTGATTTTCGTTGAGTCATTCTTGATTCCTAGAAAGAGGAAAAGAAAAGTGTGAGGAAACCAGATGAACAGAGTAACAAACCATTGACACTTCCAGGTACCATCGTTCTCTCTTCCCCGAGGTCCAATTTTGACTTTGACTGTGTTGGGTCTCTTTGGACCTATGGGAAGTTGGGAATTTACATCGTGGTTCATTTCACTTCTGTGAAAAGACCCAGGTGAGAACTTGACAGGTGCACCTCGAGCGCTGAAGCCCCCGGACTGTTCACTCCATGTCTGGTCCTGCTTGAGTGTTATCACTTGATTCTGGCAGCTCTCAACCTAATGCAGGAGATGGTGAAGCATCAAGTTTCCCCTCCCCCCACAAAGCCAACTTCCGGGATTATCACCAATGGGAGAACTGCAACCTCCAAACTGCCTCACAGCAGCCTAAGTCTTGTGCCAGGGTGTTGTGATATGCTGCTTGGTGCCTTCACCGCTAAAGCACAGTGGGATTGGCGCCATCGTCCTCAGCGCAACCGGCTAGACTCGGATGCATCCGCGCCATAGGGCCTGGGCCTCGCTCTGTCCCCGTACAACCATCCAACTTGCTCTAGTTCGGAGGCTGGCCCCATGGGCAACAGCCCCCTGCAGCAGTGCCACATCCCATACACGGCCCACCCACCACTGGATCCCGTTCACGGTCCACTCACACCGTGGTTAAGTTGTCACTCGGGCTCCAAGCTTGTGGCCAGTCAGCCGTTTCCTCCACCTTCCACAGCAACCAAGGTTTCAGATTGTCATGTGTGATGTTTTCATAATTTCAGTGTTATTATGAGTGACATTTCAACGAGTATGAGTGACACTTTCTCGCAAGCAAAATGAAGAAATGAAGACAAGGGATTCACTGTCTATAATTTAACACAGGCTCTCTGGCTAGTACTCACTTGGGCTGAGGCCCCGGCCGCAGATGAGTCCTGAATGAGTCCTGGGTCTAATCTAGTCTAGTCTGCGGCGCAGGCGGGTGATGCTCGCAGGTAGCGACTCTGGTCTTCAAGTCCTGGCTACGCAGGCATGCTGAGCTCAGGCAAGGCCTCAAGCCATGGCAATTCAGGTTTCCAATTCCCACCCGGCCCATGGCCTCCAGAGATCGTGATCACCTGTGAGTTCCCAGGTGGGGTAGTCCAAAGTGAGACTGTTCTGGCAGCCGCTCGGCGCTGCAACCCCGGTCACAGTCTGGTCTCCTTCCTCTCGAGTCCGTCAGCTCGGGCTGAATTTGGCACGGGCAGGTGGTAAAATACGCTGAACTATAGTATGGTTGGTGGTGGCCCAGGCCAGTGTTAGCTGCCTGCAGCAGCGCTGTTAGCGGCGCCATGATCATTGAATTTGTGGTGTTGCCCCCAAGCCAGCCAGCCAGCCCTGAGCTGGCCCTTCCACAAACCTTCCCGCTCCCCGGCAGCACAATGTGACTAGCCGCGCGGCTCCTGCAATTGTAGCAACAACCTTACAGGTCATTGGACACTACCTGAGATGAGAACATTGATGTCAGGCTGCAGGCTGTCAGTCTGCCGCGGGGAATCTGATCTCAGATGAATCCATGATACGTACTAGTAACAGCTGCAGTTCAGTTGTCAATGTGAGTGTGAACCTGCCAGCACTGCCTTAGTGCACAGTACAATAGCTTAAGCCTGCGGGAGCACAGCACGTGCAGTGCACCCACGGGTGGTGCGCTGCCAACTGTCTTGGCGCTTTGAGTGACAGCTGAGACACAACACAGATTTGTATGACAATGCATTTCAGTGCAGTAATGGGGAGTACCACACTAAAATGCCTTAGTCTAACGCCTGATGCGTGGTACTTAGCAGGACTGGTCTTCCCGAGGATAACTGTGCCCAAGGGCCTTCCCCAGCCTGCTGTTCAAGTCTGGTCAATCGCACTTATTTCCATTGGCTGGGCTGGGACACGCCACAGATGTGATTTACGTGGCACTGCTAGGAAGCGTAATTCACCTCACCTCTGGGCTGTCTCCTCCGGCGAGTCCAATGGGGCTCGGAAAAACCCCCTCGTCTTTAAGAGGGGGTGGAGTCCTGCAGCCCAGGACTCCTGCACCCCCCACCGGCAGTTCAGTGAGCACTAGGCCCAAGATAAAATGTTGCCCACCAGCAAAAGTGTCGAATTCCATTGCTAGGACTCCTCACCCGGTCCTGCCACTTCTCAGGCTCCAGGAATCAGGTCGGCCAGACACTACTGCCATCTCCCTCAGGCTGACCCACCCCACGTCCCACTTCATTCTCTGATTTCATCCGCCTCACCTGCCATCTTAAATTGGACAGAGCAGACACCCCCTGAAGAAAGGTGACTGCGCAGCATTTCGGGGTTCCTCGTACTCAATCCCCTTCAACATTCAGCTCCCTTTCTCCATCCGCTCGTGTTAATTTGGTTCCAGGGATCTTGATCCCAGAGCACAGAAGGGAGACATGTTGTTTCCTCCCTGCCATTCCCACTACAGCCCCCCCACTCTCAAAAGGGGGATATTTTTAGAAATGGAAATTAGGAATGTTTGTGTGTTATGCAACTGATTTAACTGTAATTCTGTCTGTGTTTTAATAGATAACAGCTTTAATAAACATACCAATGAATTGAAATCAAGGGCTGGTACTGCAGTTAGTCAATTGTCTTTTCTTTACTCACTGAGAGTGGTGAGATAAGAAGTCATGCCAGAAGCAAAGTCAACGCAATGACCACAGCACCAAAGGTATATGTTCTGATGTAAGGATAAGTAAAACATACTCTGCCAATAGCTCTCCTCTGAATGGTCACAGGTAGGATAACATATTTGTCCTCAGTGCAGGTACAGTATCACACACTAGTGTCCAGGGCTACTTCATGTATAGTAGTGGCCCATTTAGGTTTACTCAGCACTGGAAGGATCAAACTTCCCAGTGCAAGATATGACACGGGTGCACAGAGGCAGCCTAAGCATGCTGTCCCCTAAGGACTCATTATGTAAGTGGTCTAGCAAGTAAAGAACATTCAGGGCCTCACTGACCCCAGGAGTCTCATCACTGCAGCTCTTTTCAGAGCTATTCCATGATATTAGTGAAGAGCTTTCCAGGGAAGATGAGCTTGTTTAGTGCTGTCCTTAAATGTCCTCCAGAGGTGGCATAGCCTGAAGCAAGGCGATAAAGATGCCTCAGTGGTGAGCTCATGCCCAAGACACCACTTTGGCTGCCAAACAGGACTTTTGGATGGAATTGAATGATTCAAGGCTGTGGAAAGACACAGAACCTGGGAAGTGAGTCGCCACCGATTAGTGACAGCACAGTGAACCGCAGATGGGAGAGGAGCGACGTGCTCTGATTGGCGGTGCTGGTGGGCATGCTGGATGCCACTGCTTTGGCTGTGTTGCATTAGCTGGGCGGAGTCAGTGGCGGCTCTATGCTCATGGTGGCCCTGGGCAGGGAGCGTAGGTAGGGGGCCCCGGAAGAGGGGATCCGGGCGGGGCGGAGCGCCGAGGCCAGTGAAGAGTGGGGGTCAGGGTGTTTGGAAGTGGAACAGAGCCGGAGGCCGCCAAATCCCTGCCAGGGGCCGCCATGCAAATATGTATCCATCCTCAGAGGATTATTATATTACGGATATATATTGGTGTGGTGGCCCCTGGGGTTTGGTGGCCCTGTGCAGGTGCACAGCTTGCACATGCCTAAGGCCGCCCCTGGCGGAGTGAGCCGACACTGAGCGGCAGGGGAAGTTATCCATGAAGAGCCCAGAAAACATGGCTACATCGGGCGTTGACCTGATGTTAACCTCACGGTGAGTAACAGTGGACAGGAGAAGTGAGGGACACCCGAGGTTGGAGCTCGGGTAGCCATGTCGGAAGCAGGCTAGTAGTGGGGGACGAGTGGGCCACATTGGCTCTGGACCGCACCAAGGACTCTTCAGGAATAAAAGCCTCTGGAGTGCGAACCCAAGGGCACAAGACTGTAACAAACCACGGAAGGCACAAGATCAGTGGGGGAGCGCCTGCCTAGAAAAGGAGTAAAAAAGAAAAAGGGGCCTCCAGCTCAAAAGAGTGATCATGAGAAACGCTGCACCTTCGGGAGAAGTGAAAGTCCAGGAATATGCACCGGTCGCTAGGGCATAACCGAAAAGCAGAACTGGACAAGTGCCCATGGACCCACCACGTCGTCACTAGAAGCCAAAGACAATTATTTTAAAAAATCGCGCTATGTGCCGGCCGGGAAACCGGGAGACACCCGACCTTCCCGGAGTGCGCAAGGGGGGGGGGGGGGGGGGAAGGATCGGGCTGCTGCAGCTGCGCAAGTGTATTTTTGGGCACAAACATGCCCGCGCATGCGCAGATCGTTTTCTTGTGAATTCCCCCTTAGAGAGGACCAGGGGGCGGGCCGCAGCCCCCGGGGTTACACAGGGCGACTGGGCGAGGAGTCATGGTGCCCCCCCAGCCAATCCTGGCGCAGGATTGGCTGGTCAATACATAGCCGGGTTACATAACCCCTGACGGATAGCACGGCCGACTTTGGTGCTGGGAAACCAGGTTCGAGCCTCTTATCGAACCATAAAAATGTATACATGACTTACTTTGGTGTTAAATAAATAGATATTTTAAAAAACAAATTAAAATGATGTTCCGACTAAGGTGTGAAATTGGTGTCGACTAAATACATGTTTTTAAAAACAATATTAATCATGTATCATTGGTGCTGGAGTACAAGGTTCGAGACTGGTATTAAACACTGACAAGCTGTGTGCAAGTTATATGGTCATAAAAATACATGAATGATGGATGCAGGATGGGTGGATGCATGAATGGATGCAGGATGAATGATGGGTGGATGAATGGATGGGTGGATGCATGAATGAATGATGGATGCAGGATGGGTGGATGGGTAGATGAATGAATGATGGATGCAGGATGGATGCAGGGTGGATGGATGGGTGCATGAATGAATGATGGATGCAGGATGGGTGGATGGATGGATGGATGATGGATGAATGATGGGTGGATGAATGGATGGGTGGATGCATGAATGAATGATGGATGCAGGATGGATGCAGGATGGGTGGATGAATGAATGATGGATGCAGCATGGATGCAGGGTGGATGGATGGGTGCATGAATGAATGATGGATGGATGGATGGATGGGTGGATGCAGGAATGGATGCAGGATGGATGATGGATGGGTGGATGGATGGGTGGATGGATGGGTGGATGGATGCATGAATGAATGAATGATGGATGCTGGATGGGTGGATGGGTGGATGGATGGGTGGATGAATGAATGATGGATGCAGGATGGATGGGTGGATGGATGGATGGGTGCATGAATGAATGATGGATGCAGGATGGATGGGTGGATGGATGGATGGATGGGTGCATGAATGAATGATGGATGCAGGATGGGTGGATGGATGGGTGGACACATAAATGGATGCAGGATGAATGATGGGTGGATGAATGGATGGGTGGATGCATGAATGAATGATGGATGCAGGATGGGTGGATGAATGAATGATGGATGCAGGGTGGATGGATGGGTGCATGAATGAATGATGGATGCAGGATGGATGGATGGGTGGATGCATGAATGGATGCAGGAATGGATGCAGGAATGGATGATGGATGGGTGGATGGATGGATGGGTGGATGAATGAATGATGGATGCAGGATGGATGGGTGGATGGATGGATGGGTGCATGAATGAATGATGGATGCAGGATGGATGGGTGGATGGATGGGTGCATGAATGAATGATGGATGCAGGATGGGTGGGTGGATGGGTGGACACATGAATGGATGCAGGATGAATGATGGGTGGATGCATGAATGAATGATGGATGCAGGATGGGTGGATGAATGAATGATGGATGCAGGATGGATGCAGGGTGGATGGATGGGTGCATGAATGAATGATGGATGCAGGATGGATGGATGGGTGGATGCATGAATGGATGCAGGAATGGATGCAGGAATGGATGATGGATGGGTGGATGGATGGGTGGATGAATGAATGATGGATGCAGGGTGGATGGATGGGTGCATGAATGAATGATGGATGCAGGATGGGTGGACACATGAATGGATGCAGGAATGGATGCAGGATGGATGATGGATGGGTGGATGGGTGGATGGATGGGTGGGTGGATGGATGGGTGGATGGATGGATGCATGAATGAATGATGGATGGATGGATGCAGGATGGATGGGTGGATGGATGGATGGGTGGGTGGATGCATGAATGAATGATGGATGCAGGATGGATGGGTGGATGGATGGATGGATGGATGGGTGGATGCATGAATGAATGATGGATGCAGGATGGATGGATGGGTGAATGCATGAATGAATGATGGATGCTGGATAGATGGGTGTATGCATGAATGAATGATGGATGCAGGATGGATGCAGAATTGGTGGATGGATGGGTGGGTGGGTGGATGGATGGATGGGTGGATGCATGAATGATGTATGGATGGATGCAAGGTGGTTCGGGCTCGCTCGCTGCGCTCGCTGCGCTCGCTGCGGTGCAATATGCAAATTAGTTTACGCCTCACCACTTTCAAATGTCACCAGCCGCCCCTGGCCCCCACAATATAAAAGCCTGAAGGTATGGATATTGAAAGCTGAAACCAACAGTGGGTGTCTAGCAAGGGCGTATTCAGAAAAATAAAATGCCCCTCACTTTGAACTACGACACTAAACATGCAAGCAAAGTGAGAGATCCCGACCATTTCTGTGAAGGCCTGTATGAATTCTCCCACTCTCTTCTGTGCACATTATGCTTTTACAACACAATTTAAAAAGAATTTTGCCCAACAGTTGCATGTGTACCAACTTTTCCATGTTTCTTCGGTCTTTTTTCCTTGCCTTCTTAAACTTATGCTATCCTTTCTCTAGGATCTTTCTTTCCTTTTGTTCATTATTCATCTGTTCCTGCTGTGTCTTTCTCTCGTTTATTCATACTGTCTATCTTTTTACCTTTCTTTTTTCTGCATATCATTCTTTCTTTTCTACTTTATAGTCTTCTTTCTTTCCACTCTCTTTTAATTCCCATTTTTTATCTTGCTTTCCTCCTGTTCATAACTCTTTCTTTCGATCTTGCCTTTTTGCTACCTTTCTGGCCTTCTTTTTCCACTTCTTTGCTTCTCTCGTCTCTTTCCTCAATCATTCTTTTATTCCTTATCATCTTCCTATCATTCCTTCTCCCCTTCTTTTCTTTCTGCTTTTCTGTAATTTATTTCTCTTCTCCTTTCCTTTCCTTCCTTCTTCTTTTGTCTCTCATTCCTTCTTCCCATATTTCTTTTACAGTATTTCATTTTGTTTTCCTCCTTTTTTCTCTCTTTCCCTCTTTCTGTTTTTCTTTTTCATTTCATTGTTACTTCCTTCCCTTCTTGCCTCCCTTCTTTCTTCTTCTAACTTTCTTCCCCAATTTTTTATTTTTTCACCCTTTCATTCTCTTTCTTTTCTCTTTCCACCTTCCTTCATCTCTTTCTTCATTTTTGCCTTCTTTCAGCTGAGCGTCCTTTCTTTCTGACCAGTTTTCTTTCTTTGCATTCTAATTTCTTTTTCTCTTTCTTGTTCTCCCACTCCATTAACCTCTCACTTATTTTTGTCATTGCCATCATTTTTAGATCTTGCCTAGACAGCGCTTGCGCTGTCTCTTCGAGACATGCTGTATTCTGGTATGGACTTGAAGCTCCTCCCACTTTCCGCCCATCTTTTTAATTGGCTCCTGTCACTGTATTTTGTAAATGGGAGCTTTTCATTGGTTAATAGGGTTAGTAGTCCCTCCTTAGTACCGCCTTTTCTCTTCTTGTAACCTCCCATGAGGACACCCCCGTTACATGTGTTGTTACTCTGTAGGTTTTAATTACAGCCTCTGAGCACTATTTTCTTAAATGACTTCTCATGCCTGCTATTGCAGGCAGGACATGCTCTCCCGTAACCTCTTCTTGTTTTAAACAGCGGTGAAAGCCTTACGTCCGCGCACCTTTAGTTAGATGCAGCTCGCCCTATTCACTTTAACAAACACATTTTTTTTGTAAACTCGCCCAATGCCGTTCTTTCACTTTAATGGGGGCCACACTTGCATGCACGGTTCTTCTCGCCGGCTGTGATGCACCAAGAATGGAGGCTAGGGCGTCTGCGTGACATGGCATGCCGTGCCACGATAGGAACAATGTTCTTTTTAAATATCAGCATCCATCACTAGGATACTCCACTACTAAACCTTGGAGACCAATAATACATACCACTCTTATTCCACTATTCCACCCGGTCTGCCTCTATCCAGGTGGGCTCTAAATTAGCCTGTTCCGAGACTGCTAGATGCAATCTGGTGGACGGGCTAGGCACAGCTATTTCCTTTCCCCCCTCCCTTCCATTTTACCGGCTTCAGGCTCTGGTTGACTGCCATGAACTCAAAGTTTGTTCGCTAGGGACTTTCTACACAGATAAGTTTGGAAATTGGGAGGCAGGGTAATTTCATTATGTCCTTAGGACTCCCACTGAATTTTAAGGGTGTCCCAAAAATAAAAATGGTACCCAATCAGAACTTTACTATTGTCCTCGAATAGCATGGCTGTTCTCTCTTCTAATTTCTGGTTGGTTTACAACTGGTGTAGGAAAGTATGATCTGCTTTATGGCAACCCCCACTTTTTGCTGGTGTCATTATGTTTTTCTGTCTAGTCTGACTAGGATCCTGCTAATCAGGACCCCAACCTCTGTGCTTCTTCCCTAAATTGGACATGTGAGTACTTAGGTACACTCCAGATTGGCTACTGGTGTACCCCTGTAAGTCCCTAATATAGGGTACTAAGGTACCCAGGGGGTAGGTTCACCAGGGGTCTCCCATGGGCTGAAGCATGTATTATGCCACCCATGGGAGACCACTCAAATTGTGACTCCAGGCCTGCCATTGCAACCTGTGTAGGCTGGTGTTAGCACCACTTACGACAGATATAGGTTTCTCTATATCTGAGGTCATTACATTTAAAACCTATAAGTCACAACTAAGGTAGCCCTTTCAATCCTGAAGGTGAGGTACTAGGTCCTAAGTGGGAGGGTGCCGCTGCACAAGCAGGGAACCCCTACAACCTTCGGAGTCCATTCTCCCAGTTTGTAAGTGCATCAGCCATTATGACATATTGGGGGATATGTACAAGGACGTGGAGGAGAGAGGCGTCAGCCTTCCGGGCTTAACGTCTCTCTCCTCCACTTCTGAAACACAAGGCTGCACCATATTTACAAGAATGTGGTGCAGACTTGCATTTCTCCCTGCGATGGTGCTAAGTTTAGCAACCAGAGTGCAAGGATGTCTGCGGGCAGGGGAGGATTATTTATGTGTAGGAAGGTGTCCCTTCCTGCATATAAACAATCCTAGAAAGGCCCTTCTGTCACTTTCATGTGTGCTGCTTCATGCAGCACATATGAAAGTGACAAAATGGCATTACACTATCCCCTACACTATCCAACACTTACCCTACTGTTGCACTCACTGGAGTGGGATTAGTAATTTTTACCCCTACACAATCCAACACGTGCCCTACTGTTGCACTCACTGGAGTGGAAATAGTAATTTTTACCCCTACACTATCCAGCACTTACCCTACTGTTGCCCTAAAAGTATTATGCATTGTAATGGTATGTGTTGTAATGGTATGTGTTGTAATGAAATGCGTTGTAATGGTAGTTTTTAAAAATACGTTGTAATGGCATGCGTTGTAAAATTATACGATGTAATGGTCATTGCAATGTAAAAACCGTGTTGTAAAAGCATGCGTTGTAATTGTTTGTGTTGTAACATCATATATTCGTTTGGTATCAAACATGTTGGAATCATATCTCCAACACCGTACGGTGTGGGGGTATGATTCCATGCCCAGTAAAGCTCCTCCGGAAGGCCCTCGGTGCTTTCGGAACCAGTCTCCCAGAACCGTACAGCAAGCTAGGGCTGCTGCCGACCTGAGACTTGTTTCTGCCCTCCTGCTGCTGAGCTAAGCTCGAGAATGGGAAGGAAGAACAATAGATATCCAGTCTCAGGGAGGGGTGACCACCTCCCAGACAGGGTTTACTGTATTGAGGCAGGGTGGTGGCGCTTGCCTGCGCCACTGATACTGCTTGAAGGGCACATTTGGTGCCCTCCTTGCATACTCCAGCTCAAACCAGTTCAGGGAGCCGTTGGCTCCTGCTCTAGTGTGAAACTGGACAAAGGACATAGGAGTATCCTTCACACTGTCAAGCCCCCTCTCTGTGGGAGGGACCCCTGAATCATCTCAACCCTCTCCTTAGGGTACTTATGGGCTTACCTGTGGGTGGGTCCCTAGATTTGTAGTGGGAAAAGATTCAGATCATACACCACTTCAACTTCGACCATCTGAATACTCTGGAATTCACTGGACTTCACTTTGGGAACAGAGACCACAACGGGGAAGATTCCTGCTGCTCCTGGTCTCGTCGTCCTGCTGGTCTTCTGCAACGTCTGTGCCCATGCTCCATAAAGATTCTTCACCAGGCCTGTGGGCATTCAAAACACCTGAAGGAATCTCCCTTGGAGTGAAAGAGTGACTCCCCTGCATCTGCAGGCACCGCCATGCAGCTGACCGGTCTGCTGATCCTGGGCACCCACAGACTCCCAAAAGCTCAGCAACACAGGTGGTGGTTCTACAACTCCCTCGAGGCCTTCAGTGTGCTTCCGACCGAGTTTGAGGCCAGTATTCCTCGTCGGAACCACTGAAACAGGACCCCTGTGCACCGCATCGACTTGCCATTGCCAAGGCTTGCTGACTCCTCTAGAGATCTCTGGGCTCCAAGAAGCTCCAACCTCAATCAACTCCTGCAACAAAGATCTTCACCCTCAGCGCTTCCTCTGCACCGTGGGCCTTCTTAGTTGGTGAACTGCTGGAGGTCCTCTTGCGACTCCTGTGCCTCTGGCCTGTGGGTCCTCTTGAGGGTCTTCTTTGGCTCCAGTGGGCTCCCCTGCTTGCTCAGGGCCTGATCAGACTTACCTGGTTGTGATGAGTCACTTGGACCTTTCTGGTCCCGACACTTCATATTTTTTGTCGACTTTGTTGTTTGCCACTGCCACGGCTTGTTGGTGCCTCTGCCGGACACTAACCCCCCCTGGCTCTCGAGATTCAACGTGGGGCAGCTTTTAAACAGCTCCTGGTCTTCCACAGAATCGCCTAGTCCACACAGCTGTAACTTCAAGCACACCATCAAACTCTCCTGCATACCCAACATCGGTGGACATTCGTCTTCCGTGCCTCCTAGTCACTCCTGAGTGGCACAAACTCTGTCTCCTCTGCTTACAGGTTCTTCTCACCTTGAATCCACCTTTGAGTTCTCCCAGACTCCTTCGTCTTCTTCTCCAGCAGCATATTTTCTGAAGTCCTCCATGGTGGTCTACGGCGGTTTCTGACGTCACTTGACACCTATGCACTGGGCTTCCTGGGTGTAGATATCCTGTATGGCCAGGTACGGCCTAGACCCCCTCCTCCCCTCTCAGTACCCAGATAGTAACAGGTTTATACTAGAATGAATTTTTGGGATTAGGGGGTCATAAAACACCCGTCCCTAATTATTTAAATTTTTTATTTTTTTAAACAAAATGTATATACATTATTTACATAATACGCAGAAAACATTGCATTACATTGATTACATTGGTAGGTAAAGATGTCAGATTGCTAACCTTAACATATCTCTAATACAAAGATATTCCTACGGAATCTAAACATACCTTATTCAAAATAATCATAATAGCATTTACTTTTCTGTGTATCCCTATTTGAGCCTACGGCAAGGTCAATAACTGGCGTCAGATTCTTATCAAATTATGCCCACCCTCCAACCGGAGTGCGTATGCACAGAGGGCCTGTTCACCGTGAGGGTACTTCCCCCCCCCGGTCACCCCGTACGCTCTGTAGATTATCTCTATAAGGGGCCCTTGCAGTTATGCGCCATTGTTCACGTGTGGGGTGGCCAACCAGCCTACTGGAAAGCGTAACTCCCCCTCCCCTGCACCCATCCAGCCAACCGGCTGTAACTGCCCCTGGAGTTCTATGAGAGACCACTTGTCCCTTCCCCTAGGGCGACCCCATTCAAGAATGGCGCCGCCCTATAGGGACCTTAAATTTACTGCTTATCAATCATGACCTTACCGCCTGACCAAGGAATAGCACTAAAATACGACAATGAAAACACGCCTGTAAAAGAAACAATCATCTCCTGTCACAATGGAAAGAAAACATTACCAATTACATTTATAGACCAAACGATGTCAACCTGATAATAACATAATACAATAATACACTCTATCAACCCTGCTTTTAGGGGACAGTGGGTGGGGAATTTAAAAGACAGCCTCCTAGCGGGGCTACTGTCGCATAAGGCGGGCTGTGGGAGCGGCGAGCAAAGAGGCCGACTCCACCGCTCCCCAGCCTTTTATTAGCCCCCCCCCAGACATTAGGCCAGGCTGGTTCTAACCGGCCTAGCGTTGGTCAGACGCGTGACCCGGAAGTGATTGCAATCACTTCCGGAGTGCGCACCTGAAACCCCGACCAATTGTAGGCGAGGCAGGCCTGCTGCGTCATTATTATGCTCAACAAGCCCGCCCCTGTATGGTCATCGGGGGCCGGCACAACCCCCATACCTTTGGCGTGGCCGATGCCAGTCCCGCCTTGCTATATTGCCAGGTACAGTCTAAACCCCCTCCTCCCCTCTCAGTACCCAGATAGTAACACATTTACTACTAGAATTAATTTTTTGGATTAGGGAGTGTAAAACCCCCAGCTGTATTTAATAAAATAAAAAGTTTAAAACAAAATGTATATACATTATTTACATAATACGCAGAAAACATTGCATTACATTGATTACATTGGTAGGTAAAGATGTCAGATTGCTAACCTTAACATATCTCTAATACAAAGATATTCCTACAGAATCTAAACATACCTTATTCAAAATAATCATAATAACATTTACTTTTCTGTGTATCCCTATTTGAGCCTACAGCAAGGTCAATAACTGGCATCAGATCCTTATCAAATTATACCCACCGTCCAACCGGAGTGCGCATGCACAGAGGGCCCGTTCACCCTGAGGGTATTCCCCCCTGTCACCCCCCCATATGCTCTGTAGATTATCTCCATAAGGGGCCCTTGCAGTTATGCACCATTTACTTGTGCCTTTGTGCATGTGCGGGGTGGCCAACCAGCCTACTGGAAAGCGTAACTCCCACTCCCCCGCACCCATCCAGCCAACCGGCTGTAACTGCCCCAGGAGTTCTATGAGAGACCACTTGTCCCTCCCCCTTGGGCGACCCATTCAAGAATGGCGCCGCCCTCTAAGGACCTTAAATTTACTGCTCACCAATCATGACCTTACCCCCACAGGCCTGCATAGTTGACCGACTTTATGGCCCCTCTCCATTCTCGCTGAAAGGTCATGACCTATCTCCAAGGCCACCCAACCAAGCCAGCAGATTTTCCATGAAGATTTAATTACCCGGTTTAGACAGATGGACGCCGTCTTTTAAGAAGCACGGCTTCCCGCTAATGCACCCGTGGACGATTGTTTGTAAATGCAAGGCCTTGAAAAGTCTCTCTATTTTAATATTAAACCTCCTTACCGAATGGTTCAATGCCCTCACAGACCCCCCCCCCCGCCACTGAAATCTTGGTACCATCTGTGACCAAACTATGGTGCACCCTGGGCATGTCCTCGCTAGCCAACCCACTTCAGTAAGTAGAGTCTCTACCTGCCCCCTTCTACCTAGATTTACCAGATCGTTCCTTCCTAAGTGTAGGATAATAATGCTGGGAAGACTCCCTCTCCTTTCTAGCAAGTCTAACACCAAACCCCCAAAATTGACTGAAGTGGAGACCCCCTGCCCATGAAATGACAACCTAAAACCAGCTTGCCTTGCACTGGACTCACAATTACCTGAAAGGAAAAAATTATTCAAGAGCCTCACGTATGAATGTCCAACCACCCAACCGACATGTGGTCCTTGCTTGAGGGCGGATACTTGTTCTTGCGCTGATCGCTGTTGATGCTGCGCTGCCGCTAGTTTCCCCCCTGCGTGACAAGCTGGAGAAACTGAAATTGAGCAGAAAAGAAAAACAAGCATCAGAACAAGGCCCATGTCATACTCATAACATATGCAGCTGCACACAGCGCTTCTAACAATTGGAGGACCACCTTCCAATTCTTTGCACGTCACTCGCTTCCGTGGCAGCCCCTATCCTGAATGAATGTGATCGAAAGCAACTTGGGTCTAGACCTGCTTTCTGTACAGCCATATCCATGACTCTTTTAAATTGAAATCTTGGGAGTGGGATACCATCAGCATGAATTCACAATGGCCCCCCTTGTCGCTGGGTCTCCCCCTTCAGAAATGCCTCCAGGTTTGTAATAGGGCAGCAAGGATTACCACGTGCCCGATGTAGCACTACGCCCTCTCCGCGGGACTCCTGATCAGTTTTGGACCTCTTAATAGATATCCACAAGGAATCACCCTGGATCCTAACACGGTTAAGCTGCAGACCACCCTGTACATCCTGTTTGTTTTTTGCCACCAGCTCCCAAATTCTAAGCGCACCTTTGAATGCCAATGTAAAGGCGGCGCTAAACAACAGAGCTTTCTCAGTGGTGTAGAGCCTCTGGTAAAGATATTAGGAGATCCACCCCTATCGGCCGCCTTGTGTCTGGTTCAGATCCTTGTAGGCGCTGCCATCTCATTAAAGCTTTCTTGACCGTGAAACTATTGGTGGGATTCCCTTTCCCTTTCGCCTGTGCAAAGAAAGAGATTGCTGCCACGTGTCGCCTAGCCGCTGCTGCTGAGCGCCCCTCCTCATGCAAAGCCCCAGGTAAGCAAGTACCGCCCCGTGTCATGCTACTTTTCGGGCCCCTCCTTTCCCAAAAAGGTACAGTATGCCCAAAACGCCCCTTCATATGCCTTCCTGGTCCTGGGTGCTAGACTAGCTGCCACGGGGTCCGGTAGTTGGGGGCACCAATCTGCCAAAGTAGTTCTGGGAAGCGTGAGGGATTCTTGGCAGCATTCGGTAGTTGTGCCCTGAAAACCTGCACCTTGAAGCGAGAGAGTGCGTCAGCAGCATGATTCAGCACCCCTGGTACATGTTTAGCCCTAAATTGCATATTCAATCCCATGCATAGCAAGACTATTTCTTTCAACAAACGGAGGATCATCTTACACCGTGCTGCTTGCTGATTGATGCATTCCACTACTGTCATGTTGTCTGACCAGAACACCAAAGATTGATTACGCAATTGCTCTGGCCACACTGACAATGCCACCAAGATGGGGAACAGCTCCCAAAAAACAATGTGTTCTGTCAAGCCGCCCTGTACCCACCAAGCCGGCCATCTCTGTTCCACCGACTCAGTACCGTGTATAGCACCAAATCCCTCACTACCTGCAGCGTCAGTCATTAAACCCCACTCTGCGGAAGTGGTGAGCAGACCGGGTCACACTACCTTGCCATTGAAGTCCTGCAGGAATGCCAACCAAATCTGCATGTCCTGCCTAACCTCAGCTGACAGCCTGGTGTGGTGGTGTTTCTCCTTGAGGTCTGACATTGCTTGTGAGATAGATCGTCAGAATGGTCGTGCCATAGGGATAACCCGCAAAGCAAAGTTCAGCTGCCCTACCGTCTGCTGCAGCTGGTGCAAGATGACCTTATCTTTAGCCAAGCATTGCTGCAACCCTGACCTGAATTTAATGATCTTCTCTTCAGGCAACCGAAAACAACCCTGGAGGGAGCCTAGCTCTATCCCCAAGAACTCTATTGCTGTTGTTGGCCCAACCATCTTCCCTGGTGCCAAAGGGACCCCAAAAGCCTGCATGAGGACGCAAAATTCCTGCAGCGACCACCGACACTCCCGGAAGCCCGGTGACCCTAAGAGAAGGAAGTCATCAAGGTAGTGCAAAGCATATTGGGCCCCGTCACCTGCCTAAAAACCCATTCCAAAAATGAACTGAATTTCACTAAATAGGCGCAGGAGACCGTGCACCCCCTGGGCATACACATATCCATGTAAATTGTCCTTGGAACTGGAAACCTAGAAGATGGAAGTCTGACGGATGGACCGGCAACAAGCGGAAAGCAGACTCAATGTCTGACTTTGCCAGCAAAGCGCCTGGACCCAAACACCTGAGCATCTCCACTGCCTGATCAAAAGATGAATATTTTACACTGCACAAGTCATCACTGATAGCATCATTCAAGGATTTCCCCCTAGGTGCAGACAGATTATGTATCAACCTGAAAACTCCCCTCTCATTTTTAGCGACCACCCACAAAGGAGAACAGACAAAATTCTTTACTGCGATGCAGTCAAATGGCCCTGCTACTCTGCCCAAGCGCAGCTCTTTTTCAATTTTTGTCGCCGCCACACTGGGGTTAGCCCATACAGAGAGCTGGTTCTTGTATTCTGGGGTGCCAACATATTTTGGAGCAGGAATCCTAAAACCATACCTGAAACCATCTAGCAACAACCTGGCAGTTGAAGGATAAGGGTATCTGTTTAAACATGGTGTCAATGATGTTACTCTAATGGGTGAGCATGCTGTCTGCAGCGCAATATCCTTACTCCTGTTTATTTCTTCCCTTATCCTTTGACTTTTTGTAACATCTGGACTCAGGGTGTGATTTATTGGCATAGAAAGAGCATGCATGTTTGAACTTATACATGCCTGCAGGTCTAGTGGGAGAGGTGTGGCGCCGCGGCCAGGGCGACTGACGCTGGAATCTGGGGACCACGGTTCGATCCCCGGCTCCGGCGGCAGGTTAGCCCAGCACCATGTGACTCTGGGCAATAGCTCGCTTAATCTTCCCGACGGCCCCCCAGCACCTAGAGACCCTTACGGGTGATTGTGCGCTTTACAAATGTGGACTTTACTTTACTTTACTTTTAGTACATGTGCGTCTATTGAAGTCCCAACATGTGCCCTTTCTCTCCCCCCACCATTACTGGAACTAGCGGGGGAACTCCCGGGGGGGTGTGGCCGAAAGGACTGAAAGGGCTGAAAGGACTGGCCCTTGGGACTGTCTTGAGACCCACAGCCAAACTGGGTTTTGTTGCTGAAACACAAAAAATAAATCAAGTGAAGCCTCAAATCGAGGCTAAAAACTGCTGTACTGGCCCCAATAATGAGCTGCTAGCCACATGCACCCTTTTATGCTGTGTTCAAATCCCCCTGTGTAGACCTTTTGAAAGTAGGGTAAAATACCGGATTGTCTGATGTGCTTAAACAATGGGGAAGACACTGCACTATAGCGCTGCCACAATTCTTCCCACTACACACTTTAAATAACCAGCCCTCGTGAGCGCGCTGCTCACGTGACTGTTATCGGAAATAAACAAACTGCTGATCATAAAACTTTTGACCCGTGTGCACTGATTGCCCCGTGCACGCTGCATCCATACATGCACTGTTTTGCAGGACAAAGTCACACATGCTAATCTCTCGCCTTCAGAGGCTGCCCCAGCGCATTTTCACCTTCGCGCTATTGATAGAGATCGGGGGGTCACCTGACCAATAATTTTCACCATATAGTTTTCGGGACCATAAATTTCAATTCACCATATACATTAATCAGGTGACCTCACAATCTACCATCAGCACCCTAATTCCTTCCTGTTAATATTCTAATGTACCCGATTTACCAATCCACCGTTACGGGTACCTATGACCACAATGGATCAGAGAGCTAGCTGTGAAGGAAGGCGGGCAAAATACAAAACCCAACTTTAAAATACCTTTGATTTTCATCAAATGACCACGGACAACTGGGAAGTTTTAAGAATTATATCTAGAAGTCAGTTTCGGAAATCATAAGGTTTACAGTCAAAAGACAGTCGATAATCAGGATAACGAAAATGACATAACGATAAAGAAACAATGTAAGGGTAATCATTTAAGTTTGTAACTAGAGTAACAGGGAACACACTAAGTAGACTTAAACTGGAATTCAAGAATAGACATCTATAAGTGAGCAAGCTATTTGCATGTACTAAATTATACTATTGGAACGTACTTCATGAAAATGGGTAGAAATTAGGAATCCTATACGTCTATCAAAAGGGTGGAAAGTAAAACACGCTATAATTCTAATAACGTTACTTCAAATCAAAGTTCAAGAGGAAATTATAAACCACATTTATAATTCATAGACAGTATAGAAATAATGTGCTCTAAGAGGTAAGGTAACATAGGAACATGCTATGAAAATTCAATGCAATAGGTTTTCATAGGGTAGATTTTGCGGAAAGCATGGAAAATATAACATGTGCAAGGTATGTCTTTATTGAAGCACAGACAGGAAAGTAGAAAGGTGCACAATAGAGTTTCAGCCCTATCTATATATTTACCTAGAATGGTGTGAAAACCAACCCTGGCCACGGATCAGTCAAGGACAGGAAATACCCCAAGGAATAGTAGTCATCAATGGGACAGCAGGTGCAGAATGGACACCCCAGGACAGGACAGGAAACCCAGATTAGGATCAGGACAGGACCACCAAGGCACGACCAGCACCCGCAGTTCGGAAGCAACGCCTGCGCTCCACCCTCTCTGCAGATATCAGTCAGAACCCCGATTGGGTTAGCGAACTCCCCAGCAAAGTGCTCCGCCAGCACTTAAGGTTTAGTAAAACCTTCAAAAGTCTATGGTCAAATTCGGACAGAGTGCTCCGCAGCTCTCTGTAAATTCAGTCACCTATTGAGTGCGTTGGGTCAGTGACAGGTCAGCTATTCAGACAAGTCGGACAAATTCTATAGCTAAACCTAGGCTAGATATACTCTTTTCTGGTCAGTGTACCACCCCCCAATGTTGCAAAGTGTCAGAATCCCCAATTTCGATTGGTCCCCAAGTAGGATAGGTTAACACACCAATCAGAACAGACTTTTCTAAAGCCTGATTTACATTTTTGGGTACCGCCTAGCAAGATTGGGGTTCCCGTGAGAGAATACACAGAATACAATAGAAGAATATCATTGTAACAGTTTCAGAACATTCAACTCCATCTTGCCGGGTCAGAGATAGCGTTCACATGAGCATCTTGACTGTGGCTGCCAGCTGGCTGAGTTCCACCGCTCAAGGCTACTGCTCCCTGGGCTGCGCGAGCATGCGCGGAAGGGACCTTCAAGATGGCTCTCAGTACATTCAGACCCCCATTTCCCGCGATACATGAAAAGTAAGCGAAAACAAATTAAAACATAGAAATAAATGAATGTATTACATGTCATGATTTCACACTTCAGGTTTATCATCATAAAAATATACTATGTGATTAAGGGTAAGTGCTACACATAACGACACAATGAGCAACAGCACGAGCTTCACCTCGTTATCACATTAAGCGGCCATCTTATGGCTATTACGCATGTGCACCCTTTCCCTCCAAATCAAAACTACGTCACGTCACGTGAGTATGCCTAACGCATGCGCAGAAGCAATATCCTAAACGGCGGCCATTTTTAGAAACATAAATTAATCGTATTAGTAAAACACATAGGCAAGCGTCCCTAAGATACATGAATATAGTAAAAATAAAGAAATTTTAGTACAACATACGGTTTTGTTACTGGGTTATGACAGATTCGAGGTTCATGACTCAAGCAAGTTGCGTAATATGCAAACTCTTGCTCTATCAATCCCCTCTTTGATGATATTTACTATCATCACAAATAAAATGGAACCAGATGCCAACTTTTCTCACACCTTATGCATCTCAATCTCTTCCAGCAAGCGATTCAATTTCTCTTTCACATCTTTATCAGGGTGAGAAATTTTCACCTTTTTGTAAATCTGATTATTCATCTCTTCCAATTCAAGCTCATCCACACTCCGCTTCACACCCCTTCTATCCACCGTGTACTTCTTTGTGTGTTTGCGACATTTGCAACAGATGAATATGAGGAGTATGAGGAGACCTATCACTCCAATTGGCATCAGTACCTTAAACAATAAATTTCTACCTAAATTGGCAAACCAATGACCTACATTGGAGAGACCATCTACAAGTCTCTTCCAGGCACTGTCAACCTCCAGTGGTTTGAGTTCCTTTTCCAAATTAGTAATGTTTTTCACATATTTTTTAATCTGTACACTTTTGTCCGGTATGTAAGTGCAACAATGTTGCGCCTTCAGCATCCGGCAGACTCCGCCCTCTTTTGCTAATAAGGTGTCTAGCGCAAGTCTGTTCTGCAAAACCATTGATCTGATCGCAACCATTTCGGTATTGACCAGCAGGAATCCATGAACTGTGTCAGTAGACAACACATCCACTATTGTTGACAATTTGCAAATTCTGTGAGTGTTCAGAACCACTCCCACGCCAGGTATCAGTGCACTAAAAATACTACCTATTATTTCACCTACGCTTTCTCTTCTACTAAGCACTAAGCCATTAGTGTTTTCATTGCTTCCAGCAATTTCTTTCACATGGTATATTTTTGGGAAAACAATGCCAAAGTAGCAGCTTCCATACCAGTGATCCGGCAATTTGAAATAAGCCTTGTTTCCACATATATAATAAATTCCGGGAAACACAGGTTCTGACCCATTTTTGAAACCCCAACCTCCAATTACCTTGTAATTGTGTTCACATTGACTGGAACCAATGAAAATGTTATTATAATAACTAGTCTTCTCGCGATGAAGACAGAGTTTCCCTTTCCTTTCGAAATCCAGCAACAAAGCAGGACCACTCCCACCATTTGAGGTGCCTTCCATATTTTCAGCCCATTTAGGAGTTTTCTGTCTCTTGTCATTTGCCTTTCTTTGGAAACTCTCCCTTCTTTTCTCTGCCATGTTTAAAAATATATTTTCTTGTTCATGTAATGAACAGGTCAAGTTGTCTCTGTGTGCTTCATTTAAGTCTATAGTACCTATAGTCAGAAAGTATTCTCCCATATAACGTGTAACGTCACTTTTAGTATGTACAGGATTCAGATTTCCACGTATAGGAAGTTCAGAAAATATCACGTCAGAATTAGAATAGTAGTACTGTAATGGTCCTCTTTTGTAAAATAAACTAGCTAATATGCTACAGGAAATTCCATAGGTCAGAGGTAGGTGATGATAAGTCACGCCTTCAGCTACAGAAGTAGGTAGCTTCATGCAGACATAGCAATCTTCTATCTCCATAGTTTCTACATAGTGCACTAAAAGATTAGCGAAAACATTTAATTGTATCTGGTTTCTAACTCCGTGGTAATGTAGTCCTTCCTCATCTGATGCTTCTATGTCTCGTTTTGTTTGTCTGAGTGCTTTTTCACGTCTTTCTACACTTCGTGTTGTCAGTTCTTCAATGTCAGTGGTCACAGTCTGAGTAGGGTCAATATTAATATTTTTGCTTACCATAAAAGGAATGAAAACTGTTAGTCCTATCCAAATTGTTATCACTATAGCTATACTACATATACATACTTTGCAGCATGTTTTGCAACAACTGCGACTAGGCCTTCCATTCACGTTTGAATCAGACATTTTCGCTCAGAAGAAGATTTCTCAACCCCTCTCTGTGACTTTGCACAGTTATCTTACTTTGTGCAACTTCAGGTTAATTCGTCCTCCTCTTCCGTAGACTCATCAGCTATCGGTTCTCCGTCACTTTCGTCAGTTAAATCAAGATCCTCAAAATCTTCCAAAATTAAAAATGTCCATTCAGGATCTTGGTATTTCTCATTCAGTCTTTTTATTCGGTCACTCCTTCTTTTGGAGCTTTCTCCAGTTTGTTCTGAAATTCGAGGACTTTTTCTTCTTTCTGCAAGTTTTTCTTCTACTGTTTTTATTCTCAGTCTTAGTTTCTTAATAAATCCTGGTTCAATATTTTTCTTTTTCTTGAGTCTTTTAGCTGGCACTGTGATTTGGCTTTCTTCTAATACTCTTTTATTTTCGTTTGTATGTGGCACTTCTGTTTCTGTCTCTTCCCTTCCTATCTGACTAATCCCAGGTCTTGTATCTATTTCTTCTGCCTGGTTACTAAGCTGGCCTGGTTCAGGTGAGTTTTGATTTTGGCTTTCGAATGTCTTTGTTTCTGTGTCCTGAACACGTTCTTCTAATTCTATCTGATCCTGTTCAAGCACTTCGATCTCTTGATTTTCTTCTGCTCGAACTTTTGTACTAGTTCTAGTCTGTCCCTTTTCAATTTCAGGAGTCAGTGGAGGAGTATCGATCACTTGTTCTGTCCCTGTCTGACCTCCCTCTTCGTCCTCAGATTTGATGTGAATCTCAATGATCTGAGGGTCTTCGCCTGTGCCTATCTCTTCCTCTCTATTCCACTCTCTATCTGCTTGGGTTCGCTCTCTTGTTCTTATTGGGTCTTCAGTTAAATCGATTATGGGTATCCAATCATCTTGGCTGGTGCTCGGTTGTTCGTCATCAGCTACTTCAGGACCAACATCTGCAGACCCCTCAGCTGGACAACCTTCAACTCCAGGTTCCTTGTCTGGAACTACTTTCTGTGTATGGCTGGCATGGATCCACTTGGGAACGCCTGCACACTTCACTGCTGTCGTGGTCACCAGTATTATTTGGCGCTTTTCTCCCCACCTTGGTTCAAGGCAACTCGAACGAGTATGCTTCTTGATTCTAACCCAGTCACCAGGAACCAATTTGTGAACTGGAGTTGTCGGGTTGGCGACGGCGTCTTCCCCAATCTGGCGAGAGATAGAACGCACTTGGTCACCCAGTTGCTTGCAGTATTCAAGTACCAAATCATCAGAAATGCTTAACAGTTTGTATCCTGGTACCCATGCTTGTCTCATCACTCTTCCCATTAGGATTTCATGGGGGCTCAGGCCTGTTTTCCGGTCTGGAATACTTCTGAGTCCCATCAGAACAAGAGGCAAGGCAGTAATCCAATTCATGCCAGTAGAGTCACACATTTTTGCTAATCTCGATTTTATAGTGCCATTTATTTGTTCTACTACTCCAGAAGCCTCTGGACGATGTGCACAGTGCAGCTTTTGTGTGATTCCAAATGCTTTACAGAGCTGAGCCAGTATCTCATTCTGAAAATGTCCGCCTCTATCTGATTCAATCATGACTGGAACCCCGAACCTAGGTATCAATTCTTTCAGTAACAGTTTGGCTACGGTTATAGCATCATTCTGTGTGGCAGGGTAAGCCTCCACCCATTTTGAAAACAGGCAGACAATGACAAGGACATATCTTTTTCCCTCACAACGAGGCATGGTGATGAAGTCAATCTGAATTCTTACAAAGGGACCCCCTGACCTTCCAATTTTCCCTAGTTCAACTACTGTTCTTTTACCAGAATTGAACTGTTGGCATGTCAGGCACCTCTGGCAGAGTGATTCTGCTACCTTCCTGAACTTCGGATTAAACCAGGTCTGTTGAAACACCAGAACCATGGCATCCCTACCAGTGTGTGAACTTCCATGTATTAATCTTGCCATAGAGGAGAGCAGGTGTCTAGGTAACACAGGCATACCTTTTGGGCCCACAATGACACCATCCTCACTTCTTGGTCGACAACCAAGTTCCTTCCACTTCTCTTTCTCTTCCCAAGGCACAGCATGCTGCCATTCTCTCACTTCATCCCAGGTAGGTACTTCTTCAAACATCATAAGTTGGCAGCTGTTTCCAGTCCCTCCCAGTCTGATATTTATTGACATGCGATCCATAGCACATTGTTTTGCCACTCTATCAGCAAAATCATTTCCCAAAGATACAGCGTTAAGGCCTCTTTTATGGGCAACACATTTGACTACTGCCAATTCTTTTGTTAGTTGGATTGCTTCCAGTAAATTTTGTACAATCCCTCCATTCCGAATGGGGGTACCTGATGAAGTCAGGAATTCTCTTTGCAGCCATAATTGGCCAAAGTCATGCACAACCCCATAACAGTACTGACTGTCAGTATACACTGTTATCTTTTTGTCTTTTCCCAATTTGCAAGCTCTTATCAATGCTATCAATTCGGCTACTTGTGCAGACTTTACTCCAAATAAACATGATGCTTCTTTAATGCTGGTTAAAGAGACAGCATAAGCAGCGCTTAGGCCTACAAGTTCGTGTCTCATACATGAGCCATCCACAAACCATTGCTCATCATGTTCAGGCAAAGGTGTTTCTTTAATGTCTGGGCGGGGTTTGGTACTGAATTCTGTCAGGTCAATGCAGTCATGCTCGTTTGCTCCTTGGTCTTCTACAACCATTGAGTCAGGGAGTAGGGTGGCTGGGTTCAGGATATTACACCGAGTAATAACTACATTTGCAGCACCCACGAGAATCCTCTCGTATTTAGTCAGCCGACTAGGGGTGAGATACTGAGTCTTGGTTCGGGTCAGTAAAATTACAACTGCATGTGGAACATACACAGTTACAGGATGTCCCATTACAATGGATTCACTCTGCTCTAAGCTCGTGCAAGTGGCAGCTACTGCTTTCAGACATCCAGGTAATCCAGCAGCCACTGGATCCAAAGTGGCAGAAAAATATGCCACTGGGCGTCTAATTAACCCATGCTCCTGGGTTAAGACTGACAATGCACAATTGTCTCGTGTGTCACAGAACAGGGCAAACTCCTTAGAATAGTCAGGCATTCCTAAAGCAGGAGCTGTACACAGGCAGTCTCGCAATTTAGTGAATGCTGTCAAACTTTCATCATCCCATTCAACTGGGTCCTTTGCTCCCTTTTTGGTCATGCTTATCAAGGGCTTTGCTAGGACTGCGAATCCCACAATCCATTGCCTGCAGTATCCTACAACCCCAAGAAACATTCTGATCTCTTTCTGAGTACGGGGTAACTGCATCTTTTGAATTATACTGACTCTCTCTGAAGTGACTTTTCTGATGCCTTTTTCTATCTGGTGTCCCAGATATTTCACTGATTTGGAACAGAGCTGCAATTTCTCAGGGGCCACTTTATGTCCCTTTTCACCTAGGTGATTCAGCAAGGCAATGGTGTCAATTACACAATCCCTATGACTTTTAGATGCCACCAAAAGGTCATCTATATATTGGACCAAAACAGACTTTCCAGGTAAGACTAGGGATTCGAGGCATTTTTTCAGGATCTGATTAAAGATAGAGGGGCTTTCTGTGTACCCTTGGGGGACCCTGTTCCAAACATACACGTGACTGTTGAAAGCAAATGAGAAAAGAAATTTGCTATCTGGATGCAATGGGATCGAAAAGAATGCATGACATAGGTCAATCACAGTGAACCACTCAGCATCCCAAGGAATCTGATACAGGATCACTGCGGGGTTCGGGACAATAGGACAGCAAGGAACAACGATTTTGTTTACCTTTCTCAGGTCCTGCACTACTCGGTACTTGCCACTAGGTTTCTTGATTCCAATTATTGGAGAATTACAAGGGCTGCTCATCACTTCTTGTATGATGTTTGCTTCTAGCAATTTCTGTATTTCAACGGCAACTCCCGCTCTCACTTCGGCACTCATTCTGTAAGGCTTGGTATTAGGGTAAACTGCATTTTCTTTCATGGCTATTTTTATGGGATCTACATTTGCCATTAATCCTACATCCTTTCCAGTAAAGTCCCATACTTCTGATTTCACTGTCTTTTGAAGTTCTTCGGGTAAGTCTTGTACAGTCAGTCGTTTAATCTCTGAGTCAGGTCTGATTAACATTAATTTATAGATACCATCTTCGTCTAGGGTCTGAATTTCAACGCCTTTTGGTGTGCAAAAGATAGTACAGTTCATTTTGCACAACAAATCACGTCCCAGTAAGTTTACTGGACTGGTGTCACAAACGACAAATCTATGCATTTCTTTAAAGTTCCCTATTGAAATCTCCATGGGCTCAGTAACTGGGGTACTAATCAATTGATTAGATACACCTACTACCTGGATTGCTTCTCCCGAGAGGGGTAGGTTTGGAACGTCCGCTGTTCTCACAGTAGAACGGGTAGCACCAGTGTCCAACAGAAAGGTGACATCATTTCCATCAACCTTTCCTTCAATGTATGGCCCTGACTGGTCTACCGGCAAGGAGGCGCCAAGTACACACTCCTTGTCCTCCCCTCTCAGGCCCCGTCAGTACTCGTCGTCACAAAGAAAAGTATCATTTAACAAATACTGCGAAGTTGCTGCATTTCTGTTCTCATTACCTCCCCAGATTCCTATGTCGTCACCCTGCGGTGATTTTCCCTTAAAACTAGGTTTTGGCGCTCGGGGCACTTGGATTGTTTTTACCTGCTGCTGGGTCTTTCTTGGTCTTTCATTCTGCGTCTGTGGAATTAAATCAGGGGTTTGGGTATTATCATGCTGTAAATATGGACATTCGTCTCGCCAATGTCCAATTTCCCCGCACTGGTGGCAGGGGAATTTCTTTTTTGCTTCTTCTCTGCTCATTTTTACTTTTGGCTTTCCCCCACCCCCAGGGCCTGGATTTTGGGTACCTTTACTCAATTTACTGAATTGCTTTTCCTGTTGTTCTGCCAGCTTTACCTGGGCCCACATCACCTTTTCCTTGAGGGCCTTTTTCTTATCTGCCATCTCGTCCTCACAGTACTTTGCATACCGTAGGACCTCGTCTATTTTCTTGGACTGCCAACAGGTTTTGTTATCTTTGATCCACTGACAAATTTCGGGTCTTAAACCGTTTACAAACCTGTAAATGAAGTGGGTCATGTCTTTCATCTCGATGTTATCTATACCACTGTATGTTTTAAACACCTGTAACAGTCTTTCATAAAAGGAGTGCACAGTCTCGTCCCTTTCCTGTGTGGTTCTATCTATTTTTGTCCAATCAGTTTCCTTTGCGGGCACCTTTAGCTTCAAATGTTGAATCACTTGATCATATTTTCTCATCACTTCTTTAGAGGGTTCTCCTGTTCTAGAGTCCCTCGGGTATTCCTCACTAGGCCATGCTATGGCTATTTTACACTCGGTCCATAAGTCTACCGGAACTACGATGTCAAAGAACCCATCCAAATCTTTCCACAGGCATTTCTGTACCTTTACAAACCTTTCCACCTGCCTATACCAGTCCACAGGTTTCTCTCGTAATTTTGGGAAATCATTTGTAAATGACACAATATCCTGTCTGGACCATGGAACATGTACGTATTTTCCACCTGGCACTTCAGGCATAGGACATAACTGTTCTGGCTTATCAGCTTCTTTCAGAACGAACTGAGGAGTTACTTGTTTAGATCTAGCCTCATCTTTCTTTTTGGCCCACCTGGCTTTCCACCTGTCCACATCTCCCCATTTCTGTAATACTGACAATAACTCTTTGACCTGCGCCTTCTTCCCTGACATGTTCAGGTTTTCCAGATCCTTGTCTGAGAAATCTGCTCTGTACGGCTTTTGCAAAGGCTTTGATTTCGAGATATCTATTCCCATACTAGCTGCAGTGTCAGTTAGCTTTTCATGGAGTACCCTGGCATTTCGAGTAAGGCTCTTGCAGATAAACAACAGCTCTTCTTCTGTGTAGGTAGTTAATCGATCTAATCCTACATTTCCTGCCAAAAGTTCTTCTATTTCTACTCTCAGTTTGTAAAGATCTAGAGGTTTTGACTGAAGAGTTTGTTTCTCTAATTCTCGACTCCATCTCTCAATTTCTTCAGGAGTTACTACCGTGACACTCTTAGTACCTGAAGTTGATTCCATTTGAATTTCCCTCACATTAAAAGGATTATGTCTTTTCTGCATCCTTTTTCCTGGTTCCCTGTTGGGCAAATCCATTAGCGACACTTCAGACTCACATTCACTTGTTAAGTCGTCTATAATTAATGGCTCTGATCTCGGTTGGGCTACAATTGGGGTAATAACTGGAGTTCTCGGACTTCCCTGTCGGTCCCCATACAAGGGAACCACCGGTCCAATAGTAACCGGAATTGTTAAAGACTCAGGACTTGCATTTAACTGAGAAATCCTCTGAACTATCTCAGCTCTCTGCTTAGCTAGTGCTTCTCGTTCTCTGTCCTCCAATACCCTTTCAACGGAATTGTCATGTAATATTTGTGGGGTTAAAGTCGGAGCACAACTCGGGGCAGTGGGAGGTGTCTCTCTGGGTCTTTCACCATAACTAGGTCTAGGGTGCAAAGTACCTGTACCCAGAGATCTGGGTTCCTCCTCATATGGAGGGTTTAGGAACGGTATTCCTGAACCGGATGGTCTTGCCTCACCTTCATAGGGAGATCTAGGGCAAAAGTCTCTTTCCCGGGAGTATCTTGCGTCCCCACTAGCTGGCATTCTTGGATAAATATCCCTTGCATCTACGGGACCTAAGCTCTCAGTATAGGGAGGCATGAAGCAACCCCCTCCCACACTGGCAGATCGGGCCTCTTCCTGGGGAGGAGGTCTTCGAGAATTATCCCCCTCACTAGAAGGTCGGTGTCCTTCATTATAAGGAGGTGGACTTCTTAAAAACAGGTCATCTAACAATTCATCATCCGACTCTCCAATAGGCACCCAATGCTTACACTTTTTGGTCTTCTTTTCCCCTGCAGGAGGACCCCCTGCTGGCATCATTGGAAACAGTCCTTCTACAATCATATTCTGTCTCCACTGTTTCATCTTTTTGTCACGGGTCTCTTGTTTCAGTTTCGGATAAAATTTAGTTAACCCTTTATCCATTCGGGGCTTATCCCTTTCAAAAGCTTCGATTTCCCATTCCTCTAGTGCTTCGTACTGCGTTAATCTAGGTCTGGGATGTAAATCATTCATTCGGGTTCTCAAATTAAATAGAATTCTGCCATTGAATGTACCTTCTAACGGAAAAGCCAATACTCCGTCATCTTTCGTGTACTCCACCCAATTTTCCAACCATACACACGAGTGGTACCCTTTATCAAACATCATGAAAGATGCGGGAGTATTCGGTTGCGGAATGACAACACCTTCTCTGGTTCTAATCGGTTTGTCCTTTTTGAAATAATTCTTTACTTTCTTTACAAGGGACACTTTTCTTTTATTTCCGTACATAATGTCGTTTTTAACACCTTTCCACTGATCGTTCTCAAATCCCATATGCCGTGGATCAGGTCTAGTATGCGGTCTGTACGAATGCCACATACGATTTCTGCGAGCGGCTTTGTTTACAAGTCGCTCCCAATCCTAGTGCGTTTCTTATTTTCGTGCGACCAATGAAATGCACAAATTCAAATAATTTCGACCAATGGGTGCGCGGCCTTTCGCGAGACAGGTTCTCACGCTTCGGCACTCACCCCTCCTTTACAATTCCAGCTCCGCTACGCACCCGCTGCGTCTACCAATCCCAGCGCGGCACAGAGTGACGTCAGAGCAGCTTCGCGACTGACTCCCTCCTTTGCAAGGTAACGGAAACTTTATTTCTTTCTAAAGTGCTAGTGCTTGGTTATTTTACAACGAATACACATTCGCCACTGTACTCAAGTGTCTAGACAGGAAAGAATTATTTCACTGCAAGTAAACTACTTCCATTTACTTTTCACACGCTACGGGTAGATCTCTTCTGCCTACCCTTCACACGAGCATTGGAGAACCTGCTACTTCCCTAGACTCATCCACCTTTCCGGGATATATCCAAGTCTAAAGTTTCACCAGCAATCCCCTTTGCTTTCACCCAAGCTCCGATGAACCTGCTACTTTCCCGGTGTGACCCTCACTAGGTTATGCCACAATAGGAATTTTGCCAATGAACCTCGTTGCTAACATTTATTCAAATATACATTCAGAAAACCCTAGTTAGTGCTTTCAGTTCTACCTAACCTGCACTAACCTTCCTGGAGTAAGTGACCTCAAAGCAAGTGGATTCTCTTCACCACTCGCTATTCAATTCCCCGGGGATTCCCAACAACACTTAAGACGTTTTACTAATGAATGGATAAATACATATAACAGTATAATAACAAGAATAACAATTTTAAAACATTTCATAATTTTCAAAGCAAAGCATTTCACGTGAGTGATCAGTTCACCTAAAATCTTTACTCTTTTAGCAGCAAAAGTTCTTTCTCAACTAGCAGCATCCAACTTATCTAGCTTAACTAGTCCTACCTAACTTTAACTAGTTCCTAACCATTACCTCTGCTACCAGCAATACTGATAGAGATCGGGGGGTCACCTGACCAATAATTTTCACCATATAGTTTTCGGGACCATAAATTTCAATTCACCATATACATTAATCAGGCGACCTCACAATCTACCATCAGCACCCTAATTCCTTCCTGTTAATATTCTAATGTACCCGACTTACCAATCCACCGTTACGGGTACCTATGACCACAATGGATCAGGGAGCTAGCTGTGAAGGAAGGCGGGCAAAATACAAAACCCAACTTTAAAATACCTTTGATTTTCATCAAATGACCACGGACAACTGGGAAGTTTTAAGAATTTTATCTAGAAGTCAGTTTCGGAAATCATAAGGTTTACAGTCAAAAGACAGTCGATAATCAGGATAACGAAAATAACATAACCATAAAGAAACAATGTAAGGGTAATCATTTAAGTTTGTAACTAGAGTAACAGGGAACACACTAAGTAGACTTAAACTGGAATTCAAGAATAGACATCTATAAGTGAGCAAGCTATTTGCATGTACTAAATTATACTATTGGAACGTACTTCATGAAAATGGGTAGAAATTAGGAATCCTATACGTCTATCAAAAGGGTGGAAAGTAAAACACGCTATAATTCTAATAACGTTACTTCAAATCAAAGTTCAAGAGGAAATTATAAACCACATTTATAATTCATAGACAGTATAGAAATAATGTGCTCTAAGAGGTAAGGTAACATAGGAACATGCTATGAAAATTCAATGCAATAGGTTTTCATAGGGTAGATTTTGCGGAAAGCATGGAAAATATAACATGTGCAAGGTATGTCTTTATTGAAGCAAAGACAGGAAAGTAGAAAGGTGCAGAATAGAGTTTCAGCCCTATCTATATATTTACCTAGAATGGTGTGAAAACCATCCCTGGCCACGGATCAGTCAAGGACAGGAAATACCCCAAGGAATAGTAGTCATCAATGGGACAGCAGGTGCAGAATGGACACCCCAGGACAGGACAGGAAACCCAGATTAGGATCAGGACAGGACCACCAAGGCACGACCAGCACCCGCAGTTCGGAAGCAACGCCTGCGCTCCACCCTCTCTGCAGATATCAGTCAGAACCCCGATTGGGTTAGCGAACTCCCCAGCAAAGTGCTCCGCCAGCACTTAAGGTTTAGTAAAACCTTCAAAAGTCTATGGTCAAATTCGGACAGAGTGCTCCGCAGCTCTCTGTAAATTCAGTCACCTGTTGAGTGCGTTGGGTCAGTGACAGGTCAGCTATTCAGACAAGTCGGACAAGTTCTATAGCTAAACCTAGGCTAGATATACTCTTTTCGGGTCAGTGTACCACCCCCCAATGTTGCAAAGTGTCAGAATCCCCAATTTCGATTGGTCCCCAAGTAGGATAGGTTAACACACCAACCAGAACAGACTTTTCTAAGGCCTGATTTACATTTTTGGGTACCGCCTAGCAAGATTGGGGTTCCCATGAGAGAATACACAGAATACAATAGAAGAATATCATTGTAACAGTTTCAGAACATTCAACTCCATCTTGCTGGGTCAGAGGTGGCGTTCACATGAGCATCTTGACTGTGGCTGCCAGCTGGCTGAGTTCCACCGCTCATGGCTACTGCTCCCTGGGCTGCGCGAGCATGCGCGGAAGGGACCTTCAAGATGGCTCTCAGTACATTCAGACCCCCATTTCCCGCGATACATGAAAAGTAAGCGAAAACAAATTAAAACATAGAAATAAATGAATGTATTACATGTCATGATTTCACACTTCAGGTTTATCATCATAAAAATATACTATGCAATTAAGGGTAAGTGCTACACATAACGACACAATGAGCAACAGCACGAGCTTCACCTCGTTATCACATTAAGCGGCCATCTTATGGCTATTACGCATGCGCACCCTTTCCCTCCAAATCAAAACTACGTCACGTCACGTGAGTATGCCTAACGCATGCGCAGAAGCAATATCCTAAACGGCGGCCATTTTTAGAAACATAAATTAATCGTATTAGTAAAACACATAGGCAAGCGTCCCTAAGATACATGAATATAGTAAAAATAAAGAAATTTTAGTACAACATACGGTTTTGTTACTGGGTTATGACAGATTCGAGGTTCATGACTCAAGCAAGTTGCGTAATATGCAAACTCTTGCTCTATCACTATGACCAAGCGCTTGTGTACCTGCCTGCCGATGACCCAATGCACAACGTCCCCGGTGCTGCACTCCGCTGGCTCACGTAGCGACAACAACGCACAACTCCCGATCAAAGGCGGATACCCGCTTAGTGCTCCTCACTCGCCGCCGCTGAAGAATCCTTTGGTTACGCCGACTAGAACAGCTGACTCCTGCTCCCTGTTCCTTACGGCTCTACGAGACAGCTTGAGCGCTCTTCCTAGCGACCTGCAACAAGAGAAAAGAAATTAAAATACAGCCTCTAGCGAGGCTAGTGTCGCATAAGGCGGGCTGTGGGAGCGGCGAGCAAAGAGGCCGACTCCACCGCTTCCCAGCCTTTTATTATCCCCCCAGACACTAGGCCAGGCCGGTTCTAAACAGCCTAGCGTTGCTCAGTCGTGCGACCCGGAAGTGATTGCAATCACTTCCGGGGCGCGCACCTTAAACCCCGACCAATTGTAGGCGAGGCTGGCCTGCCGCGTCATTATTATGCGTGACAAGCCCGTCCCTGTATTGTCATCGGGGGCCGGCACGACCGCCATACCTTTGGCGTGGCCGATACCGGCCCCGCCTTGCTAGTTCCTGGGGTATCCACAGGTGGGGTGACTCTCCAACCTTCCATCATCCATGGAGTGTCTTCAGTGTCTGCAACGCAACTTACCCATTGACTAACATTGAGCACGCTGTAGTGTTCCCGCTCTGCACACGACCTCCATGGGGTTCCTAGATACTCAACTTGGGTGGTTCCTTGGGCCCCTGGCTCGTCTGTGTCTTTTGGGTCCACTCTTGTCTTGAGTCGTGGATCGCATTCCACTATTTTAGTATATGGTTTGGTCTCCCCTGGAGACCATTGTATATTTGTGCTCCTTACGTGCTCTATTTCCTAAGTATTGTGGGTATTGTGTTTGCATCTCTGGGTAGGAGATAATACAATATGTTAGTGAGTGTTTGTCATAAAACATATTTTTATAACTACACTAAATGAATCTTTTCCACTTAACCTATACCATAAGATAAAGTACTGGCAAAGCAAGCTGCTTTACACTCCTTCTGGACTACGCCTGAAGGTGGCTCTCCACAGCTACGACTTAGAGAGCTTTCTATGGTTGTCTCAGACCACTAAAATACCATAAGGATTGTCGGAATTAGTGCAGAGTGCTACACTTACCAAAGTGAGCACCATATACTAAGCCAGTCTCTCATAACCTGTATCACAATGCCTAAAATTATTGGCTGGTTTTGTGGCTGTGGAGATGTGGCCAAGTTGTCACTCCCACTCCTAGTTACTGATTGGCTAGCAGGGTACCCTGCTTTGGCATTGATTAGCTAAAAAAATTCTCACATCTGCAGTCGAGAATGTGGCGCGCGCTAGCATTTCTGGTCGAAGCATTATAAGTGAACACAAAAGTGAGTGAGGTTAGGTAGTGTCTCTGGGACCAGGAAAGTGTGAGTTTTTTTAGGTCGATTTACGGAATATTGAGGTAGTCCTGGGAAATAATATGATTTATTGAAGGCAGACTTCAGTGTCTGCGCGGGCGTATCAATTGTTCTGCAGCCCTGAGTAGAGGAGCTTGTCACACATGGGGCTCTCAATAGCTTTCCGAGGTGGAATTATACAAATTGCTTACCTTTGTCTAAGACAATGCGAAAACATTAGGGTATGAATAACATCTAAATGGACTAATAAAAATTAATGCGCACGAGGTTAACATTACAGCCTTCTGGGACAGTATTAATATTCGCTGTTAACAGTTTTGGTGGAGTTTGTTTGCACATATCTACAGACTCGTATAAGTGCCCCCCCGCCACCTCCTGGTGAGAAATTGGGGAGTAAGCCTAGGAGGTAAAGCTTCCCCACTTTTTTAAGTCTTTGAGGAGAGTCCATGATACCTAGTGGCTTAGGATCCCGTTTTATGATTTGGTATGGTGAGGTTTTAATTTTAATATTTGTAGTGTGACGTCAATTCACTTTTTTTGACATTGTCGCTGAAAAATACAGAAGTTGCATTTTGCCATACTACACAAGCTGTTGGCAACTTGAAGAAAATGTGCCTTAATGTTTCTAACAAAGTAGATATGTCTGTTGCGCCAAGTTTTACAGGTCTGGTAGCTAAGGTTGTAGGTGTGTGATGGATTAAGCTGAAGGGTTTTGGGAGAGCAGCATTAGGGGGGAAAGTAGCCAGCACCATACGAGTCAAAGGAGCATGACACATCTAGAGTATATCTGGGATTGGGGATGAGAGCTTACATGTTGTCGATCTAGTGTTTGTGTGCCCTCTTTTTTTCTTAACCTTGTATCTTATTGCAGCCAACAGCGACAAGCCAACTTCACAGATGAAAGGGATTGGAACCAGTTTCACAATCCCAGAAACCTGTTGCTCGCCATGGCAGGCGAGTTGGGAGAGGTTACCGAGCACTTGTGAGTAAAGTTCCACTCAATGCCACTCTGCTTTACTCTACTCCACTCTGCTTTACTCCACTCCACTCTGCTTTACTCCATGCTGCTCTGCTTTATTCCATGCCACTCTGCTTTACTCCACTCCACTCCATTCTGGTTTACTCTACTCTGCTTTACTCCGCTCCACTCGACTTTACTCCGCTCCACTTGGATTTACTCCACACTACTTGGCTTTACTCCACACCACTTCGCTTTACTCTGCGACACTCAGCTTTACTCTGAGCCACTTGGCCCTCTACTCTACACACCTGCACTCTACCCTACGCCACACCACTCAGCTCTATGCAATGCCACCACACGCAACACCACTCAATACAATGCCAATCCATGCAGAACCACTCTGCTCAATGCAACTTCACTCTATGCCACTCCACACAACGCCATTCTACGCCACTCCACACAACGCCACTCCACGCAACTGCCCTCCACTCTAAGCAATGCCTCCCCACTCTATACAACTGCACTCCACTCTGCGCCACACCACTCTTTGCAGCGTCTATGAATCCAGTGCCACCCACGCAATGCCACTGCTTGAAATGCCACTTTACCCTACACAACACCACTCCACGCAACTCCACTCCTCTCCACACAATGCCACTCTGCAACACTACTCCAACCAACTGCACTCTACACAATGCTACACAACTGCATCCACTTTACGCCACACCACTCTACTATACACAACACCGCTCAATACAACGCCAATCCATACAACCATACCACTCAACATAATTCCAATCCACATAATACCACTCAATAACAGATAAATCAACTCCACCTAATTACACACTACTCAATACCACATAAATACACCCTACACCAATCCACGCTATACCACATAACCATCCACATAACACTCCCCACCATTTCACATAAGAAAACTCAGCATAATTTCACTCTATACCACACTGTTTCAAGCCACACTATTCAACTCCACACAAATACATTCCATGCCATATAATTAAAAAAAAAAACATTACTCCACCCCACAATTCCACTACACATCACATATATCTAATTTACAACACTTAATTCAACATCATGCCTTAAAATAAAATAAAACAGCACACCACGTAATCAAACTCCACTACATAGCACTCCACAACACAAAATACCATTCATCCCGATTACACTCCATTACACACAATCCAACTCCACATAAATCCAATACACTCAAAAACACATAATTACTATCCATATAATAAAAATGCATAAAATGCCACATAATTCCCTTATACAAATCCACTCTACACCATACAATTCCATGCCACACAATGCTACAACTAACAATATCAATCCAAGCAACATCATTCCACTACACACCACATACATCCACTCCAATCCATAACATATAGGTAACAGCCATTTACAACGCCAATAGCTCTAACTCTCTTTCTTTTTTAACATCCCTACCCACGGATCTGAAGTTTAGCTCCTACCTATTTCTTCTTTTTTCAGCACCAAACAGGAAAGCTATTCACAATTCCACAACATACATTTCAACACCACACATTTGCAATCCACACCACATAATTTGACACCAAACCACATAATACAACACAATTAAACAACACACCACATACATCTGATCTACACCACACAACTCCACATTGTACCACAAAATTCAACAGCACGCCGTAGAATTAAACTCTACTACATACCACCCCACCACACAAAATACTGATCCGGCGCGACACCAATAATTGATCAGTGATCAATACTCAATAACATCTTGACACAATGGCCCATTCACATTCACACAGAATCCCAGATGCGCTGGGGTCAATTTATATGTGCCTTCAATTATTTTCTTTCATAGGTTCATATGCAACATCTTTTCACATATATCTACCTTACATCAACTTTCCTTCCATTTGGTAGATGGACCAATTAGTTGAATAGTTGATGGTAATGATAGAACTCTCTATCTAACTTTTCAGTCAGCTTAAATAATCACAGACACTTGTTAAAGTTAATAACACTTTATCTTAATAAAGTTTGAAAATGCTCAATGCATACAGTCATAAAAGGCAAAATAATGAATTCGCAAAGGTAGAGAAACATAAAATCAAATGAATACAAACTCATCATATAGACAATGACATTATGATTGATGGAGTGGATAGATTAAGAGACAAAAGTCTCAGCAAAAATTCAAATGCGAAACATAATACACCTAATGGAGGGGACAGATGAAGAGACGAAAGTTTAATCTAAAGTAATACGTATCAATGTACCTATAACGGATTGGATAGGTAAAGAAATAAAAGTTTCAGAGACAAAATACATTTGCAAGTAATTTTGCAAGAACAAATCAGACTAATACAAACCTAACGGTCTGTAGAAAACCACCCCCTCGGCCCAGGTAATGGGGGTCCCCCAAATAGAATCAGGGAACAAAGATTAAAAGGACAGGAACAGGACAGGAACAGCTAGGCCTGTCTGTAAACCGATTGACAGCTACGCATCTCCCCTCTCTCTCTCCTGCCAGCCTAAGCTTAAACCACACCCCTAAAGGCACCCCAATTATACCCTAAAACGTACAAGTCCGTCCCATATTTGTTGCAAACTTTCATGTAACTCGCAAGTGGATTGGTGGGCTTGGGAGGTGGCGTTGTCACACCATGGTGACTTCACCTACGATTCAGTTAATTTATTGTTCAACATTCTTTCCAGGGTTTGGTCCTTAGCTCATTCTCACAATTTTTACACATGATAAATTTAAACAGTCTTTATTCATAAAATGTAGCATCACCCACAGAATGAGCCTCTGGTCCCATGACTGGTCACATCACTTGGCAGTCAGGCTTCTTCCAAGTGAAATCCTGCTCCATCAATCCCCCCTCTGATGGCTTTAAGGAGCCATCATAAAATACCTACCATACAGAGTACCATATTTATTTAAAACCCGCACTCTTCTCTCTTTTTATGGCACTTCCATCTAAATCTTTCATCATGTCATAGTATTCCCCTTTCATTTCTTCTAAATCTATCTCTTCTCTTTTTCTCTTTCTTGCTCTTTGCTGATTCTTTGAATCTGTCTCTTCCTTTCTTCCACTCACATCATTTATATGTTGTTATTATCACTAAAACTACTGTTGGTACTGTAACAATTGGTATTATTATTTTTCCTAATAGGCTTCTTCCAAAATGAGAAAACCATTTACCTACAGAGGAGAAACTCTTCCCACGTCTCTCCCAAACACCATCAACCTCCAGTTGGGTCAAATCTTCATGTAATTTCGTAATATTCTTTATATAGCCCTCAATTCCTTTACTCCTATCAGGGATATATGTACAGCAATGTTGAATTTTCAACATGCCACCGACTCCACCCTCTTTTACTAATACGATATTAAGGGAAAGTCGATTATGTAAAACAATTGATCTGATTGCAACCATTTCTGTGTCAATCATCAAGAACCCACCAGCAGTATCTGTCGATAAACAATCAACCACTGTGAACAATTTTCGAATTTTGTGTGAATTCAGAACGACTCCAACTGAGGGTATCAGTGCACCAAAAATGTCACCTACAATTTCTGAGAAACTTGACCTTTTGCCACGTGTTAATCCTTGTTTAACTTCATTAAGTTTGTGGTTTAGGTCCATGTGGTAGACCTTAGGGAAGATAACAGCAAAATAACAACTACCATACCAATATGCAGGCAACCTATAGTCGGCTTTCTTACCACACACACTCCTGGAAAGACAGGATCTGTTCCACCCTTCAATCCCTAACCTCCAGTAATTTGGAATGTCTGCTCAGATTCACTAGAACCAGTTAAGTAATTTTTATAGTTAGGTTTTGTTCTAAGCAAACAGATTGTTCCCTTCTGAGACCAGTCTAGGGATATTGCAGCGTACGTCTCGCCTTTCTCATAATTTCCTTCTCTAAAAGCCCATGGTGGTACCCGTGACTTCTGTTCGGCAGCTTTCTTTTGGAAACTCTCTCCTCTATCCTCTACCATTTCTATGAAAATCTTTTCTTCAACCTGTAAACTACAAGTCAAGTTATTTTTATAAACACATTCTTTATCTAAGGTTTTAGTAATATGGAAGAACTCTCCCAAATAGCATGCATTTTTACTACTTAAAACTTTATTCAGTTATTTAATTACAGGAATCTCTGAAAATACTAAATCTATATTGGAAAAGTGGTATTCGAGTTTCCCCATCACGTAAAACAGGCGTATTAGTTTACTGCAAGACACACTATATGTTAAAGGATGGTGGTGATAGGTCACCCCCTCTGTGACAGACGAAGGTAATTGCATGCACACATAATAATCACTCACATCCATTGTGTTAATATATTCATAAAGCAATTTAGTAAAGACATTTGACGAGAAATCACTAATTGATTTATCATGATGGAGAATGCTTCCATCCAATTGTTCTATGCTAGTATTCGGGGTTTCATTAGTAACTTTCATTCTTTCACTTGTTACATCATTAGTATTGTTTTCATTATCAGTTACCAATTATCAGTTACCATAAAAAGACAGACAAAGACGGTCAATAATAACCACACAAATGTTAATAAAAAGACACTCCATTAGCAAGCTTTAATACATCTAAGTTGTACACTAGGGTGTCGATTCCGATCCGGTAAAAAGCGCTCCGAATTGCAGTTCGGAGCGTTTTTCCCCGTACGAATAGCACCCGTAGGCGTCCCCGTACGATTCAGCAAGTACGATCACAAATAAATGCGTGGCTCCGTACGACTCGTACAAAACACCGTACAAATCGAAAATCCGTACGATTTGCAGTCGGCTGACGCACCACGCAGCGTCCGTACGTAAATAGACCGCGCCTTCCGACCCAGGAAGTACGATCCGTGTCGAACACACACCGTACGGCTCTTTTGCTACGAGAGCTCTAAACTACCGTAAACCCACACTCCGTCAAACCCGGCACCCGGTACACGACAAGCAAGACATGAACGCCATCGTCCGTGTCATCCCTATCCTGTACGCCCACCACCTCGTATATAGAAACCGACGACGGCGCAGAAGGTGAGTACAACGAACACCAACATACCTGTACGTGTTGCCATACGACCACATCTCCATTGCACGACTGTCATGTCTGGGTACGTTGCACCACACAATCCCGCACAACACCAGTGTCATACGGAGACGTCCCGCACCTACGTCATCGACCACGGGGTACGGAACGTCACCGCACATCACTAGTGTAATACGGAGAGGTACCGCACCTACGTCATCGACTTCGGGGTACGGTACGTCACCGGACTCCACCAGTGTTATACGTGCCGCATGTACGTCATCCAGCTCGGGGTACGGTACGTCACCGCACAACACCAGTGTCATACGGAGACGTACCGCACCTACGTCATCGACTTCGGGGTACGGTACGTCACCGCACTCCACCAGTGTTATACGTGCCGCATGTACGTCATCCAGCTCGGGGTACGGTACGTCACCGCACAACACCAGTGTCATACGGAGACGTACCGCACCTACGTCATCGACTTCGGGGTACGGTACGTCACCGCACTCCACCAGTGTTATACGTGCCGCATGTACGTCATCCAGCTCGGGGTACGGTACGTCACCGCACAACACCAGTGTCATACGGAGACGTACCGCACCTACGTCATCGACTTCGGGGTACGGTACGTCACCGCACTCCACCAGTGTTATACGTGCCGCATGTACGTCATCCAGCTCGGGGTACGGTACGTCACCGCACAACACCAGTGTCATACGGAGACGTACCGCACCTACGTCATCGACTTCGGGGTACGGTACGTCACCGCACTCCACCAGTGTTATACGTGCTGCATGTACGTCATCGAGCTCGATGTACGTCATCCAGCTCACCGCACAACACCAGTGCAATAGACGTGTGGGACATACGTCTGCTAAGTAATTGTATGTGTAAGTATGAGAGTGTGTGTCTGAGACACCCCCCCCTGGCCACCTGTGCCCAGCATCAGAGTGCCCAGCATCAGAGTGCCCACCACTGGCCAGCATCAGAGTGCCCAGCATCAGAGTGCCCACCACTGCCCAGCATCAGAGTGCCCAGCATCAGAGTGCCCAGCATCAGAGTGCCCACCACTGCCCAGCATCAGAGTCCCCACCACTGCCCAGCATCAGAGTGCCCAGCATCAGAGTGCCCACCACTGCCCAGCATCAGAGTGCCCAGCATCAGAGTCCCCACCACTGCCCAGCATCAGAGTGCCCAGCATCAGAGTGCCCACCACTGCCCAGCATCAGAGTGCCCAGCATCAGAGTGCCCACCACTGCCCAGCATCAGAGTGCCCAGCATCAGAGTGCCCACCACTGCACAGCATCAGAGTGCCCACCACTGCCCAGCATCAGAGTGCCCACCACTGCCCAGCATCAGAGTGCCCAGCATCAGAGTGCCCACCACTGCCCAGCATCAGAGTGCCCAGCATCAGAGTGCCCACCACTGCCCAGCATCAGAGTGCCCAGCATCAGAGTGCCCAGCATCAGAGTGCCCAGCATCAGAGTGCCCACCACTGCCCAGCATCAGAGTGCCCACCACTGCCCAGCATCAGAGTGCCCAGCATCAGAGTCCCCACCACTGCCCAGCATCAGAGTGCCCAGCATCAGAGTGCCCAGCATCAGAGTGCCCACCACTGCCCAGCATCAGAGTGCCCAGCATCAGAGTGCCCACCACTGCCCAGCACAGAGTGCCCAGCATCAGAGTGCCCACCACTGCCCAGCATCAGAGTGCCCAGCATCAGAGTGCCCACCACTGCCCAGCATCAGAGTGCCCAGCATCAGAGTGCCCACCACTGCCCAGCATCAGAGTGCCCAGCATCAGAGTGCCCACCACTGCCCAGCATCAGAGTGCCCACCACTGCCCAGCATCAGAGTGCCCAGCATCAGAGTGCCCACCACTGCCCAGCATCAGAGTGCCCAGCATCAGAGTGCCCACCACTGCCCAGCATCAGAGTCCCCACCACTGCCCAGCATCAGAGTGCCCAGCATCAGAGTGCCCACCACTGCCCAGCATCAGAGTGCCCAGCATCAGAGTGCCCAGCATCAGAGTGCCCACCACTGCCCAGCATCAGAGTGCCCAGCATCAGAGTGCCCAGCATCAGAGTGCCCACCACTGCCCAGCATCAGAGTCCCCACCACTGCCCAGCATCAGAGTGCCCAGCATCAGAGTGCCCACCACTGCCCAGCATCAGAGTGCCCAGCATCAGAGTGCCCAGCATCAGAGTGCCCACCACTGCCCAGCATCAGAGTGCCCAGCATCAGAGTGCCCACCACTGCCCAGCTCGTACATCATAAACATACCATTGTCAACCTCATTACCCTCAGGAGATAGACACATTTTAGTAGACCTACCCAGGCACCCAGCAGTCACAGACATCATCACACAAACTACAAATCTGAAAAGAAAAAATCAGCTTTATTCAGCGGAATCACAAAAGAAAAGCAAATGAGAGTCCTCGCTCATTAAAGGGCAATGGCCAGTCCAATAGAGTCTCAGCAATAGCTTGTGCCTCCATGGGTGTCATCTCACCCAAACATGCCTGCACATGGCGTTTAATCAGCTGTGCTGACTATGGGGGCACCATCTGTGGAATCCTCCGGCACCGCATGGACAGGAGAGGGAAGGACAGGTGGAGTGGGTGCAGGTGTAGTGGATTCATCCACACTAGTTGGGGCATCGCCGAAAGTAGATTCAAAAACCTGGCTGCACACCTCAGCCAGGGCGGAAAAACTACCACCAGAACCCGGGGACACATTGGGGGTGGAGGTACAGGGCTGTGAGTCAGTCCTACTGGGTGTGTGGATATGTGTGTGAGGTGTCTCCCCTCTCCCTGTGGGTGTGCCTACTTGCCCTTGAGACTGTGTGCGTGGAGCTTTGAGCTTCTTATGCTGTGTGTGTGCGCTGGGTGTGTCTGACCTGTGGCGTGTGCGTGTATGCTGTGTAGGTATGTGAGAGGCAGAGGTGGATGGCTCGGAAGGATGGGGGGGGGACAGATGCTGCTGGGTGTACATAGCTGCCGTCAGCGTTGATTCAATGGCAGCCACACTCCGACGCAGATCAGACATGGCTGATGACATGCCCTCCATGAACGACACCACCTGTGTAATCAGTTGTGTATGTCCATGGAGGACAGACAGCATGGATGCCTGACCTACTGCAATCTGCCGGAGTAGGTCCACTGTCTCAGCACTGAGGGCAGCAGGGGACACAGGGGCAGGGGCTGCGGTGCCGGGAACAAAGGAGACACGGGGGCTAGCACGGACCCTAGGCACACCAAGGAGTGGGAGGTTGGAGATGGGACTGGAGGAGGGGAGGGCAGCCAAAGATGTATGAGTGACCATTGCTGCATATTCCCCCCCCTCCTGAGAGTCTGTCTCGGATTCGTCGGCATGGTACGATGTGTCAGTCACATGTCGTGCGGCCTGTAGACTCTCCTCCCACTCTGTGCCACTGCCTCCCTCTGACACCTCCCAGCAGGTGGCACTGTCGGTGTGTCCCTCCGCCTGGTCCGCGCCTCTGTCTCCTCCAGATTCAGATGATGATGCTGTGAGCAAGGAGAAGAATTAAAACATATCAGTCACCTGTACACATCAGACATATCAGCTGCAAATCATATGGCCTCTTTCGTCAACATGGCATGCATCATGAGTCACATGACACATAACTCTTCATAATGACAATTCTACTTGTGGAGAAATGTCAGAGACACACAGCTCAATGTAAGGTAGGAGACAAGGTATAGGCAAGGAAAATACTTGTATGAGAGACACAATCATGATCCACTGCCTGACAACAGGATAGCTGATGATGCATAACAGTTCATTACCCAACCCTGCCACCCAAATCAAGACCTGGTCATGTTTGATTAGCTTTGACTCTGTGCCACATTAGAAAAGTCCTGGGCAAACTGCCATGTGATGCCGTCCTGGGACCTGAAACAAGTCTTCCATCACCTCACACTGCCATCACCGCTTTGTACATCCAAAGTCACATTGTGTGGCAAACCATCAATACCATGTACAAAGAACATGCCACAGATGGAGAGAATATGCACACACGCACTGCCCAGTGTGAGTATGCAGAAGTCCAAAATATAGCACATGTACATTGTGCACCTGCAGCTAACACAAGATAATTAGAAAGTGTACCATGGACAAAGGCCACTGAGGCTGACTTGTGCACAAAACACTTGTTGAGACTCAAGAACAGTGCCACAATATGAAGAAGGGCAGACATAGTGCACATGTGGTGCTACATTTAAGGTACGAACAGGTGTGACATACCCCCCTACAACATGAAGATGTGCAAAGGAAGATGCAACTTGAGACACTGCACCATAGGAGTACATGTCAAAAACAAGCATTAGCCAAAGCAAACCTCTACTGTGGAGTAGGGCAAGGCATGTAAAGAAGCAGCTGCTGACAGAGGGACAATCGAATTCCAATGCATGAACTGCCTGTCTGACTACACCACTCAAACTATGGGAGTGTGACCATGCCGTAGAGCTCTTCAGGTACCATTTCTCACACACATGACTACAAACAGACATGTACCTACCCCCTTCGTGCTGCTGTCCCTCCTGCAACTGCCTATGGAGGTCTGGGAACACCACTTCCAGGACCCGGAGCATGTTGGGGGTGAGTTGCCGGCTGCCGCCATGCCGGCGTGGAGCTTCCAGCTTCAGCTGGACTCGGGCGATGCGGCGGCTCCAGCACCGGATGTCCTGCCACCTCTTCTTTATGTTTCGAAGCCTCCTGCGAGGCCCCCCCTCTCTCCGGACAGCCCTGGCGATGTCCACCCAGATTTCACCCTTCTCATAGGCAGATACCTGTCACAAATGTAAAGTTACAGAACATCAGTATACCTGGTGCATGTTCCCAAGACACCCATATGTCCACAAAATACATGATGACAATAGGGCAACGTATGGCACACACATTAGCATCATTGTCCAGGAGTATGTGGCCTGTGTGCTAACAAAACTGCTTAGCATTACATTGTAAATCTACAGATTACATGAGGGCTGTAAAACACTCTTTGAGCATGACACTCACTGAACAAGACATGCTATATCTGGGTGCAATGCAGCACGTGACATGCTGTCACACACCACACTACAACAAATAACTCTCTTCTAACAACACTGTGCACCCTGGCACTCACTCACAACAACATTGCATCTATCCAGTATTACTACACAGTGGCTATGATGTCACACACACAACAGGTGCACACTCCAAGGTATTGCACACATCACTCACCTGATCCCCTGGTCTCCCATACAGCTTGCTGAAGTTGGGCAGGAGGGCATCCAGAAGGGCCTTGTTCTCACCATCAGTGAATGCAGGTGCCCTCTCCATGTTCAGCTAATCAGGGCCAGAGGATTCAGAGACAGCAGCTGTGGTTAGCACACCAATGTTGTGCAGGCAAGTGCCCTCCCACAGCCACATGCTGCCTTATATCTGTGCTGCAGAGGGTCTGTGAGTCCAAGGAGTAGTGTGTGATAGGCCACCATAATTTGCATCCTATGTTCCATCCAATCACATCACACCTAAGCCCATTACACACATATGCATGGTTTGAAAATAGAGCCAGAGCTGAACAACAACTTTCGCAACATTGTATACTTTTTCCTAACTGAATCTTCCAGGACACCTGTAGGAGTGTAAAAAACTCTGTATCCATGACAACCTGGTTGCATTTGGAACAGTACACTGTTTCCTTAGTTGTTCCCTATGAAATTTTAAAAATCCACACACAAGTACGGTGACATTGCCATTGCTACACATTGAATGGTGTAACGATGCGTACACAGGCCCGTACCATTGGGGTACGCTCAGCTCGCGTAGAGCCTAAAGGCATAGGGAAACGATGCGTACACAGGCCCGTACCATTGGGGTACGCTCAGCTCGCGTAGAGCCTAAAGGCATAGGGAAACGATGCGTACACAGGCCCGTACCATTGGGGTACGCTCAGCTCGCGTAGAGCCTAAAGGCATAGGGAAACGATGCGTACACAGGCCCGTACCATTGGGGTACGCTCAGCTCGCGTAGAGCCTAAAGGCGATAGGGAAACGATGCGTACACAGGCCCGTACCATTGGGGTACGCTCAGCTCGCGTAGAGCCTAAAGGCGATAGGGAAACGATGCGTACACAGGCCCGTACCATTGGGGTACGCTCAGCTCGCGTAGAGCCTAAAGGCGATAGGGAAACGATGCGTACACAGGCCGGTACCATTGGGGTACGCTCAGCTCGCGTAGAGCCTAAAGGCATAGGGAAACGATGCGTACACAGGCCCGTACCATTGGGGTACGCTCAGCTCGCGTAGAGCCTAAAGGCATAGGGAAACGATGCGTACACAGGCCCGTACCATTGGGGTACGCTCAGCTCGCGTAGAGCCTAAAGGCATAGGGAAACGATGCGTACACAGGCCCGTACCATTGGGGTACGCTCAGCTCGCGTAGAGCCTAAAGGCGATAGGGAAACGATGCGTACACAGGCCCGTACCATTGGGGTACGCTCAGCTCGCGTAGAGCCTAAAGGCGATAGGGAAACGATGCGTACACAGGCCCGTACCATTGGGGTACGCTCATCTCGCGTAGAGCCTAAAGGCGATAGGGAAACGATGCGTACACAGGCCCGTACCATTGGGGTACGCTCATCTCGCGTAGAGCCTAAAGGCGATAGGGAAACGATGCGTACACAGGCCCGTACCATTGGGGTACGCTCAGCTCGCGTAGAGCCTAAAGGCATAGGGAAACGATGCGTACACAGGCCCGTACCATTGGGGTACGCTCAGCTCGCGTAGAGCCTAAAGGCGATAGGGAAACGATGCGTACACAGGCCCGTACCATTGGGGTACGCTCAGCTCGCGTAGAGCCTAAAGGCGATAGGGAAACGATGCGTACACAGGCCCCTACCATTGGGGTACATTGAGTCAGACATGGTCAAGTGAACGATTGTGTAGGCTGCGTCCCTGTCCACCTTCATGTCACCATTGGCAGAGTCACACTAGGAAATCACACAGCAGGGATGTAGTCTACACTCATGTCAACCATGTGGATGCATACATCAGCATGGCACACATACATCAGTATGTGCCAGGTTTGGCAGACATTGAAGAAGCACAGGGATTGTGACCGTGTGCCTCAGTTGATGTGTAAATAGCTTGCACAACATGTCATCATTCATGATGCACATGTGCATCACATGCATTCAACAATTTCAACACGATTGACGTCTGCAACATGTAGCGTGGCACATGAACACTCGAATGGGCCACAATTCAGTACAGGGAACTGCCACATGATGACAGGAACATGCCCACTGTCACAGAGGTGTCATAGCCGCACAGCATGACCCTGTGTGACCACGTCATGTGTGTGCCTTGTGCTACATTGTGCATGCTGTTAGCATATGCCATGAAGAGGTCAGTAAAGTATTACTCACCTCAGAATATCCACACATGTCATCCTGGACATGGCAATTTCCGTAATACCGTACACTTGTGTGTTGGTGTGTAATTCCTCTGGCTCTGCAAGTATCCTTGGCGTTGTGTCTGCCCTGATGACGTTATCTGAGTAGTCATATGTCACCTCTGCGTCCACACGTCAGGTCCTCTGTTTGTTTCTCAACACCAACGCAGCTCCGGTCTAAGTTAAAGCTTACACATTTTGTACCCTAAATCATTGTACTAACACTTCAGAACATTTACCTTTTATTGTCATACTCAAGACCGTGCCAATAGGGATGTCACTTACAAAGCCTGTGAGGAATGAAAAGGCCTCATGTTGGTGAGTGACCCTCACCGTCTGTGTCTCCACGGTTTTCACGTCAGGCACAACAACAAGAGCTGCTCCAATTGCGGGGAGCTGACATATGAATCCAGGTGTGATATGTCCCACAAGCCACTTAGACTCCAGCAGTTGGCACAGCAGCACAATAGCTCATGGTTGGGATGTAGGACCAGTGCATGTGTGTGGGTGTGGAGACATGTGAGCCCCTCGTTAGTACATCATTCCCCAGGCGACACTCGTCAGGTAAACAACAAAAGTCAGAGATGTGTAATTGCATTGACAAATAACCATGATGCAAGTGCAATGCTGCATGGGATTAGGGTGACGGCGACCACACGGCTCCATCAGAACAGCAGCCATCGTAGCCAGCACCACGACCTACGGTCCCAGCCCTGCATGTGACACAGGAGGAGTAACTGCACTTCCTCATGTCCATGATGTCCTTCACCCCGGCCAGTGACTCTGCATCAGCTTCTGGCCCACCGTACCCGTCAGGGGGCAGTTGCGCCTCAGTTGATATGCCCCTGACGCCATCATTCGCTGAGTGACGGACGCAGGCGGTGCATACGTCCCAGAACCGCTGTGACAGACATGATCGGAATGTTCATCCAGGTCCCCGCTGGTGCAACTCACAACCTCACTGCCAGATCTCCCCCAGGTGTCAGCCGTGGCGCCATTCTGGGGTGGTGCTGGCCCCGATAACACACACTGTACGGCTCCGCCGTGGTAACTGTGTGGCAGAACACCGCTCTTAATGCTGCATGGGAATGTAAACATCAATGAGCTGGCCACACCTCATTACAATTGGCGCTAATGAGTATTGGGAGGGTCAAGAAGACCCACTGGCACGTGAGTGTCAGTCCCAACACCACAGGACAGGTGGACTGGGGGATGCGAGTGTTGTGGACACCTAGCCAGACACAGGTGATGTCTCAACTCAAAAGATGTATTTGGATGATTTGGCAACGTTCAGTGTAGTGTTTATGTGGGCGGTTGTAACCATGGCCCTTCATCTCCCTGTTGTTGCGGTGAGGACCAACTTGTCACTCAGGTCCTTCAACTACACTAACGCTACGCTGAGCCTCTGCAGGCTCATCTTGATGAGAGTACTGTATGTATTTTTGCAAGCTTGTACAGCCACGCAGCATGTTTGTCTGTACATAGGCACGTTGTCAGACCCCCACTGCCCTACCCGGACTGACCATGTTCCCTGTCCTACCACCCCATCCCAGGAAGCATCTGCATGCAGCCCTCAAAACCACAGAACACATTCACGTTACCTACGCTGTAGAGGGTATCCAAGAGGTACAGGCACTACGCAAAGATGTCATCATCCTCCCTGACTCTGGGAGTGATGTTTAGCTACTTGACATGCATCTTTGCCTGCTACCCACACTCTCTGTGGGATATGTTTGTGTAACAGCTGCCAGTGTATGCGTTGTAGGTACAGCCAAAACGTGGCCACGCCCTTGTCGGATGCCAATCAACAACACTACTTTTGTTCCGGTGTGGCCTGGATAGCCACCACTCACTGGTCAGATCAATGACACCCAGGGAGGCTAATTAGTCCTAAGCTATGTATGTATAGAAATGTGACACTTTGCTACTGCCTACTGTTCCTTACAGATATTGGTTCACAAAAGGTAAGTAACTAGTCCTTGAAAGTACTGTGCATCTGCTGTAGGAGCATATATGTTGTGTCCTTGCTGTGATGGCAGGGTGACTAATGTACACACACCATGCCACGTGTGTAAATGACCCGTTCACATGTGTGATGGCATTACAGACCGTCAGTGACAAATGTAATTATCATGATGTATGATGATGGTCATGTAATTCTCACTGAAAGTACACACCGCGACATGACTAAGGCTGAACAGTGCAAATGATTGCACATGTGGTGTGTGTGTGTATTGCAGTCTGCCCTCTGGGTGTGCAACCTCCTACTGACATTGACATGACGTGTCTCACTGACATGATACATTGTCATGGTCACTTAGACCTGTACATCTGAAGGCTTGTATGCATGTCACATCCATTCCACACACTACAGGTATTTACCTTCGCCACGGAGGAGTGTGTGGGAGCTGGCATCTGTGTGTATCCCACACCACACTCCAAATTGTCTACATCATTTGAAGAGGTGTTGCTTGTGCCATGTACATTGTTATAGTCTTAGTCAAACAGTTGTAGACATTTCCTTAAAATTGTGTCTTGCAGGGCACCCCCTCTGGAAAGGCCGTTGCCTGACTTGGAAGCCATGAGGGAGCGCAACTGCATCCGTCGATATCGCTTCGGCCGACAGTTGATCAAGGACCTGACGGGCAGGCTTGAGGCTCACCTACAACCACGCCACAGGTATCCAAGTGCACTGACACCCAAGGTGAAGGTGATGGCAGCCCTCCATTTCTTTGCCACAGGTACCTTCCAATTTACCATAGCTGATGTGGGAGGGATGTCTCAGACCATGTTTAGCCGGGTATTGAGTGATGTTTTGGGAGCAATGTTGCTCCACCTTGATGATTTCATTACATTCCCTACTCCAGAAGAGTTGACAGATGTCAAGGGGCAATTCTATGGCCTGGGCCGTATGCCACATGTAATTGGTGCAATTGATGGTACACATGTTACTCTTGTCCCACCACAGGCTCAGGAGCAAGCGTATCGCAACAGGAAACACTACCACTCGATAAATGCCCTGGTGGTGTGTCTTGCCAACATGATTATCTCACATGTTTGTGCACGTTATCCAGGATCGTGCCACGATGCTTTCATCATGAGGCGTAGCAGGGTACCACAGATGATGCTGCAGCTGCACAACCACCGGGCATGTGTAGTTGGTGAGTATACACTGTGAGCTCTGTATGTCAGTATGTCACAACTTCATGATCTGCATCATATGATTGACTCTTGTACATGTTGTCAAATTGCAGGAGACGCTGGATATCCAAACATGCCATGGCTAATGACTCCGCTACGCAACCCCAGGACAGCTGCAGACCAGCGTTACAACAATGCACATGTGAAGACCAGGCAGGTGATCGAACGGACCTTTGGACTCCTGAAGAGCCGCTTCAGGTGCCTGGACAAGACAGGCGGAGCCCTCCAATACAGCCCACGCAAGGTGTGTGACATCTTCACCGTGTGCTGCATGCTACACAACATGGCAGTGGAGAAGGCTGTGCCACTCTACCTGGATCCTGATGAGCTGGAACATCCGCCCGTTGAGGATGAAGGCCTTGGCCAGGATGCCAGTGATGAGGAGGGTGAAGATGATATCCGCGGTCACCTCATCCGCAACTTCTTTTCATGATGGTGAGTCCTTTCATCTTTTCAGTAAAAGATGGACTATAGAGTAGCATGGGTAGCATGCTATGTATGCAACAGACTGTAAGCAAGATCAATTGGATGTGTGTTGTGCTGTGTCACATGTTCAGTTGGAATGCTACACACATACGTGCTATGAGTGCACTCGGAATGTACAGGTGTCATACTACATCTGGCTATTCAACAGACATTGTCAAAATGACATTATACCGACCGTGACCCCTTGTGTGCCACTCTCATCCACAGCTCGCCCTGCCTGTTGTCCGTTGGGGTACATCGTGGTCATCCTGCTACTGCTCATTATGATTGCACCGTCAGCCACATCAACGGAGCATGCTTGAACATGTGGAGGAGTCAATTTGGGTAAGGACTCATATGAGGCTGTTTAGCATTGGTATGTGTAGAAATGTGTGGTACATGTTCATGTGCATGTGGTGTCATCTTGCATACATGCTACTCCATTATGTACCTCATGACATGTATGGCCACTCCCATGACAGGATAGTCACCCCTTCTGTCATCTGTTGTACTTTGATACTCTGGTGAATGCATCAATGTGTGGAGACATTGCCACAGCAACATTGCACATACCATGGCATGACATTGTGTCAGAGGTCACAACCACGGACTCTGTGGGGGATTGCAGCCTCACTGTGTGCATTAGAATGTGACTGGATCCTCACCTCCAGCTTGTGGGCCAGTCCAGTGTGAGTACCATGAAACCATGTGGTGTTGGTGTTGCCCAGTGTATGTTCCACATCTTAAGACAACTGTCCCGTGAATCAGTTAACATGGATGCATTGCCCCTTGCAGCAGTATATCATGTCACTGTCATGTCGTTACCTCAGTGCAGGTTGAGAATACTGCAACGCCAGCCTTCACAGTGAGTAGCCGTGATGTTTAGATGCACATGATGCCATGTATGTTTAGCATGACAAAGTAAAAAGTGTGAAAGATGCATATGTGAATTTCTGTGTAGCACCAGTGGAGTGCGGTCATTCACATGAATCTCTGGTCGCCGGCACCATGACTGTGCTATGGTAGGGTCTGATTATGTAGCTTGGATGGACATCACTTGCACTTAATATTTGTTGTACATGCATATCATGTTTAGCATTGTGATGCATACTTGCCACACCAAAAGACTGGCTACAGAGTGCCTTCATTGCATGTCGATCATTAACTTCCTCGTCATATGTGATACTAACAGCTGGAGTGGATTTGCTCAAGTTAGCTTACAGGGCCCTTATGGCTTACCAATATCACATACAGACTTTAGAGTTAGCGGTAGTTTGATTTCCATATGTTTCCATTTGTTACTGATGTCTACCTCATCTGTGCCTGGGAATGTGTTTATACTACATAGATCTTTTTGCATGGGTGCTCACTTGTGAGCGTTACACATGACTCTAATGGATGACAGACTGTCCCAGTTTTTATGTGTCTGTGTCACAGCATCGAATCTGATGTGATGGCATGATTAATCATCATTATTTGTCACCAGACAGTACACTTCACAGGTGTGACTGGTAGAGTGTAGCTAATGAGGTTTTTGAAGTGTCTGTGACATGAGAATGTTGTCCTAATGCTTAATTGCCTCTGTTTCAGGTCTCCCTCCCAGCAGTTCCCATCCTCTCCTTCCCTCGCCTGATCACCCTTTTGTGTCTGTTGTTTGTACTCAGACCAATGGGCTATTTGGAGGTGGAACCCTTAGAGCATCACACCAGTCTGATGAAGAAAGGTACGGCCAGTCGTTGACAGCCTTGTAGGTATTCGTAAAGCGGCATTACAGGTGACATCATGATTAGTGTAAATTGGACTTATTGACAATGCACATGTATGATTGTGATAGCTCCATGGGCTCACAATGTAGATTATCATGTTGTGCATGACGTCTGACTCCTACAGAATCTAGTGCCTGCTTGTGTCTCTACACACATGTCCGTCTAATGTGCACATATACTATTTTCAAATTAGTTACCTCATGCTTGTTAGGTGTGTAACTGTGTATTGTCCACACACATGGGGTGGGTGAAGGCTATAATACTATGTTGTGTGTGAGGTAGATGTCTTTGTTGGTGCAGTTTGGATTTGAACACACTAGCTCTTGTATACACCTGCAGACGCTGTGTGTCTTGTGCCCCACTTGACCGTAAGGGCCCTGATCCACTGACTGTGATGTGTGGTGTTTACTGTGCCATTTAGTAGTCAGTGATCCTGAGTGAGGCAGACACTCCTGCCTTCACATCCACATGTCACTTTGCGCATTGCGGCTGCCCTTGTGTTATGTGTTTGTTTAGCAATTAGTCACACCCCTCCTGCCGTCATTTATTCACTCATTGCTGCAGCTGCATACACAGCCAACATGCAGCGCACACTATCCAGGAACACAGACACCTACAGGATGACCCTCCTTCCATCCATTAATAGAGCATGCTCCGGCCACCCTACACACAGACAACACCAGACATTCACCCTCGTGCTATGAAAATGCTGTGTACTCAGTCATAGCTGCTGCTATGCGTGTGTGTGCAACACATACTGGCACAACTATGCAGATTCACATGACATTGGGTCTACGTACCACCAGGTCATGTGGCGTGTCCAACACACACACACCTTACATAGGCACACTATTGTAGAGTGTTAGCTTGTCAACACCACTAGATCCGAAAACTGTTAGCTTACAGTCACGTGCCAGAACACAACATGCTCACACCACTTCAACATTGCTGTCACAGTCAGTCAAGTTGGCACATGGGACACACACCATGACCCTGTCTCTTGGGTGTGGTGTGATTTGGCGGTTCCGGGGTTGGTATTTGTCTGGTGTGTGTTGTTTTTCTGTATGCGTTGTTCCCATTACAGTAGTATAGTACTTGTAGCTCCATAGGGGTAGGTCACCTAATCAGGTGTGCCTGTGTAGAGTGCTCCAGCCCATTGCCCACAGTCTGTCCTGCCACCGTCATCCTGTGCGGCATTAATCACATACACAGTAATGCATCATGCTGATGGTAGCTCACATACCTGAGGACACAGTTGTAGGTACTCCCTACATGGACTACTACTTTTGTGACACTGACATGTACTCCTCAAAGTGACTCTCCTGGGCCTGCCTGTGCTAGCTGTTTGGGATTCATTCCCCCCTCCAGCATTGACTGTCCCACACAGGTGTGTCTTACCATCCATGTATGTAGTTTGTGGAAATTTCTGACCAATGTGTGTCCTCACTCAGATTCTGATCCAAGTGTGTGGATGACTGCTGTTTGTTGTATACCTTGCATTTATGACATTTGCTGACACATATACATGTATGCTGTTTCAAAGATTACTCACCAAATGCGTATGATGTTTAAATTATTTATTGGGTGCTCTAGTGCATGAAACGTGAATAGGTGCTGTACAGAAAGGGGGGGGAATCCAAAATTCACTGCTGGAGATGAGATGGCTTACTGTTTCAGTCAACAGAGTCCAGCCCACAGTGCCTGACATCATTGGGCAGACTGTGACCAGCAAGTCCTTGTGGGAGAGTCTCGTAGGGGATGCTGTTGCACCCAGGGGCTATATGCCAGGTCCAGTGTCCTGGGAGAAGTCCATGGGCCACAGGCCCTCAACGCCTTCGGCGTGGACGACCCGCCTTCCTTGGGGGACCCTCATGTGCAGGCATGGACGGTGCATGGGACGCTACGTCAGAGGGTTCAACCTCCTCCCTCTCCTCCCTCCCTGTGGCTGGTGTTGCACTTTGCCGTGATGTTGCTGGCCTTGTGACACAGGGAGGGGGCTGCATGTTGGCAGCCATCTGACGTAGCACATGGACAATGTCCCTATGCACCATCAAGAGCTGAGCCTGGTGTGCCTCCACCCGTCCATAATGCAGGTCTTGCCTGGCTATTTGCTCTGCCTGCTGTTCTTTGAGCTGGTTGAGGGTCTCCGCAAGCTGGTTTACCTCACTGGTGTCCCGCCGGTATGCCTCAAGGATGTTATCGAGTTCAGCCATACCGGTCCCTGCAGCTGACTGGCCAGATTCTCGCCTCCGCCTTGCGCCACTCCCACCACCCTGACCCACATGAGCACGGCCTGCGCTTGTGGGCACATCCGATCGACGGGCCCCCCGAGTGCTGGGAGGGTGGAGGTTGTCACCAACCTCAGGGGCGCCCGACAAAGGGTGTCCCTCATTTTCAGACTGGCTCTCTTGTGAATCATGGGCAGGGCTCTGACCTGTCTGCTGGGATGTGGTGGGAATAGGTCCGGTGGTTGGCAGAGATGTAGCTGGTATAGTTGCTGCAGGGGTTTGGGATCCAGAGGAGCCAGGTTGGTTGGGGTCATCCACAGTGCGTTGAGGGACGGCGCTGGCGGTGGGGTCTGGGTCCTGCTGAGCCTGGGACTGGGATCCTTGGCCCCCCTGGCTGGGGGGGCGATCCGCACGTTGCCCTGTGTGTGGGAGAGAGAGAGACACTGTTAGGGCTATATCAAGTGACATGTGGTTTTGTTATCCATTATCAGCATCACTGTTCCACAAGCTATACATAGTTGACATTGTACAGTTGTGTATTTAGTGGTAGAAAAACACAATAGTACGATGGGGTATATACATTCTTCCAATCTCTTGACAATGACTGACACAGCCATTGCTGTGTCTTGTGTTGCCGGCACCACACGTGTAAAGAATTTGTAAGTTTCACGCAACATCCTGGATGTGGTGAAAAATCTTATGTGTGCGGCAAGCATGCACAGAGTTTAGATGCAGCATGTTGATGTAAGAGACAGAGCATCATTATTTAGCATGTCAGCTACTACTTTGGATGTCTTTTGCTGTTCCATACTGGCCAAACAATGGCAACACCGCTGGACCTGTACACCCACTTGGAGATCATGGCTTTAGAACTTGGCACTTCTCTGAGACGCATCACCTTGTCAATACCCATGTCCATGTTGGTGCTTATGTACATCCACAAAGGTAATGAGATGGGGCACTAGCTTTTTTAGAGGGCCACAATGGACTGGAGCTTCTGTTATGTGCATGTAAGAGTTGTATGCATATTCATATGAGTACGTGTTTTGTTGTGGTACATGGCAATTGGGACAGTGTTGCAATACAACGCCTGTCTCCCGGGGATGAGTTTATGTAAGGGGTGTGTACAACAGGCCATGCTATTACTTTGTTTGCAAATTGCAAGCGTCCATTGTTCATGTTTTGGCTGTCCCCTCATGTGGCATGCTGCCATTATGTTGGATTTGTGTTTATGCACAGCATGTGTGACCTTGTCCTGATGTTTGTGTTGGCAATGAGCACAGGAGGGACTTGTGCTGCCTACACCTGTGCCCATTGTGTACTATTGAGCTTTCTGAGATGTGTGTCCTGACACAGTACAGTGTTGACAGGAAATGGTGGCTGTCTTACAGGCACATGGCAGATGCTTGCTGGTACTTGTGAGACATCCCTTAACATTCAGCTCTATGGAGTTTGTGAGGCCTGTGCAGTGCTTGTGTGCAACTGTGTGTGTGCCTCAGGGATGTGCGTTGAGGTGACCGAGGGACAAACACTGACTGGAGACAGAGGGAGAGGGCAACAGAGGGAGAGGGCCACAGAGGGAGACAGAGGGAGAGGGCGACAGAGGGAGAGGGCCACAGAGGGAGAGGGCGACAGAGGGAGACAGAGGGCGACAGAGGGAGAGGGAGGGAGAGGGCCACAGAGGGAGACAGAGGGAGACAGAGGGCGACAGAGGGAGAGGGAGGGAGAGGGCCACAGAGGGAGACAGAGGGAGACAGAGGGAGAGGGAGACAGAGGGAGAGGGCGACAGAGGGAGACAGAGGGAGAGGGCGACAGAGGGAGAGGGCCACAGAGGGAGACAGAGGGCGACAGAGGGAGAGGGAGACAGAGGGAGAGGGCGACAGAGGGCGACAGAGGGAGAGGGAGACAGAGGGAGAGGGCCACAGAGGGAGACAGAGGGCGACAGAGGGAGAGGGAGGGAGAGGGCCACAGAGGGAGACAGAGGGAGACAGAGGGAGAGGGAGACAGAGGGAGAGGGCCACAGAGGGAGACAGAGGGAGAGGGCCACAGAGGGAGACAGAGGGAGAGGGAGGGAGAGGGCCACAGAGGGAGACAGAGGGAGACAGAGGGAGAGGGAGGGAGAGGGCCACAGAGGGAGAGGGCCACAGAGGGAGACAGAGGGCGACAGAGGGAGAGGGAGGGAGAGGGCCACAGAGGGAGACAGAGGGAGACAGAGGGAGAGGGCGACAGAGGGCGACAGAGGGAGAGGGCGACAGAGGGAGACAGAGGGAGAGGGCCACAGAGGGAGACAGAGGGAGAGGGCCACAGAGGGAGACAGAGGGAGAGGGCGACAGAGGGAGAGGGCCACAGAGGGAGACAGAGGGCGACAGAGGGAGAGGGAGACAGAGGGAGAGGGCGACAGAGGGCGACAGAGGGAGAGGGCGACAGAGGGAGAGGGCCACAGAGGGAGACAGAGGGCGACAGAGGGAGAGGGAGGGAGAGGGCCACAGAGGGAGACAGAGGGAGACAGAGGGAGAGGGAGACAGAGGGAGAGGGACACAGAGGGAGACAGAGGGAGAGGGCCACAGAGGGAGACAGAGGGAGAGGGAGGGAGAGGGCCACAGAGGGAGACAGAGGGAGACAGAGGGAGAGGGAGGGAGAGGGCCACAGAGGGAGAGGGCCACAGAGGGAGACAGAGGGCGACAGAGGGAGAGGGAGAGAGAGGGCCACAGAGGGAGACAGAGGGAGACAGAGGGAGAGGGCGACAGAGGGCGACAGAGGGAGAGGGCGACAGAGGGAGACAGAGGGAGAGGGCCACAGAGGGAGACAGAGGGAGAGGGCGACAGAGGGAGAGGGCGACAGAGGGAGAGGGCCACAGAGGGAGACAGAGGGCGACAGAGGGAGAGGGAGGGAGAGGGCCACAGAGGGAGACAGAGGGAGACAGAGGGCGACAGAGGGAGAGGGAGGGAGAGGGCCACAGAGGGAGACAGAGGGAGACAGAGGGAGAGGGAGACAGAGGGAGAGGGCGACAGAGGGAGACAGAGGGAGAGGGCGACAGAGGGAGAGGGCGACAGAGGGAGACAGAGGGCGACAGAGGGAGAGGGAGACAGAGGGAGAGGGCGACAGAGGGCGACAGAGGGAGAGGGCGACAGAGGGAGAGGGCCACAGAGGGAGACAGAGGGCGACAGAGGGAGAGGGAGGGAGAGGGCCACAGAGGGAGACAGAGGGAGACAGAGGGAGAGGGAGACAGAGGGAGAGGGCCACAGAGGGAGACAGAGGGAGAGGGCCACAGAGGGAGACAGAGGGAGAGGGAGGGAGAGGGCCACAGAGGGAGACAGAGGGAGACAGAGGGAGAGGGAGGGAGAGGGAGAGGGCCACAGAGGGAGAGGGCCACAGAGGGAGACAGAGGGCGACAGAGGGAGAGGGAGGGAGAGGGCCACAGAGGGAGACAGAGGGAGACAGAGGGAGAGGGCGACAGAGGGCGACAGAGGGAGAGGGCGACAGAGGGAGACAGAGGGAGAGGGCCACAGAGGGAGACAGAGGGAGAGGGCCACAGAGGGAGACAGAGGGAGACAGAGGGAGAGGGAGACAGAGGGAGAGGGCCACAGAGGGAGACAGAGGGAGAGGGCCACAGAGGGAGACAGAGGGAGAGGGCGACAGAGGGAGACAGAGGGAGAGGGCGACAGAGGGAGAGGGCGACAGAGGGAGACAGAGGGCGACAGAGGGAGAGGGAGACAGAGGGAGAGGGCGACAGAGGGCGACAGAGGGAGAGGGCGACAGAGGGAGAGGGCCACAGAGGGAGAGGGCCACAGAGGGAGAGGGCCACAGAGGGAGACAGAGGGAGAGGGCCACAGAGGGAGACAGAGGGAGAGGGAGACAGAGGGAGAGGGCCACAGAGGGAGACAGAGGGAGAGGGCCACAGAGGGAGACAGAGGGAGAGGGCGACAGAGGGAGACAGAGGGAGAGGGCGACAGAGGGAGAGGGCGACAGAGGGAGACAGAGGGCGACAGAGGGAGAGGGAGACAGAGGGAGAGGGCGACAGAGGGCGACAGAGGGAGAGGGCGACAGAGGGAGAGGGCCACAGAGGGAGAGGGCCACAGAGGGAGACAGAGGGCGACAGAGGGAGAGGGAGGGAGAGGGCCACAGAGGGAGACAGAGGGAGACAGAGGGAGAGGGCGACAGAGGGCGACAGAGGGAGAGGGCCACAGAGGGAGACAGAGGGAGAGGGCCACAGAGGGAGAGGGCGACAGAGACAGAGGGCGAGACAGGGATGGAGACAGGTAGATTGTGCTTGCTCTCTTGCTACACTGCCTTACTTTGTCACAAAATGATGCATCTCTGAAAGGTGTGTCAGCAAAATGTTAATATTTAGCAGCTGTGGTCTAGTATCTTGTGTGATCTTTACCTATCCCTGTGCATTGGGCATTATGCTTGTGTGTGTCCCTGGGACATATGGCATGAGAGCAGCCTCTTACCCTACACATTGCACCCTATGTGCCTCCCCCTTGCAACTCCCACCATTTGGTTGTGTACTGCTTGGAGTCATGGCCACCCACCCCATGCTGCTGGGCACTGTTGTTAGTCTACCCATGTAAGTTGTGTTTTTTGTACACTCACCAGACTCAATGGCTCCTTCTATTCCATGTACTCCCACCGCTGGCAGTAGGACCATGACCTTCTCCTCCCAGGGCTGGTATACAGGAGGTCTGCGGGGACCACCGCCTCCAGTGTGGTGTGCATTGGCGTAATCTTGTGCCATCTTCTTCTTCACCATCCTCCGCAGATCGTACCACCTGGCCTGGCATTCTTCCCTGGTGCGCCTGATGGGTGCAACAGCATTGACCCGGTCTACAATCCTCTCCCACAGGCGTGTTCTTTCTGCCATGCTGGTCTGTCTGACCAATGCGCCAAACAGCTGTGGGTCGACTCTGATGACTTCATCAGTAAGTATCTCCATCTCCGGGTTGGTGAATTTTGGATTCTTGGGTGTGTTCATGGTGTGAGGTGTATGTGATTGAGGGTGTGATGGTGTGTATGGATGAGGGTGTGTGTTTGTGATAGTGAAGGAGGTGGTGTTGGTGTAGATGTGATAGGGTGTATGTGTGAAGGTATGTGGCTGGAATTGTTGGTGTGCTCTGTGTTTCCTCGCAGGCATGGGTATGTTGCAAAGGATGATGGGTTGTATGTGTGGTCCCTTTTATTGGTCAAATGGTGGGTGTGGCTTCATTTGAATTTTTGGTGTGGGTGTTATATGGGGTGGGTGTTGGTTTTGTCCTCTGTTTGGCTGCTTGGCTGTGACCAGGACATTGATTGTCAAAGGTGTGTACACAGGAGACATGTTCAGTGTGGTAGTGCGACTTGTTAGCAAGGTCCTTGTGGTCGTTTTGGTGTTGGCGTTATGTGTGCTTGCAGTACTTGTGCGTGCGAGTGAGTAGTACGGGCCGTTGGCGGGTGGGGGTGTTCGCGTAGGCTTGTTGGGGTGGTGTGCGTGTCGTACTTGTGCGTGCGAGTGAGTAGTACGGGCCGTTGGCGGGTGGGGGTGTTCGCGTAGGCTTGTTGGGGGGGTGTGCGTGTCGTACTTGTGCGTGCGAGTGAGTAGTACGGGCCGTTGGCGGGTGGGGGTGTTCGCGTAGGCTTGGCCGAGGGGTGTGCGTGTCGTACTTGTGCGTGCGAGTGAGTAGTACGGGCCGTTGGCGGGTGGGGGTGTTCGCGTAGGCTTGGCCGAGGGGTGTGCGTGTCGTACTTGTGCGTGCGAGTGAGTAGTACGGGCCGTTGGCGGGTGGGGGTGTTCGCGTAGGCTTGGCCGAGGGGTGTGCGTGTCGTACTTGTGCGTGCGAGTGAGTAGTACGGGCCGTTGGCGGGTGGGGGTGTTCGCGTAGGCTTGTTGGGGGGGTGTGCGTGTCGTACTTGTGCGTGCGAGTGAGTAGTACGGGCCGTTGGCGGGTGGGGGTGTTCGCGTAGGCTTGGCCGAGGGGTGTGCGTGTCGTACTTGTGCGTGCGAGTGAGTAGTACGGGCCCTTGGCGGGTGGGGGTGTTCGCGTAGGCTTGTTGGGGGGGTGTGCGTGTCGTACTTGTGCGTGCGAGTGAGTAGTACGGGCCGTTGGCGGGTGGGGGTGTTCGCGTAGGCTTGGCCGAGGGGTGTGCGTGTCGTACTTGTGCGTGCGAGTGAGTAGTACGGGCCCTTGGCGGGTGGGGGTGTTCGCGTAGGCTTGTTGGGGGGGTGTGCGTGTCGTACTTGTGCGTGCGAGTGAGTAGTACGGGCCGTTGGCGGGTGGGGGTGTTCGCGTAGGCTTGGCCGAGGGGTGTGCGTGTCGTACTTGTGCGTGCGAGTGAGTAGTACGGGCCCTTGGCGGGTGGGGGTGTTCGCGTAGGCTTGTTGGGGGGGTGTGCGTGTCGTACTTGTGCGTGCGAGTGAGTAGTACGGGCCGTTGGCGGGTGGGGGTGTTCGCGTAGGCTTGGCCGAGGGGTGTGCGTGTAGTATGTATTGGTGGAGCTTGCAGTGAGGCGAATGTCCCATACGACTGAATGTTGAAGCGTGAATACTTAGGCCCGTACGTATCTCGCTCAGGCATGTCGTTCCGAATCGGAATAGTGAGTTTGTACGGACTGATTACGATTCGTACGGTGGTCTGCCCGAGGCTTATTCGTACGGGTATACGAATGTCAATCGTACGGATCTTAGAAAATCGTACGGAAATCAACGGTAACGGATCGGAATTCGCTGGTCGGACGGTAGTTTCCCAATCGTACGGAATCGGCTACGAATACGAATCGTAAGCCGGTTTTTTTTACCGGATCGGAATCGACCCCTAGATTTTGGATTTCCAATCACTTCTACTTTAGCCATTTTGGAATTCTAGAAAAATAAAAATCTATCTAATTCTATGAATTCTATCATACTTTTTTTTTAAACTAAAAAATAGTAGTGTAATCCTACACTTCAAAGCTTTTGTCTCTACCCCCTACTTTTATTTTCTTTCTTTGGCTTATCTGAATCTTTTATTCGTCTTCTTTTCGGTTGACAAGGTCTCACTTCAGCTAGTCACAGCTCTCTTAAGGTGATCTGAATTTGCTGTCATCAGTTTGCTCAATATCAGAACTGTCTTTTTCTTCATTTGGATCTGAGCTTTCAATTTCTTCCAAAATTACATATGTCCATTCAGGTGCTCTGTATTTCTTACTTGAAGTTCTTACTCTTCTTGTTTTTCGTACTAATTCTTCTCCTAACTCTTCTTGTTCTGTTTGACTTGAGACCACATTACTGTGTTCTGGTCTTTTCCTTAACCTTCTCTTCACAAGAGTGCACTTCAATCTTTTCACTCCACTTGGCCAATCATCACCCTTTCTTGGTTTCTTTGCTTTGACTTTTTCTCCTTCTACATCTGGTTCACAGGTTCTTTTAATTGACCTTTTTATGATTTTTTCCCCTGATTTTCAACCTCTTCTGTTTCTTTTGATTCCACAATAACTTCTCTTTCAACTGTGAACTCACTCCCTTCTGGTTCAACAACAGTCTCACTTGTTTCTGGTTCAGCTGGGAATTCACTTTCTTCTGGATCAACAGTGAACTCTCTTTCTTCTGGCTCAACAGCAGTCTTTTGAGTTCCAGAATCTGGTGCCCACTCTACTTGACTTGTGCTCGGCTGTTCATCATCTGGTTGTTCTTCAGAATCTGTCACTCTAGATTCTTCAGCTTCACACACTTCAACATCTGGCCTTTGATTTTTCTTTGCCAGTTGCTGCTCTTTTGATTTTTCAAGTGGATCTAGGACTCATCCGGTATGGCTCGCACGAATCCAATTTGGCAAACCACCACACTTCACTGCCATTGTCGTTACCAGTATGATCTGAGAGGGTCCATTCCACCTGGGCTCTAGACGCGATTTTCTCACATGCTTCTTCACTATAACCCATTCACCAGGACTCAGATTATGAGCTTGATTTTGCTGTCTTGTTGTGGCATCTTCTCAAACCTGGTGAGACACAGGACGCACCAGAGCAGCCAATCCTCTGCAATAGTCAAGCACTAGATCATCAGATATACTCATCAATGTGTTCGCTGGTAAGTATGCTTGTCTCATTACTCTTCCCATGAGAATTTCATGGGGACTCAATCCCGTCTTTTTGTCAGGAATACTTCTTACACTCATCAGCACAAGTGGTAAAGCCTCAGGCCATTTCAGTGATGTGGATGCACACACTTTTCCTAACCTGGATTTTATAGTGCCATTGATTTGGTCAAACACTCCAGATGCTTCAGGTCGATAGGCACAATGCAGCTTCTCTCAATTTTAAATGCTGCACAAATCAGCCGAATTATCTCATTGTTGAAATGGGTTCTTCTATCTATCTCTAAAGTGACTGGAATTCCAAACCTAGGAATCAGTTCTCTCTAAAGCAGTTTAGCTACAGTAAGGCTGTCATGCCTTCTCGTGGGATAGGCTGCCACCCAACGAGAGAACAAACAAACGATAACCAGTACATACTTCAACCCGTTACATGGGGGAAGCTCCATAAAGTCCAGTTGAAGTTGGGTAAATGGAACTCCTGCTCTTCCAATTCGTCCCCAACTGACAACTGTCTTTCTGCATGTATTTTGCTGCTGACATGTGACGCACCTCTGGAAAAGGCTCTCTGCAATCACCCTGAACTTTGGGTTATACCATGACTGCTTGAAGAGTCTGATCATTGCATTTCTTCCAATATGCAAAATTCCATGGTATATCCTGGCCATATGGGAAAGTAAAGAATCCGTCAAAAATGGTTTTTCGTCAATATAGACCAACAATTCGTCCTCTGCTCTCTTCCTACAGCCTGAATTTCTCCATATTTCCTTTTCCTCATCACTTGCCTCTTCTTGCATCTGCCTAACTTCATCCCAAGTTTCAGCTGTGGTTGTAAACATAAGATGGCATTCGGTATTTCCTCCTTCAATTGACCTGTTTAAAACCATTACATTTTGTGCACAGAAACACGCTATTTGGTCAGCGTATCTGTTGCCCTTTGTTACATAATCATCTCCTGATTTATGTGCGGCACATTTGACCACTGCAATTCTTTTGGGCAATTGCAAGGCATCCAATAGTTTGTTTACAGTTTTACTGTTTCTAAAAGGGGAACCTCAAGAAGTCAGAAATCCCCTTTGCATCTATAGCTGGCCAAAATCATGGACAATTCCAAATCCGTACTGTTTATCTGTGAATATTGTTACTTTCAGGCTTTTGAGAATTTTACACGCTTTAATAAGAGCTATTAACTCAGCAATTTGGGTGGAGTTTACTCCTTTTAGACTGGATGCTTCAAGAACCCTTCTATGGTGCAAACAGAATAGGCAGTGCATAATTCACCTTTTTCATTTCTCAAACATGATCCATCAACAACATCTCACAATCTGATTCTTCCAATGGGCTGTCTTCTATGTCTGGCCTAGGTTTGGTGCACAATTCTGTTACATCCAGACAATCGTGATCCGCTTAATCTCTCACTTCCTCACAAAGAGAATTAGGCAATAGAGTTGCCAGATTCACAGTAGTGTATCTTACCACAGTCACATTTTCAGCACCCAGAATCACTCTCTCGTACTTAGTCAACTGACTAGAAGGTAGGTACTGTGTCCTGGTACAAGTTAAAAGACTCAACAGAATGTGGCACATACAGCTGGACAGGATACCCCATCACAATCGGTTCACTTTGTTCCAAACTCATGCAAGTGGCGGCTACTGCTTCCAAACAGCCTGGTAATGATGTATCCACTGAATCCAAAGTAGCAGAAAAATATGCCACTGGACGTCGTGCCATTCCATGTTTCTGAGTTAGGACTGAAAGTGCACATCCATCTCTCTCACAACAATACAACGCCAAGTATTTTGTATAATCTGGCATTCCCAATGCAGGTGCTTGACAAAGACTGCTTTTCAATTCAGTAAAAGCATCCATACATTCATCATCCAGAACAACCAGATCTTTCACATCTTTTCGTATTCACCTCTGTAGAGGTTTTTCAATCAGTGAGAAAGCACTGATCCACTGTATCCAACCATTCCCAAAAACATTCGTACTTCCTTCTGAGTTTTAGATGGACTCATCTGATTGATCACATTAATTCTTTCTGTGGTCACTTTTCTAACTCCCTTCTCTATTTTGTGTCCTAGGTACTGGACTTCCTATTTACAAAATTGTATTTTTTCTGGGGACATTTCGTGTCCTCTTTCTGCCAAATGGTTCAATAGGGCAACTGTGTCTGTTACACATGCCTCTCGGGTCTTTGATGCCACCAATAGGTCATCAATGTATTGAACCAAAACTGAATTTCCTGGTATGACTAAGGTCTCCAGACATTTTTTCAAAATCTGATTAAAGATTGAGGGACTCTCAGTGTACCCTTGAGGAAGTCGGCGCAATACCAAACCACGGTCTCCGAACCGAAATGCAAATAAATACTGGCTTTCCAGATGCAAAGGAAATGAGAAAAATGATTGGCACAAATCAATCACTGTGTACCATTCAGAATTACAAGGAATTTGATAAAGGATCACTGCTGGATTTGGCACTACTGGACAACAGGGTATTACAATTGTATTAATTTTTCTTGAATCCTGCACTATTCTGTATTTTCCGTTGGGTTTTTTAATTCCTAAAATAGGTGAATTACAAGGACTACTCAGAATTTCTTTCAGAATTCCCTGTTCAATTATTTAGTCAAATACAGGAGCAACTCCTGCAATTACTTTTGGACTCATTTTGTACTGAGGTGTGTTTGGATATATAGCACCCTCTTTCACTGTTATCTGAATCGGATCTACATTTGTCATTAGGCCAATTTCCTTTCCTGAAAAATCCCACACATCCGAACTTACTGCACTTTTCAATTCTTCAGGCAAATTCTCTTCTATGAGAAGTCAAAACAACTCATCCACTTCTGTCCCTTGCTTCGCTAGCATCACCTTAAATTCAACATCCTCATCCAGTGTCTGGAATGCAATACCATCCGGTGTACAATCGATGGTGCATTTCATGGTACACAACAAAGCCCCACCTGAGAGATTTACTGGGCTGGAGTCACATACCACAAACCGATGCATGTCTTTGAAGTTTCCAATATGACCTTCTATTGGATTTGTGACTGGTGTTCTAATATGCTTATTTGAGACTCCTGCAACTTGGATAGTTTCTCCCGAGAGGGGTAGGTTTGGAATTTCTGCTGCTCTCACAGTAGAACGGGTAGCACCAGTGTCCACTAGGAATGTAATATCATTACCTTCCACTCTTCAGTCAACAAATCGACCTGACTGATCTACCGCTAAGGATGCACCAAGTACGCTGTCGCACTCTTCCTCCCCCCTCAGGCACCGTTATTGAGATGAGTCTGAGTCATTCTCATTGCATTGCACCCAAGACTGTGGAACCATTTGTACAGTTTGACTCTTACCAATCGGGTCACCTCCGTGATATCCAGTATTTGCACCGTAGCTCTGCACTTGAGCATTCACATTATTTGACATGGGAGCTTGTGGCACCTCTAACTGTGGTGTAACTATCTGCTGCTGTTGCTGTTGGTTTACACCCACCTTATTCTGCACCTGTGAAATTAAATTTTGATTTGCCCCGTTATTCTTTTTAGCAGATCTACACTCGTTCTTCCAATGTCCATGCTTTCCGCACACATGACAAGGAAACTTCTTCATGGCTTCTTCTCTACTCATTTTTCCTCTACCTCGACCTCCACTAGGTACTTGACCACTCTGATTCTGACCATTTATCTGGTTTTTGTCTGAGTATTATTGTTTTCTTGCTGCTCTGCCACTTTCACCTACACCCACATCACTTTCGCTTTCAACCTTTTATGTTTTGTGTCAGTTTCATCACTAGGATACTTTGCATACCTTAGTATGTCATCCACAGTTTTGCTCTGAAAAATAAATATAATGCTGCTGTATTATATTGCTAATCTCTGGTCTCAAACCAAATACAAAACGCTAACCAAATTGTCCCATATCCTTATCTGTACTGCTTGAAAACCTGCAACAACCTTTCATAGTAGGCATGCACTGATTCTTTTGGTTCCTGGGTCGTCCTGTCAATTTTTAACCCAATCTGTTTCCTTTTGAGAAATTTTTCCTTTCAAATGAGTGATTACCCGATTATACTTTTTTATTACTTCATCTGATGGAGCACCTGTTTTAGGGTGCCTAGGATATTCATCTTTTGGCCAATCGACAGTGATCTTACACTCTGTCCATAAATCAGCTGGAACAACAATTTAAAACAACCCATCTAGATCCTTAGAAACCTTCACAAACCGCTCTACTTGTTTGTACCATTCAACTGGTTTTTCTCTTAGTCTAGGAAAATCATTCGTAAAAGACAATATATCCTGTCTAGTCCGAGGTACGTGAACATATCCACCACCTGGAACTTCTCTCATCGGACACGCCCTTTCTACTTGCTCTGTTTCTTAAACGGAAACATAGACGCTCCTGTACCAGCTGCTTCTTCCTTCTTTCCCATCCATCTATTTTTCCATTGATCTACAACTCCCCATTTCTTCAAAATATTCATCAATTCTTTTATGTGCAATCTTTTTCCAGACTTATTCAAACTCTCTAGATCTTTGTCATTGAAAGCCAATGTGTGTGAATTTTGCAACACCTTCGACTTCTCTATGTCTACTCCATACCACTAGTAGCTTCTGATATTTTCTCATGAAGATTCTTCGCTCTCCAAGTGATGCTTTTACCCAAAACAACAGATCTTCATCCCGGTAAGTCCCTAATCTGTCTCGCCTTATTGTACCGATAATCATTTCTTCCAAATCCCCTTTCAACTGACACATTTATACTCTGTGGTTGAGGTTTTGGCTTTGTCATTTCCTTTATCCAATTATTTAATTCTTCCGGGGACGGACCTGCTGAACTCCCAGCTACTGGAGTGAAATTTGGCCCTTTCTTTCTCGGATCTACTTGTATGCTTCTTCTAGGGGTCTCAGTTATCAACTCACAAACCAGAAGATCTAACAAAGTATTATTCGCATTTGCCTGTCCATCCTCATTCGCTCCACTCCTGATACTATTTCCTGGAACAGCCAATGCATGTACTTTTAATACATTCGGTCTTTCTCCATACAATGGTACTACTGTACCAATTGTTACCATTACAGTCAATGCTTCTGCGTTCAGACTCAACTGATAACATTTCTGAACCTGTTCTAACCTGACCTTATTCAACAGATTCGCTTCATTTTCCCGCACTACTTTCGCTATATCTGAGACTTGTGAAGTTAATGGGGTTCCCATTTGTAGTGCACTTGGAGTCACCACTCCTAAAGTCTCTTCATAAGGCGGAGGTCTTTAGTTCATTTTCATTTTCAATCTTTATTCGGTTTAAAAAACCTTGTAAGATACAAGCATACAATCATAATACATCATGTTACAATATAATACATAATAAAGCAATTGCAGCGGGTAAAATATCAACACATTTCCTTTGCATAAAATACCCAAAATTCAGTTCATTTTTCAAGCCATCCACTTAATTTGACTGGATCGTGATTGGCCCCTCTAGTATACAGAACACTAAATATTCAAATTTGATAAAAAATAAGTTAACTGTTTTGTTAAAAAGAAGAATACACATCAGGACAGTAAGCAAACAACATTTAGTAGCTGGCCAATAACGTAAAAACATGGTAAAGTAGCCTATTTCATTAGGTTTTTAGGTTTTTAGGTTTTTCATCCTCCTAATCAAGGCTACACATAGGAGAAAACGACTTAGGCTGAACACAATCGGTTGTGCAGTGTCACCCTTAAAAATTCTAAGTCCAACCTTAATTTGTCTGAAGCCTAGCCTTTTACAGATTGGCTTGAGCCATTTTTTCCTGGCTCTTAGGTAAGCTGGGCATATAAATAAAACATGGGACTCATCCTCTTTCAACCTCATCTCGCATAGCTCACATATATCTGAGCCAGCGGCCCCGGCCAACCCCTTATTACAGGTCCAGCTGGTTGTCCTTTCTTTTAGTTGTAAGATACCATACCGGAACTTTAAATATAGGCTTTTGGCCAGTGGGGGGTGAATTTCATCCATAAAGGGCTCTAAATACATAGTCATTTTAATTTCGAAAAATTTCGAAGTTAGAGTCCCTGTTCTGGGGTTTAATAACACTGAGTCTCTGATATAATCCCAGTACCTTTGCTTCAAAATCTTTTTTGAACTATTTGTGAGGGAATCAGGATCAAACCAAAAATCACTTAGCCCTAATTTTTCAAACCATTTCTTGACGTACTCTAACCATGGCAAATGCGTACTACTCCTTATGGCCAATATCTCTTTCAATGCTTCTCTATAATCTGTCAGCTCCTCAACGGACCATAAACGGATCCAATAAAGGAGCGGACGAAGAGAAGCATAGTCATCTGTACGTCGAAAGTTAAGGTCCCATAATACTGGTGCCAGTGGTGTTGACCCTGGTATCCCTAAAAGTTGCCTAATAAAGGAGTTTTCCTTCACTCGAAAAGTATCCTTTGAGGCATAGGCCCAAAGGTCCGCACCATAAAGTGAGGATGATTGTACTTTATATTTGAATAATTCAATAGCTGGTGAGACTGCTTTAAAATGGCTGTTCTTATGCCTCTTTAAAATCGGACACTGATTTTGGGTCAGCCTTAGTTTTGAGTTCTCCAATTGTGTCTTCCATGTAACGTGACTGTCTAAAATAATATCCAGGTATTTAAAATTGGGGACTTCTTCAATGGGTTCATTATTTATCTTAAAGACCTTATTAAAACCTTTATGAGGGTTGATTGTCATAACTTTTGTTTTAGAGGAATTAATTTCTAATCCCTTGTCATGACAATACAAACTAAAAGTATTTAAAAGGTTTTGGAGTCCCCTAGGTATCTGAGAAATTAAAATCGTGTCGTCTGCAAATAACAGTGCCGGAACGGCTTGCCCGCTCAATTTGGGAGAGTCATGCTCGCAGCCCAAAAGAGTTTCGGGAATGTCATTAACGTACAAGGAGAATAAGGTAGGTGCCATTACACACCCCTGCCTTACCCCTTTTGCTATTTTTATTTTCTCGCTAACTTCACCATTAGGTCCCCATCTGACTCGTGCATAATTATTCTCATGAAGTCTAATTAAAATTTGAAGGATATTTGCAGGGACGCCCATCTTACTTAATGTCTTCCATAGGGCTACCCTTGGAACCATGTCAAAAGCTGCCTTCAAATCTACAAATGCCACGTATATATGGGAACTTCTTATAATCGTGTATTTCCAGACTAAACATAAAAATCTAAAAACCTGGTCTATAGTGCTTATCTTTGATCTAAAACCTGCCTGGTATTTTGTGTAAATAAAGTGTTCTTCAATCCAAGAGGAGAGCCGACCAAGAACTTGTCGGGCAAAACATTTTTGCAACACGTCAATTAGGCTGATAGGCCGATAATGTGAAGGATTTGACCTATCACCCTTTTTGAACAGTGTTACAATCTCCGCCCCCTTCCAGGTTTCTGGAACAGGAGCTCCACAAACAATTTCATTGGATAATAAATTGATGTAGGGAGCCCAAATATAATTTTCGTGTTTCCAAAGATCACCTGGTATTTTATCAGGGCCTGGGGCTTTCCCTGTTTTAACTGCCTTGATTGCTAAAATTGTTTCTGTCAAAGAAAAGACAAGAGGTGTATCATGGGCTACAAGGGGAGCCTGTAAACTGTCCCAGCTTTCAGCCTCACTTTGACTTTCGCAAGAATAAAGCGAGGTAAAATGGTCGACCCATGTTTTCTCCTCTAGAAATTTATCTTTGCATTCCGTAGCCCCCCTGGTACCTCTAGCAATGAGGCTCCAGAAGGAAGTCTGGTCTCTGCACTTACATGCATCCAGCAGATCTGACCAAACCCTTTCATCCCACTCTTTTTTGGCCATTTGCAAGGTTCTTTTATACTGAGCTCTCTTAGTTCTCACAATATTCACTGAATCCCCCCTAACCGCTGTGATTAGATCTGTTTTAGCTTGCCGGCATTTCTGGTTATACCAGGTAATCCCGGCTTGTTTACTTTTCCGGGCGTTTTGTGATCTCTTTACAGCCCTACTCAAGATCTCACCAAGTTGATTAATTAGATGTTCATGGGATTCTACCAAACGCGAACTTTGGATGACAGTACTGTACCCTAAGAGGGCAAACATGTGCTTCACAAATACATTGTAGATTTGACTAATGATTTTTGTATTGTCTAATACTACTGGCCACTTCAGGGATCTACGGTTGTTTGCCACTAGAGGGTCCTGTAGCAAGGATACTATGCTACTAACACTTTTATCAAGGGTTATGAAAATCTGGGTCTGGACAGATAAAATCAGGGGATAATGATCACTTTCTGTACGGTCATCTACCATTAAATCGATGGTCATAGGCCATAGATTTAAAGAAACCAACAAATAATCTAAATGGCTGTGGGTCACCCCTCTAGTAAATGTTGGTTTGCTGGGGGAGTCTGATGGCAACCGCCCATTACAGGCACGTAGGCCTGATTCTAGAGTTAAGTTCAATAGTTGTAAGGCACTCACTGTACAGGGTGCTTTATAATTTGTATCAACTAAAGGAATATTATTGGCACCGTCCTCGTCCTTATAGATGTCTTCTAAACCTATGATAGGTTCAAAACCTCTGTTGAAGTCACCTCCTATAATTATTTTTGCATTTTGATCAAACCCTGTCACAATATTACACAAGTGGGTTATAACTGATGATTCTCTACATGATCGATGTGGTCTACTATAGATATTGATCACGTAAATGCTACAGCCCATAGTGTTTTTTAACTCAAGTAGTAACAGGTCAGGATTATTTGTATCAATTTGCTTAAAGGACAGGCCTCTTGTAATTTTTACCCAAATTGTTAGGCTGCCAGAAGGTCTTCCCCCATTTGTGTTTACTGCGGGGATGAAAAAGGATCTATAATTAACCTTAAAAAAGTTCTCAAGCCCCCAAGTTTCCTGGAACATAATCAAATCCCCACTAGCCAGATAATCATGCCAGGCCGGATCTGAGAGATTTTTTTTCAGACCTGCAATATTCCAACAAATAATTTTTGTTAATTCCGAAACCCCTAGTTCCTTTGTTACCAGCTGTGGAGTCATTGGTCCATTTACATCTAGATGTTGTGTTTGCACCATTGTGTCTACGGAATGCATTAACTGTTGAGGGTTTTCGGCAAGTACAATCTGTTTTGGTGCAACTACAGAGGGCAAACCAGAATGTATATGATTTGCACCGCATGGCATTGTCAAAACCCCTCCATCAAGTCAATCACAATCGGATAAACCAGCTAGGGCGTCAAACCTATTTGAGGTACTAACTCCCCAATTGTAAGATGGAGCCCCAAAACCCCAACCATTTGTAGGTACATTCCATCTAGATGTAGGTGTGATAGGAAACGGTGGATTCAGGTAAGTACCCGGCCAACCTCCATTATAATTACCATTACCTATAGGTGCTGGGGTGTTGGGGTGCAATAAACGCTGCTGCATACCTGGCCATCCTCCATTGTAGCCAACACTACCTAAAATCCCACAGTTATTTGGTGGTATACCAAAGCCTCGTCTACCCATTAGATTCAAATTTTGTCCTGGGGTAATATGACGAGGAATGTTGTGTTGGTTGACTTGCCATGGGCCAGTCCTATCTTTGGAGACATGGTTCGTGTCACACATTGTAGGTCCCCCACCCCATCCATTTTCTCTCGCTAGCCAAGCTGGCTTCAGGGGCTTATGATTATTGGCTTTTTGCGAATCATTATAAAAGAATTCCAATGTAAGGGGGATTATGGAACTACTTCTTCTTTGCGGTGGTAGTATGTTGGATAGGATATCAGGAAGAGCAGATGGGGTTGCGAAAGTTAGTATCACACAATCGCCCTTCCATTTCTTTTGTTTATTCCCTATCCATCCAACCCTCCTTGCCATTTTAATTTCGTCAGCCAGCCGTTGTTCCCCCCCCTGGGCTATCCGCAAGTTATTTGACAGCCAATATAATGCCTTGCTTGTTAGTGACGAGGCTGACTCAATTTGACCCGGTGATAGGATGGGTGTATTAGCTAACACTAACACTAGTGGTGATGCTTCAACTACAAATTGTGTAGAGTTATCTTCTATCAGTGGGGGCACTGTGTCATGTGATGGATCAACTAATTGAACAAAAGGGGCTTCTAATGGCAGGTCATTAACGATATGGCCAGTTTGTGGACATTCTGAAAGAGTTGGCCCTGGTGGCGTAGTATCTGATGTTGACCCAGATTCATTATCTTCCTTTGAACAATCATGGCCGTTATTGACATTACTTAAAACATTTCCTATGGCATCTGTTAATACATTTTGGGTACCTCCCAATTTCTTTATCTCTGCAGAAAGTTTATCAATCTTGCTAATAAGTGGTTTGATAATTGTCTGAATTTTAATTTCTAACAGCTCCGCTATTCGTGACATTAAGTCCTCGTCCAATATTCCCCTTGAATTGTTCTCCTCATTGTTCTGATGGGTACTTTTTGGATTTTGCAGTGGTATAACCTTGCTTTTTCCTGAACGTGGCCCTCCACGTTTGTTTTGTAATCTGCGACAGGCTCTAACTGCCCTTGCAGACTGCTTTGCAGGTACTTCATCCACCACTTCCTCTTTTTCATCATTGTCTACAACCTCAATGACAACCTGTGCATCTAGCTCGTTATCCGCATGTTGTTCAATGTCCGTCACATTCGTTGTACTGGTGTCAATATTAACATTTGCTGAGGGAGCTGTTTCAAGAACATCACTATTAAAGTCTAATAGTAAGGACTCGTTTGATTGTGAGGAAGTAGGTGGGCTCAAGGAATGGAGAACAGGTGACTGGGACAAACCCAATGATTGTCTGCGCTTGCTGTTTATCTGAGTAACCACTTGAACAAGATAGTTTTCCATAGTGTTCTTGGGTGTTTCAGGTACCATACGAAGATTTTTTTTAGGCATTATTATGCAAGATGTGTGATAGTCTTACACCCACAACCCAATAAAATAACAAGGTATTAGTCTCAATATTTTAAAACAAAAGTCTTACGTCAATGCCTTGTGCAGGTCTCCAATGGACTTGTTTCCTGGTTCGTAAAGATGTTTTATCTGCTATCCGCTTTGCAGAAATAGCCCCTTCCTTATCCGAGCTCCAGGGTGAATCGATGTCAACTATATGGCCGGTTTGCCGACCCCCATCTGGATAGCTAGGATTTTGGAGGCGGTCAACAAAAAAGCTTTTACACCCCCACTAACTGTGGATTAACAGGAACTACTCCCTGGAGCACAAGGGTAGATTTTAGAGGGATGGCCCTGCCCCTGCCTCCTCGTGCCGCTGAGGGCCGTAGAGGGCCCGCCCTTTGCCCGGGCTTAGCTCCGGGCGTCCCGCTCGCGTCCCGCGAAGCTGGTCCTGCGGCGCTTTTGTGCGCCTCCCTGGCGCCCTCGCGGTGTCACAATGCGCGCCGCCGCGTAGGCTGCCGGGATTCGTAGTCCCGGAGCGGCGGCGCGTTCAAACTGCAGGGAAGGTGACTCTCGGCGGTGGCGGCGTGGGCTGTGAAGCCTGGCAAGCTGTGGCGTGTTGCGGCGTGCTGCAGGTAAGGTTTTTCCGTTTCCCCCTGCTCCACCGGTCCTGCGGCGCTTTTGTGCGCCTCCCTGGCGCCCTCGCGGTGTCACAACGCGCGCCGCCGCGTAGGCTGCCGGGATTCGTAGTCCCGGAGCGGCGCTGCGTTCAAACTGCAGGGAAGGTGACTCTCGGCGGTGGCGGCGTGGGCTGTGAAGCCTGGCAAGCTGTGGCGTGTTGCGGCGTGCTGCAGGTAAGGTTTTTCCGTTTCCCCATAATGACTTCTAGCAATTCATCATCATCAGAATCGTTCATATCACCCCCTATACTTGGAGTTTCTATTTTTTTCTTTCTCTCCTTACATTTGCCTCCAGTCTGTTCATCGACTGTTAAAACTGGATACAACCCTTCCGTTACCACAGCTCTCCTCCATCTTTTCAAGTTTTCTTTCCTACTCTCAAAAGGATATCTAAACATCATACTCCTGTAACCTCTGTTGCCAATTCTGAATCCTTCTCTTTCAAATGCTTCAACCTCCCATTCTTCCAATGCTTCATACTGTATCAACCTAGGTTTCAGTTCTAATAAATTAATTTGATTTCTCAAATTCTGCAATATTCTTACATTAAATGTACCATTCTGTGGAAAAGCTAAAACACCATCATCTTTTGTATACTTCATCCAATTCTCTAACCACATACATGTATGATAACCTCGCTCCAACATCATATAGGAAGAGGGCATCTTTGGAGGTGAAATCGGAATTCCCTCTCTAGTCACAATAGGTTTATCCTTATTAAAGAAATGTATTATTTGTTAAGCAACTTCATTTTCCTGACTTCTTACGCTAATATACCTCAGCAAATAAAACAAAACAACTTTTCCGTGATTCTACTTCTTCTATTGGTCAACTCTCGTCCTATACCAGCACGACTCACACCAACAGTCGAATCACAGCTCTCTATGCATTTGCTATCTCAACCAATGCTAAGGCGGCTCACACCAAGCAATCAGAGCTCAGTACACGTCCACTGGCTAACCAATGCCAGCGCGGCCTTTTCTCATATCAGTATCACTCCTTCTACTGACCCTCTCTTCATAAATTACTATGGCAATGCTACCTTGTCTGCTCCACTAGATAAAGAGATAGTTTTCACCTTTTCAAAAATAATTTTCTGACACTGCAAGCAATAACATTATAACAGGCAGCGTTACCTCACTTCTCTAACAAGCTCCGGGAAGACTTAGTACTCCTCTAGGGAGAAGGTCAACATTTCACAAGAGGACTTTTTGGTGTGAAAAGAGGTCTTGCTACTCTCCTGGGGATAAGGCTAGAGTTTCAGATCCACCAAGAAATCAGCATTCAAGGATCGACTTGACAACAACGCCCACAACAGCAAGGAACTATTCAACATCGTCAAAGAATTTACCAGCCCCACCGCCGGCACCAACGACATCACTCCCTCCCAAGACCTCTGCAACTCCTTATCCTCTTTCTTCCACAACAAAATCGCCGACATACATAACAGCTTTGAAAACCAGTCCGAAGAACAGTCCACTCAATCCACCTCCGAACCAGAACAGCACCCTCACAACCTCTATTCCTGGAACCCAATCACCACCGAAGACACCATCCGCCTGATGAACTCCATCCATTCAGGATCGCCAACCGACCCATGTCCCCACCACATTTTCAACAAAGCAGACTCCATCATCGCACCCCATCTCCGCGATGTCATCAACTGCTCCTTCAACTCCACTACCTTCCCAGAAAGCTGGAAACATGCCGAACTCAGCGCCCTTCTGAAGAAACCCACAGCATACCCCTCTGAACTTAAGAACTACCGCCCCATCTCACTCCTCCCATTCCCTGCCAAAGTCATTGAGAAAGCCATCAATAATCAGCTCGTCGCCTTCCTTGAATCCAACAATTCCCTCGACTCCTCACAATCCGGCTTCCGAGCCAAACACAGCACTGAAACCGCCCTCATCGCAGCTACAGACGACATCCGAACACTACTGGACAACGGAGAAACAGTTGACCTCTCCGCCGCCTTCGACACAGTCTGCCATAGCACCCTCATACAACGCCTCAGCAACGTCGGAATACAAGGAAAAGCTCTGGACTGGATCATCTCGTTCCTCGCCGGAAGAACCCAAAGAGTCCGCCTCCCCCCATTCAAATCAGAGGCCACCGAAGTCATCTGCGGCGTACCACAAGGATCTTCACTCAGTCCCACCCTCTTCAACGTTTACATGAGTCCCCTCGCATCCATCGCGCGACAACACAACCTCAACATCATCTCCTACGCTGACGACACCCAGCTGATCCTCTCCCTCACCAAAGACCCAAACACCGCCAAAACCAATCTACACGAAGGAATGAAAGAAGTAGCCGAATGGATGAAGAACAGCCGTTTAAAACTAAACTCGGACAAAACGGAAGTCCTCATTTTAGGATCATCCCCCTCTGCCTGGGACGACTCATGGTGGCCTCCGGCCCTGGGTAGAGCACCCAAACCAACGGACCACGCCCGCAACCTCGGCTTCATCCTGGACTCCTCCCTCTCTATGACCAGACAAGTCAACGCCGTCTCATCTTCATGCTTCAACATCCTTCGCATGCTCAAAAAAATCTGCCGTTGGATCCCCACCGAAACAAGAAAGACAGTCACCCATGCACTGGTCACTAGCCGACTGGATTATGGAGACTGGATTATGGAAATACCCTCTACGCCGGAACCACGGCCAAACTACAGAAAAACTCCAACGCATCCAAAACGCCTCAGCCAGACTCATACTGGACATCCCCCGCCAAGCTCACATTTCTGGTCACCTGAAAGACCTCCACTGGCTCCCCGTCAACAAGAGAATAACGTTCCGTCTCCTCACCCACGCACACAAAGCCCTCTACGACCTAGGACCCGAATGCCTCAACACACGACTGTCCTTCTACACACCCACCCGCCAACTACGATCATCCAATCAAGCCCTCGCCGCAATTCCGCGCATCCACAGATCCACCATGGGAGGAAGATGCTTCTCCTACTTAGCAGCCAAAACCTGGAATTCCCTCCCCACTCACCTCCGCCTTACACAGAACCACCTCTCCTTCAGAAAGCAGCTAAAAACCTGGCTATTCGACAAGTAATGCACACACCCTCCCACAAGCGCCTTTAGACCCTCAGGGTGAGTAGTGCGCTATATAAATCCTTGAACTTGAACTTGACCCTTCGCTATTTCAAACACTCTACTTACATACGAAAATTCCCTAATATAACACCTACAGCCCTCCGTAGATTTTAGGTAATATTACAACAGACAAAGTACTTCTGCAGTGTAATTTCTTTACCACACTCTTCTTCTGCCTACTTCAGGCTAAATTCCATACCCAGTATTCCTGAGGTATCTCCGTACCTGTACATCTAGACATTCTAGAACATGACACTAACTTTTCTTTTTAAGAGCATATAATCAATAATCTTTACCAAACAATCAATAATTAAACCATCCTCTGCTACCAAGATACTGATCCTGCACGACACCAATAATTGAACAGGGATCAATACTCATTAACATCATAACACAATGGCCCATTCACATTCACACAGAATCCCAGATGTGCTGGGGTCAATTTATATGTATCTTAAATTATTTTTCTTTCATAGGTTCATATGCGACATCTTTTAACATATATCTACTGCACATCAACTTTCCTTCCACTTGGTCGATGGACCAATTAGTTGAATCGTTGATGGTAATGATAGAACTCTCTAACTAACTATTCAGTCAGCTTAAATAATCACAGACACTCTGTAAAGTTAATAACACTTTATCTTAATAAAGTTTTGAAAATGCTCAATGCATACTGTCACAAAATGCAAATTAATGAATGCACAAAGGGAGAGACATAAAATCAAATGAATACAAACTCATCATATAGACAATGACATTATGCTTGACGGAGTGGATAGATTAAGAGAAAAGTTTCAGCAAAAATTCAAATGCGAAACATAATACACCTAATGGAAGGGATAGATGAAGAGACAAAAGTTTCATCTAAAATAATACATATCAATGTACCTATAACGGATTGGATAGGTACAGAGACAAAAGTTCCAGAGACAAAATACATTTGCAAGTAATTTTGCAAGAACAAGTCAGACTAATACAAACCTAACGGTCTGTAGAAAACCACCCCCTTAGCCTTGGTGATGGTGGGGCTTCCCCAAATAGAATCAGGGAACAAAGATTAAAAGAACAGGAACAGGACAGGTCCGGAACAGCTAGGCCTCTCTGCAAACCGATATACAGCGACGCATCTCCCCTCTCTCTCTCCTGCCAGCCTAAGCCTAAACCACACACCTAAAGGCCCCCCAATTATACCCTAAAACGTACATGCCCGTCCCACATTTGTTGCAAACTTTCATGTAACTCGCAAGTGGATTGGTGGGCTTGGGAGGTGGCATTGTCACACCATGGTGAATTCACCTACGATTCAGTTAATTTATTGTTCTACATTCTTTCCCAGGGTTTGGTCCTTAGCTCGTTCTCACAATTTTTACACACAATACATTTAAACAGTCTTTATTCATAAAATTTAGCATAATCCGCAGAATGAGCCTCCAGTCTCACGACTGGTCACATAACTTGGCAGTCAGTCATCACATTGGCCTTCAACTCGTACATCCTTCTGCGGTGCACAGTGCATCTGTCTTGCCTCTGACAGATCGAATTCTCTCCTCTAATCACCCCTCCCCCTTTAGCCAACTTAAGAAAGATGGCAGTTTCATCCAGCACATTAAAGCAAATGGATTTAGATATGTGTAAATTATATGATAATGTACTTTCCACTGTTCACTGCCCGCCTTTGCACTATTCTCTGTTAGCATTTTTCCTAGCATAGCTTGAGGGAAAAGCGGCATTCTTATTTCAAAGCAGAATGCAACATGAAATTACTGATGCACATGCTGCCTAGTCATGCAATATTTCGAGTTTCTTTCAAACCACAATGTTATCACGGTTTTAACTCTTTCATATATTATTTACGTGTTAGTTCATTCATGCGCAAATAAATTTCCCTTGTGTTTATGTAAGGTGTACATTAGTTTCCTATTACTACTTACTGTTAGTACGTATTATGGGGGTATTCATCCGGGCAGGCTCCATCTATACCGTTCCCCATATTTACACTCCATAACCCACAATGCTACTCCACATAATTCCAACACACTCAATACCACGTATTTACTATCCATATAATTCTACAGCACACCATGCCACATAATTCCAATACACAAATCCAATCCATGCCACATAACTATCTAATCCAATCCAATACACATAATTCCACTACACACCACATACATACATTCCATAACACATAGGTAAAACACATTGCCATTTACAATGCCAGTAGCTCTAACTGAAACAAATGCAAGACCGAATGCATTTTCACTGCTTGGTATTTCTTTCTGTCACTAAGTTGACTCCTTTGGCACCCCTTTGTCTGAACCTGCATCATTGCTATATGCCTTCTTTCCTTTAATATTTATTTGCTTCGGCTTTTAGCCTTAGACCTGTATATTATTGATAAGACAACAATGGCAATAAAAAAACAAATTGTTCTTATCCCAACTGAAGCTAGTAAAGCAGGGGCTTTATTATGCCCTTAGTGTCTAGTATAGTCTGCAAAGTGCGGAACGAAGGCGTCAGAAAAGTCAGAACAGTCACCCCTAACGAAGGAAGATTACTTTGCTGCCTTGATGTACTTCAAGAAAAACTAAGTAAGACTTTTTCCGACTGCAAGAGGTCTCCGCTGAAATGTCCCTCAAGATATCACAATGAACAAAAGATATAAAATTGGTAGGGTACTTGACTCAGTACAAATTAAAATGCAATCAAAGAACTTAGGACAACATTAAATAAAACATGTGAAAATAAAAGACCTATCAAACGAACGAAGAATCTGGTCAACCTACCTGTAGGCTAACAAAACGTCTCGGAAGCGATAGTATTCCAGAGCAATGTTCCCTCTAATTATTCTTCCTCGTGTGCGGTAAGAGAATGTTTGCGAGCACACGTTTCTAGCTTGTATGTGCAACCGAGTGATGAGATGTGCAACTAGGAAAATCGACTAGCTACCACTGGAAGGTTGATAAGCACTGGCAATTTCAATAGGTCTGGCTTATATATAAAAGTGCCTCCTTAGTCATTGATGAGTTTAGGTACAAAATAGTTATCATACATGCATTCTGTTACTCATGCATCTATTCATCACTGAGTAACTCTTATATTCACTCATTTACACAACTACAATAAAGTGCATGAACAAACTGCCTTGAAAGCCCTGCATTGGTTACCGGTTGCCAGAAGATCCACGTTCAAGCTGCTTTGTATCTCCCACAAAGCAATACATGGAATGGGATCACTCTTCATCAGGAATAAAATCACCAAACACATTCAACAAAGGAACCTCCGCTCTAAAGGAGCATCTCGCCTCAAAATCCCACCATACAAGAAAAAAACCATGTGTGGCACATCCTTCTCTGTTCAAGCAGCCAAACTATGGAACTCTTTATCCCCCAACATAAGGTCCACCGACAATCACCTTATCTTCAGAAAACTACTCAAGATTTGGCTCTTCCCCACATAAGCACCATACGCAAACAGAGATTTACAGCATATCCCTCTGTATACAAGCATTTTTTTTCACTATAGATATGTACCTATCTTTTGTATTACTTTGTATAAACATGTAAAATAATTATGTTGTTGAGAGAAAAAATAAATAAATAAATAAATAAAAATCATCTTTGGTCTACATGTACATACTTCCATTGTGCATCTATGTAACTTCCGTGTCCTTGGATCTGTGTGCCTGTTACTTTTCTCCTGAAAAAGCATATCCAATGCACTACCCTATTTCTCATCCTGTGCCTCTATCAATATCTTTAATCTACATATACTTACCTCCTTTATGTATCTATATACTTTCAATGTAATTACGGATCTATATATTTATCACTTTCTTCTAATTTAGCATTTCCAATGCACTACCCTATTTCTCAGCCTATACTTAGCTCAATATATCTTCTAGCCCAACCTTCTGACTCATCTCAAACTTCTTCTACTACTCCTTCCAATGCACTACCCTATCTCTCATCCTATACACCTATCAATATATCATCTACATCCACTCTCTCATTTATCCCAAACCCCATACCACTACTATGATTGCCAAAATAACCCTTTCTAGACTCTCTCCTACTCTACCCCTCCTTGCATCATGTGACACCTCTTTTACTATACCGATCCCCTAAAACAAACCTTTCCAAACTCTTTCCTCTGAGTCCTCCCCTCCAAAACTCCTTTTTACTCATCCAAAAGCCTCCTCCTATTGCTAAGACCTAAAAAAAAAATTTTTAATCTTTCACTCTTTTATCCCTCCACTAACCTTTTCAATCGAAATTAACAGACTAACATGTTCACTTCTCAAATTCCATATTAAACTATAGTAATATACTACCCAAATAACTGAATAACATATCCACTACTCAAATTACTTCATAGTTTTTTTACTATACTAATTTTCAAAAGTAATCCTTTATGGGTTCCGGAGTGGCGTGCTACTCGCCAGAAAAGTGATTTAACACCCATCAGGGGTAACAAGTGTTATATGAATGTAAATCTTTCTTCCCCTTTATCCCTCCGCTATCCTTCTCACTCCAAGTAACTGACTAATATCCACCACTGAAATTACTTTATATTTCACCATATTAATTCCGACTAATCCTTTGTAGGCTTCCTGAATAGCGTGCGCCCACGAGCACTATATAAATACAAACCTTTGTCCTCCTCTATCCTTCTGCTATCATTCCAAATCCAAATAACTGACTAACCTATTCACCACTTAAAATGTACTTGCATGTTTCACTATACTAATTCAACACTAATCCTCTATGGGTCCCGGAGTAGCGTGCTACTCGCCGAAAAAGCACTTTGACGCCGCGTCAGGGGTAGTAAGCGCTATATAAATGCAATTACAATACAATACAATACAAGCCAACATCAGTAAAATTGGAAATATATACAAAATTTAAGTTGTCTAGAAAATTTGAAAAATCCCCCCTAAGAAGGCCTAACAATGAATATTTTAGTGCAAATCTTCTATGCCCACAGTTTATACAAGTAAGTCATGAATACCAAAATCCTTGCCTACTTCAGTATTCTGTGAAAGTCCATGTAAGTACTATAACAATCCCCAGTAAAGGCCTATTGGCTTTAAAACATGCTTTTCACAATAATCAAGCTAGGCCTACTGCCTTTGTCATATCTTTTCAGAATAAACAGATCAGACGTGTGGCTTTGTACATAACTTTTCCCAGTAAATGAATCAGGTCTATAGTCATTTCCCTTGGCCTCACACCATAACCGGTACAGTGCGCAAAAGCTCATAACCAGTGTGTATAAAGTTATAGAATTACAAATGTGATTAAAATGTCTGATTCTCTCTGACAGTACTCTATTTCATTAGAAATCAGAAAGACCACTGCAAAGGATTCTGGAACTTGGAGTTTTCCTAAGCATTTGCAGACTATGAGCAGGGCCACGGAAATTATGCGATTTTCTGAATATGTAGCAGTTTCTGAATATTTATGGTTTTTACGCATTTGCCAAATAATCCATCCTCCGCTGCATAATCTGCAGAGTTTAGCAAAAAAAATTGTTTCTAGTGCAAACAGAAAATAAGTTACTAAAAATGCGATGAAGCACGTTATCACACAGCAGAGGGACCTTTGCAAAGGTTGACTGGTCCTCTTCTGTTGTTTATTGCTGTATTTGGGTGTTGTGCTGGTACTGATAAGGTGATCCACTTTTCAAGACAATGTTAACCTGTGCAAGAATGCCAAAATTTGGAAGCAATACTATCACAAAATGTGCAGCCTTTGATACGGTGAACCACCGTGTCTTGATCCATCGGTTGGCCAAGGCAGGACTCGGGGGCACCGCACTTGCCTGGATAGATTCCTTCCTATCAGGTCGCTCTTTCCAGGTTTGGGACGGCAACTCCCACTCAGCCTCACTCCCTCTTTCTAGCGGAGTCCCCCAGGGGTCTTCGCTAAGCCCCACTCTGTTTAATGCCTACATGGCCCCGCTGGAGGATGTAGTTGCCCCATTCGGGATCAAGATAGTGAGCTACGCGGACGACACGCAATTGGTCGTCTCACTCTCACATCTTGACCACCGCCCAGACAATCTGTTGAACTGTCTCCAGGAAATCCACCACTGGATGAGTGATTCGTCGCTCAAGCTCAACGGTTCTAAAACCGAAGTCATGCTCATGGGAAAAAAATGGTCGACTATTCCTCCCTCGGTCTGGCCTGAGGTTTTTGGCGAGATCCCCATCCCTAAGAAGGAAATCAAGACTCTAGGAGTCTGGCTCGAACCCGAACTAACCATGAAGACCCAGGCAGCCAAAACAGCAGGGATCTGCTTCGGTCTCATGCGCTCCATCAGGAAGATTCTTCCGCTACTCCCCCCTCCATCAAGGAAGCTTCTGGTCCAAGGCTTGATCCTCTCGCGCCTGGACTACAGTAACGCTGTCTATCTAGGAGCCCCTGAGTCTACCCTGGCAAAACTCCAGCGCACTCAAAACGCGGCTGCCCGGCTACTAATGAACCTTCCAAACAGAATTTCGGCCAGGCCAGCACTCAAGGCCCTTCATTGGCTTCCAATGCGACAGAGGATAGAATTTAAGGCCATGTGTATCGCCCACAAACTCCTCAATGGCCTAGACCCTTCGATCCTGAGCAACATGGTCACTCCCTACAAAGCCCCTAGATTCCTGCGCTCGGACAATGAGCGTTTGGCAAATGTTCCAAAATTTAGGAAGGTCCGCACTGGCGGTCGACGCTTTACAGTGAAAGCATCCTCAGGCTGGAACTCGCTCCCACGGAGCCTGCGGCTGGAACCCGGCCACCTTCTTTTCCACAAAAAATTAAAAACCCTCCTGTTTCCCAAATAGGCCCTCCTTCCCCCCCTGGCCACCACAAGTTCTCACAGCGCGGGGATGCCTCCGGGTCACCAGGCGCTCTATAAATCACTAAAATAAAAAAAAATAAAAAAAAACAATGAGCAGCACAATTTCCTTTAATTGCCGCATAATTTAGTCAACCCTGACACATAATTTGGTCTTCTTTGGCCACAATTCCAGTGGCCCTAACTATAAGAAAATAGTAAAGTGGTACTCCTCTCTGTAACCTGTCAGGTAGTTTGCGTAGATGGCCATGAAAACAGAATTTCCTAAGCAATAGGATTGTGAGGATTCATTTTAATGATTATTTTTTAAACTATGAAAATCTGCAGCAGTGAATATCACAGGAGTTTTAAATCACACATTAACTCAGGAGGTATCAGATCGTACTTTGCAGACGTGGTACCTGGAGCCACTGCACCTGCTGCACATTTCTATCCATGTCGCTCTTCAAAACATGAGAAGTTTGAGCAATGAAGATACACAGTCCTGTCAGCAAGTGAGGTTTAAAACTATAGGCGTCCAAAACTGATGGCTCTCAATAAGTTATGACGTTTCAGCCTCTGGATTGTTACTGGTGGCTGACACCTGAAAGGTGAATGTGTGCCCTAACTTCCAGAGTATGTTAATATCTGAGAACTGCCACAATTCCCAATGTATGCTTGAGATTGTACTCTTGGGCTGCAGTGAAGGCTCTGTGACTGCTCTCCTGCTGCTTCTGGACTGCCCGTCATTTCAGGTGTTGAAACTTCTCTATTAGCAATTTTAAATCCGAAAAAACATCTTTAAAAATGCATTTAGCAGTGCAGCTTAATCACTAAACCCAAATTACAAATTAAGCACTTTACAAGTGCAGAGGAATCCTTTGCGGTGCGCATTATTTGAATGTCTCTGCGCGGAGAGAAATGTAAGGCGTGCAGCTTAGAGGGGACTATGTTCCCGAGGCTTTCCCAATCGGGGGAGCCGATGATATGTCGGGGAGCAGGGGGGCCATCCCTAGGACAGGGGCATTTCGCCGTGGGGCCTGGTTTGGGCAAGGGGCGCAGACACTAAATATTCCATACTACAGTAACCTAGCACCCATCTGGGAATCACCAGGAACACCTGAATGTTTTAAAGATACCCTGGCAGCCCCTTTAAAGAAGGCAGGTATTATAAAGTGGGGACAACTGACAGGGCCGGACTGGCTACCGGCCGTTTTTTGCTGGGGTGGCAGGGTGGGGTCCAGGTGAACTCCTGAGGGGCTTTTTTTATTGCTGGGGAGCTGCCGGCGCTTCCAAATGAACAATGCAAAACAAATAGCTTTAAAGCATACTTTTTAAAACATTTGTTTTGCGCTGTTTATTAAGGAAAGCCCAGTAGCCAGTCCTGCCTGACGACTGACCCAAGCAGGAACTCTGACAAGTAAAGATGGGAAACTGTCCGGATTCAAATATTACCAACTTACAAGCTGGGCAAGAGGCCTAGAGAAGTGTCAAGAAGACAACATGGAGATGGAAGAAGAGCTACAAAGTCATCCAGCAACAATCAATCAATCAATCAAATAATTTATATAGCGCGCTACTCACCCGGTAGGGTCTCAAGGCGCTGGGGGGGAGGGGTCCGTTACTGCTCGAAAAGCCAGGTCTTGAGTTGTTTCCTGAAGGAGAGATGGTCTTGGGTCAGCCGAAGGTGGATGGGGAGGGAGTTCCATGTCTTGGCCGCCAGGTAGGAGAAGGATCTTCCTCCGGTGGTGGCTCTGCGAATGCGTGGTACGGTGGCGAGGGCGGGCTGGTCGATCGCAGCTGGCGGGTGGGCGTGTAGAAAGTGAGGCGGTTGTTAAAGTACTTGGGGCCCAGGTCGTGGAGAGCCTTGTGTGCGTGGGTGAGGAGTCTGAACGTGATCCTCTTGCTGACGGGGAGCCAGTGCAGGTCTCTCAGGTGGGCGGAGATGTGGTTGTGGCGGAGGATGTTCAGGAGGAGTCGTGCAGAGGCGTTCCGTATGCGCTGGAGTCTTTTCTGTAGTTTGGCTGTGGTTCCAGCGTAGAGGGTGTTTCCGTAGTCCAGTCGGCTGGTGACTAGTGCCTGGGTGACAGTCTTTCTGGTTTCGGTGGGGATCCATCGGAAGATCTTTCGGAGCATGCGCAGGGTGTTGAAACAGGATGACGAGACGGCGTTGACTTGTTTGGTCATCGAGAGGGAGGAGTCCAGGATGAAGATCAGGTTTTGTGCGTGGTCCGTTGGCTTGGGGGTGGTGCCCAGGGCAGGGGGCCACCAGGAGTCGTCCCAGGCGGAGGGGGATGATCCCAGGATGAGGACTTCCGTCTTGTCTGAGTTCAGTTTTAGGCGGCTGTTCTTCATCCACTCGGCGACGTCTGTCATTCCTTCCTGGAGGCTGGCTCTGGCGGTGGTAGGGTCGTTGGTGAGGGAGAGGATCAGCTGGGTGTCGTCGGCGTAGGAGATGATGTTAAGGTTGTGTTGGCGTGCGATGGCTGCGAGGGGGCTCATGTAGACGTTGAAGAGGGTGGGGCTGAGCGAGGATCCTTGTGGTACGCCGCAGATGACTTCGGTGGCCGCGAATCTGAACGGGAGGAGGCGGACTCTCTTGGTTCTTCCGGCGAGGAACGAGATGATCCACTCCAGTGCCTTCTCTTGGATTCCGATGTTGCTGAGGCGCTGTATTAGAGTGCGGTGGCAGACTGTGTCGAACGCTGCAGAGAGGTCCAGGAGGATGAGGGCAGCTGTTTCCCCGTTGTCAAGCAGGGATCTGATGTCGTCGGTGGCTGCGATGAGGGCGGTCTCGGTGCTGTGGTTGGCTCGGAAACCGGACTGTGAGGGGTCGAGGGATCCATTTGTCTCAAGGAAGGCGGCGAGCTGTTTGTTTGTTGACGGTCTTCTCGATGACTTTGGCAGGAAAAGGGAGGAGCGAGATGGGGCGGAAGTTCTTGAGGTCGGTGGGGTCTGCTGTCGGTTTCTTCAGGAGGGCACTGAGCTCGGCATACTTCCAGCTCTCCGGGAAGGTGGCGGTGTTGAAGGAGATGTTGATGATGTCCCGGAGTTGAGGTGCGATGATGGAGTCGGCGTTGTTGTAGATGTGGTGGGGGCAGGGGTCAGTTGGGGATCCGGAGTGGATGGTGTTCATCGTGCGGGTGGTGTCTTCGGTGCTGACCGGAGACCAGTTGCTAAGGGTGGTGGTGGGGGGGCATTGGTTCGGTAGTTGGGTGCGTGGTCGGTATAAAGAAATATACAAATGATACTGGCTCATCATCCAAGCAGAAGAAGAAGACGTTATTCTACCACTACATTTATGGAAGAAAAACCTACCAACACAAGACTTGCAACATCTATGGCAAGTATCCTTTTTTTATTATTGCGTGTTATAGTATCTGCACCTCTCAGGAAGAACCATCTCTTTACTCTACACAGGGTATACTGGACCCCAGAAAGATTAACTAGGATGAACAAGTAAGTGTTGAGAACTTGCCCAAAATGTGGCGAAGCAAAGGCGGACGACATCCACATGTTTCGTCAATGTCCTCAACTCGGTTTATTCTGGGCCAATGTGGGTAAGATTATAAATAAAGCTCTAGGACAGGACATTGAGGTAATCACAATTATTACTATTTTTAGAACAGTGGAAAATAATGGTTCTCCTCCTTTCCTAAACAATAATCAAAAACATTTACTGTTTGTACTGATCTTGCTAGGTAGACAAGAGATATTTGCAAAATGAATACTTGCCTGCCCTGCAACACTAAAAGAATGGTGAATTTCTGTAGACAAATTTAGAAAGCTGGATCAATCCAGGAGGGAAAAATAACCGCACAAAATTCTGGGACGCATGGGACAGTAATATACTCCAAAACGAAGAGTAGTGGTAGGGTAGGAAGGGATGTCCAATGATTACATACAATGCAACAAAATAGATTTTGGGACGGTCACCATGGTGGCACCATGAGCGACTATCCTGGTGAATTTGAAGATCTTAAGACACAATCTTACCCTAAGACGAGAAGGTGTTCCCTTCTACCAGACGTGGTGCGAAAAATTCTCAGCTAGTAACGACACAATAAGAGGGATTATTGTCTTTCTATATCTCAATTTTTGCAAAAATGAGGACAACAAAAAAAAAGAGGCACGGACCGGGCCAGGTCAAGCGCAGTCCATCGCGTTATCGAAACCCCGCCCCTATTCAAGGAGCCGCGCGGCAGCAAACAGGTCTTGTTGCTCCTGCTCGCCACAAAAGACAAACGCAGCAAATTTACACAGTCCCCAACCTCACACTGGAAGCAGCATGGCTGGCGGCTCCCACCTCAATGCTTTGCCGGAAGCACATGGGCTTGATAGTATTTCCTCACCCACCATCCCCAGAACAACATGCCCAAGGGGGTGGGGAGGACCTACGGTTGCGGGGTGTTAGGTGATCTAGGTCATAGGGATAACCTTTTTTCTTTTGCAGAAATTGATCAGGATGTTGGTTTTATGTCAGGCTTAATACTTATCTTCTAGCATTCAATGTATTGTGTTGTTTGCTGATTGTTCATATTTAAGCTGGTTGGCAGGTGAGGTCATGATTAGTGGGGACACTTCGAGTCCCTTTATGACATACTTTTATACCAAATTAACATCAGCATCACTGGACCCTCCAAGGGGTGCTGGTAGCAAGTCAAAAGGAGGTTGCAGGGGCGCTGAGGTTTCGGTGCAGTCACTGACACCTGGTCCTTACCTATCAACCTCCTGCGCAGGCGCAGTTGGCACAGGCCCTTGGGGGACGAGGAACTTGGATGCAGGTGGTTCCCGCAATAGGTATCCTAAGGGCAGCCAGGCTCCCTGCATAAGAGCTCCGTAGGCATAAGAGCTCCGTAGGCAAAAGAGCTCCCATATGGAAAAGTGAATGTGGGGCCCTCCCATAACGAGAGACCCATCCTTTGGACGGGGGAGGTGCAATAGGAAGGGTTACAGATCCATTCATGCTCTCACTCTGAATGGTTATGTTTTTTGTTGGTTGCACAAAAATAGACTAGCTATGGTTACGTGATTCCCATGTACTAGAGTCTCTGTTAGGGCTATGTCTCACTTGTAAACAAGATGTAAATAATGTGGTTACTGTGCACATTTTGATGACAAAAATGTTTTGTGTGTGTAAATAATAAATACGGCTGGGTGTCTTATGACCCTTAACCCAAAGGGATGCTCTCATGGCATTGTCATTGACATGAATGTTTGAATGGAATGGTAAGTGCCCATGGGTAATCAGCGACCCCTTGGCCATACACGTGTTGTCACAGGTGAGTCTTAGAAAGGGGCTGCTAGACACACTTGTGGTTGGGGGGGGGGGGGGCACAAGGAGTCCGGCAGGGAGGATTGTATCAACAACGACACACAGAGAAGGTGCCTGTAAACAGAAAGCAACACTTTCCACCAATTTTCCCTCCGGCACCAATTCGGCAATGAACAAAAAACGTAGTTCTGCCTTAGGGAATTTTGCTGTTGACACTCCAGGTGCATCTGGTTCTGTTACTGTGGTTCATGGTACCAGGGCAGAATCGCCCTATCTTATGTCAGCTGTCACATTTTACTTAGTATCCATGTTTACTAGTTTTTAAACTTTAAATAAATGTAGTTCTTTACTCCTATCGTAGCATACAAACCAAAGAATATAAACCTATCTGTTGTGTTGCCTTTTTACTTTGTACACCTTTAAGACTCGTGCTTAGTTAGTTAGAATGCTATGATGCTGGCTAGCAGGGGTTCTAGAGCGAGCAGGAAGAGTCCGGGGGAGAGGGGGCATCCTTGTCTGGTGCCTCTTCCCAGCGTGAGCGTTTCGGATGCACTCCCGTTTACCACAATTTTTGCTCTCGGTTTGTTGTAGAGGGCCATGACCATTGCCGTGTACTTCCCCCCCAGGCCGAAACTTCCCATGCAGTTTCTCAAGAAGGGCCACGAAACTCTGTCGAAGGCCTTCTCCGCATCCAGCGCTATCATGACTGCCTGTTCATTGCTACTTGCTGTGTGGTTGATTAGATGGCACAGTAGCCTTGTGTTGTCCTGCGATAGTCTGTTTTTAATGTATCCCACTTGTGAGGTATGGATGATGTCTGGCAGAATCCTGTTTAATCTATTGGCTAAGACCTTCGCGTAGATTTTGCAGTCGACATTTATTAGCGATATTGGTCTGTAGTTCTGGGGATATTGTGGGTCTTTCCCCTCCTTGGGGATTATGGTGATGTTGGCCTCGCACATGGACTCCGTCATCTTCCCGTTCTGGATGCATGTCGAGTACGTTTGTGCCATTAGCGTTTTAATGTGTTCGCTGAAAGTTTTGTAGAATGCTGCGGAGTATCCATCCGGTCCTGGCGCTTTGTTCTGTTTCAGTTGGCTTATGGCTGTTCCAATCTCTTCTTCCGATATGTCGGCTTCGAGCGACTCCCTCTCCGCCTCCTTGAGTTTCGGCAGGTTAGTGTTATTGAGCAGATCTAGTCCTGCATCTTTGCTCAGGGTTTGATCCTCTGTGTACAGCTCTTGGTAGAATTGTCTGAAGACCTCTAGTATTCCTTTGTTCGTTGTTTGAGACTTGTTCGTTCGATCTGTTATTGCTGCTATCGTGTGCTGCCTCTGTTTCGCCTTTAAGTAGGACGCCAGCTGTTTCCCTGCTTTGTTTGCTGCGCATAGGTTGACTGACTTGAACTTCGTTAGCCAGGATCCCGCCCTCTCGCTTAAGATCTTGTTCAGTTCGTATTTCTTTTTTGTGAGCAGGGTGAGCGTGTTCTTGTCCGTTATGTTTGCGCAGTGACCTCTCTCCAGTGCTGTTATCTCCTCCTCGAGCTCAAGGATTTTCTTGTTTCTGCCTCTGTTCATCCTGGATTTGATGTTTATCAGTTTCCCCCTTAGTGTCGCTTTGAGGGCGTCCCATACGGTGTCGTTCCCTACTTCGCCATTGTCGTTGTGCTCGAGGTATTCTTTAATTGTGGCTTCAATTTCTTTAACGTTCTCTCTGTTCTGGAGGATGTCGTCATTAAGCCTCCATCTCCTCGTTGGGTTTTCGTTGTGTTTGCCGCTTAGAGTGAGTGTTATGTGAGCGTGGTCCGAGATGGTGATTGGAGCTATCTCCGTTTCTTCTATGAGGTGCGTGTGTGTGTTGGACATCAGTATGTAGTCAATCCTGCTGTAGGAGTTGTGTGGGTGTGAGTAGAATGTGTACTCGCGCGCTGTCGGATGTTGGAGCCTCCATGGGTCAGCTAGATGCTGTTTGACGCATAGGTCTTTCAGGGTGTTGTTGTTGTTGTTGGAGTTATGGCTTGGTCTGTTTGGGTGCCTGTCTGTTGCCTGGTCCATTGTCTTGTTCATGTCCCCAGCTGTGATCAGGAGGTCCTCTTGGGGGAGGTCGGATAGTTTGCTGTCCACTCCCTGCCAGAATTGTTTGTCTTCCGAGTTGGGGCCGTATATATTGACCATGTGAATTCTGTCGCTTCCTCTCAGGGACAACACAGATATAACAGGCGTCAAGCTCAAGAAGAAGACCGTCAAACTAGCGGCTTACGCAGACGACATCCTAATCACAACAGCAAACCCCTCCACGTCAATAAAAGCGCTGATGGCCACAATAGGAGAATACGCAGAAGCCTCAGGCTACAAACTCAACAAGGAGAAATCGGAGTGCAAGCCAATGAATGTCCACACCACAAGAGAGGTCCTAGGCGAATTCGGACTGGCATGGCAGACGAAACCACTAAAATATCTAGGTCTCCACTTTGGAAGAGACCTTACATCAACGCTACAACACAACGAGGACCTCACGCTGAAAAAGATAAAAGAAAGGCTGGAGCTATGGTCACCAAAGTACATAAGCTGGTGGGGACGAATTGAAACCATCAAAATGATGATAACACCGGCGATAAACTACACGCTAACAATGTTACCACTCCCAATGACAGAGACATTCCACAAAAAACTAGACCAACTCATAAACATCTTTCTATGGAAAAACAAAAAACCAAGGATAAGCCTACAAAAACTAAGATTGGCAAGGGACCTTGGAGGTCTCAACCTGGCGAACTTCAAGACATACCAAACGGCATGTCTGGCGAGACAGGGTATCGCCTGGATAGATGCCACACAAACATACAAACCAGTATGGCTAGAGGTCGAACAAGACATCCTAGGAGGGCTCAAGCCAATAGCCCTCCTAACAGCGAACCGGTACCCACTAAAAGCCAACGCCATACTAAAACACACGAGGGAGGCACTGATGAAAGTGGACAGGCGCATGGCGCAGAAGCTGAAAAGCACAGCATGGGAATCCATCTGGTTCAACACAAAAGTGACCTACCAGGGAGCGACATTGCATAATGACACATGGATCGAAAAAGGCATCAGCATCCCCAGCCAGACAGAAACCAAGCAAGGACCGCTGACGTTTCAGAACCTACAGCAGCTACATGACCTCCCAAACCAAGAGCTCTACAACTTCCTAAAGATCAAGACAGCAATAACGAAAGCTAACCTACGCAGAGGAGAGCCAGGCATCATCAAATACCTGCAGCTCCTCAACTCAGCAGGTCACCAAACTGCAAAGATCTATAAGCTCCTGAGCCCATCCACGCTGGCGCAGAACAAGACAGTCACTAATACATGGGAGACGCTCCTGGGCAGGCAACTGAATGAAATAGAACGAGCAAAGATGTGGAGCTCAGCGACAACAAACAAAGTCACCCCACAACTAGCGCAAACAAAATATTGGCTACTCCACAAGGCCTACTGGACGCCATCCAAGCTCCACAAGGTCGGCATCGCAGAATCAGACAAATGCTGGAACTGCCAGAAAGAAGAAGGCACCCTCGAACACCTCATCTTCACCTGCGTGAAAGTCAAGAGGTTCTGGACACAAATCAACACCTTCTTGAACGATATGCTCAAAACCGACCTAACAATCAGCTTCGTGAGCCTGGCTACGGAACACCTAACAGCGAACCTAAAAAGTAGAGAAGAGAGAGAACTCCTAGACCTACTCCTCACAGCAGCCCTTAAAATAATCCTAACGAACTCGATGAACACAGCCAAAGCAAACTTCAAAACATGGATTAATTGGGTCACCTTCCTGAGAGGAGCAGACAACATCACAGGCAACTTCTCGAAAGAACACAACGCCAAGCTACACATGTGGCGCCCACTCGATGACCACCTGAGGAAACCCCAGTAAACCCCCCCCCCTCTCTCCCCCTCTTTCTCTTTTTTTTTTTTTTTCCTCTTCCTCCCCTTCTTGTAATGGAGGGAAAACAAACGATAAGCGCGCGCATCCACAAATGGACTGTTATAGAAAGGACCGCTATTGTACGCTCCACCTGTATATATATATTTTTGTATGGTTTTTTTTGTATGCCAATAAAAGTTTTTAAATAAAAAAAAAAAGAATGCTATGATGCTAGGTAGAATGTGGTGCTTGCATCTTTAGAATGAGGAGTCAGTTGTACAGCAGCAGAGATGGATAGCAGCTGTTCCCTGGCGCTCACCTGTATTTAATTATTCTTCTCTTAATAAAGCAACTATTCATATTATGGCCTAAAGAGCATCATTACAATTGGCGACGATGGAACATGGAGGAGAACCCACAGAGTTTTAAAGAAATTAATTGAATTACATTTATTGGCTTGGAGAATTGACAGATCGCAGATGTGGATTATCGGTATACACAATTAAAAGAAAATGGAGTTGGAGCTTTAAAAGACATCTGAGGATCGGCGGTGAAGCAGAAGCTGGAAAGAGCAACATACCTCGAGGTACGGAGAAGATTGGGGAGGTATGCACGGCGTCCGTTGAGTCTCCGGTCGGCTGCATCTTTCGAACAGCAGAGGAGATTCGGTACGGGCTGTGCGCGATCTTGCGAGCCGGTCGGAATGCAGGAAGATCTGGGGATTATTGAGGAAGTAATGCAATAGCGTAAGGTCACGCTACATGACCTTACGCAGCGGCCATTTTGGATCAGCGAGAGGAGCTGAATCGGAACATCGCGAAGGGAGGTGAAAGGAGGAGTAAATACGCGACGTGACAATAAAATGATGTGTATTAAATGAAGTGGGGGAAACGGAGAATTAAAGAAGAAATACAGGTGAGATTGTCGGAGGGAAGTAATTAAAATACAGATAAGTGACTTTTAAAAAGAAGAAGAAGTTTATGGAGAGAGGAGACTCTAGTGAGAATATTGTAGGTAACACAAGTGGGAATACGGAGTGCAAGATGGCACAACAAAACTTCACGATAAGCACTCCTCAGCCATTTTGGGCTACAGGTACCCAGCCGGAGATAAAGTGGATTGAATGGAAGGAGTATTTTATAAATTACATAGAGGCAATTGATGAAGAAAAAAAGATTAAACTAGAGCAAAAGAAAAGAATTTTACTACATTCTTTAGGAGCAATAAGACTAAAAACACACTCACGTATGAGTAAGGTGGAGGTTGCGAATTTAAATGTTTTTGAAAATTTCATTAAGGATATGGATAAATACTTCGCACCAAAAGTGTGCATTGGAGTGACTAGACACAAATCCTAGTATAGTATGTATGTATAGCATATTTGTTAAGCGCGACTGTCACCCGGCGGGTATCCTGGCGCTGTGATCTTTCAAGGTCTGTACACGCAAAACATTACTGCGACGTCAGGCTACAATGTCCTTGGAAAAAGAAAAGTTTTTAATCCCTTTTTAAAAGAGGGGAGATCTCCTGAGCTTCGGAGAGACAGTGGCAGCGCGTTCCATGCCCTAGATGCAGTATAGCCGAAAGAACGGCCACCCATCCGTATTCTCCGGATCTTAGGAACTGTCACTAAGTAAGCCGAGGCAGAACGAAGAGATCTGGTGGGGGTATACCAGCAGAACATTTCCTGCAGGGAAGTCGGGCCCAAACCCTGGAGAGCCCGAAAGACTAAGCATAGGGCCTTAACCTCAACACGCTGGGGAATGGGTAACCAATGAAGATCCCTAAGTGCGGCTGAAGAGGAATCAAGGCGACGCCGGGAAAGTGCCAGTTTTGCTGCAAAGTTTTGGACCCGCTGCAGTTTGCCCAGTAAGGTGACAGGTGCCCCCAGAAGTAGTGCGTTGCAGTAATCAAGTCTGCTCAAGATGATACTCCGCACTACTTCTGGTCTGGCATGGGTCGGGAGCAGTGGAAGGATCTTTCGTAAAGTATGCAACAGCATCCTGCAAATGGATACTGTTTTATTTACGAAACCATCCAGTTGTAGATTGGATTCCATCCTCACTCCCAAATTTCGAACAGAGTCAGCTGCAGATGCCGTGCCCTGAAAGGATACGGGCCAGAAGTCTTGCGGAAGAGGATGCTGGATACGATCTGCAGAACAGTAGAGCACCTCAGTTTTTGAACTGTTAAATTGTAAGGAGTTATTGCCCAGCCATTCCGCCGTGGAAACCATACAGTGATGGAAGGTCTGCTGTGACACTGCATCCTTGCCCTCGAAAGAGAAGATGAGTTGTGTGTCATCAGCGTAGTTGGTGACTGCGATGCCAAAAGATTTAATAAGTTTGATCAAGGGTCAGAGGTAAAGATTAAAAAGAATGGGACTGACAGCTGAGCCCTGGGGTACACCCTGCTCAACCCTTTTAATGGTGGACTTAAAGGGAGGCAGGGTGACTACCTGATGTCTGTTGGCAAGATACGAAGCCAGCCAGTCCAGGGCCAGACCCGCCACCCCGGCCTCCTTCAGTCTCCTGATCAAAATACCATGGCTGACCGTATCGAACGCTGCCGACATGTCGAGCAGCACTAAAAATGCTGCTCGGCCTTGGTCGGCACACGAACGAAGGTCGTTCAAAACAGTCACCAAAGCTGATTCGGTTCCATGGGCTGGCCTAAAACCGAACTGCGCCGTATCCAGACAATCATTTGTCTCCAAAAAACTGGACAGGTGTTTTGTAACCAGTTTTTCCAAGATCTTGATCGGATATGGGAGCAGTGATATAGGTCGATAATTAGCTGGACACAGAGGGTCCAGCGTTTCCTTCTTCAGCAGAGGAGATACTACCGCAAGCTTCCAATTAATTCAAAAATCCTTTCAAAGTAAGCAAAGCAAAACAGAGACAGTTGATGATTGGATTGATGAGTTAAAGAAGTTAGCAATAGATTGTAGATTTGGAACTCTACACGATGAGTTGATACGTGATCAATTAGTTATGCATAACAATAACTCCACGTTACAGGATAGACTATGGGTGAATGGCGATGCGCCATTAGAGGATGTGTTGGCTATTATGAGAAAGGCGGAAATGTTGGGGAGATGTTCTTCTGTGGTAAAAGAAACAGAACTGGATAAAACATCAGGCACAGTTTGTAAAATACAACCACAAAACAGAACTCAGGCGAGGTATCAACAAATTTCACGGGGAAGATGGATGGGTCAACCGGCGAGAAATAAAAAAAAAGATACTAGAGGAGAAGAAAGAAGATGTTATCGTTGTGATAGCAAAGAACACATGGCTTTTAGTAGGACTTGTCCTGCTTTTAATAAGAAATGTGGTATCTGTGGAATGTTAGGACATTAGTAATGTTAAGTATATTTGGGATGAGGAAGAGGTTGTTGTTGAACAGGAGGAAGAAAGGTTGGAATGTGTAAAGAACGTGAGAGGTAATTATGTCATCAATATCTCAGATAAGGCCTTAGAAGGAAAACCTTATGTAAAATATCTTTGGGTGGCGTGGTGATGGAAGTGTATGCGGATTCTGGATCCCCTTACACTATCGTAAATGAGGAGGTTTGGAAGAAAAATTTTGTGGGAAAAATTGGAGATCAATTGGGGAGTTCAGATATTTGTACAGTAAGTTATACTGGGGAGAGAATTGAGATGCTGGGCTGCAGGTGGCTCACATTCTTATTCAAAGGAAAGAGCACAAGAGGCAAGTTATATGTGTCAAAGGTGGGACCATCAGTGTTGGGATGGTTTGATCAGAAAAATTTAAATATAATTTAAGACCCTAATAGTGAAGAAAAAGTGTTGGTGATGGATGAGGAGAGCAAGTTGAGTGATGTTTTGAGCAAAGAATTTCCAGGAGTATTTGGCGCTGTTTTAGGAAGGTTAAATGGCTTTGAGCATAAAATACTGCTTAAGGCTAAAGCAGAACCTAAAGTGCACAAGGTTAGACCCATCCCAATGTTGATTAGAGAGGAAGTGAAGGGGGAGTTGCAAGGCCTACTGGCAAAGGGATCATAGAAGAGGTGGAGGCTTCCGAGTGGATCAGTCCCATTGTCGTTGCACGAAAACCTAACGGCAAGATCCGCCTATGCATAGACTTACGCCATCTGAATAACAATATAATTGTAGAAAAATTTCCATTACCTAAGATCAACGAGATGGTGTCTTCATTTAAAGGTGCTACGTGGTTCTCGACTATAGACTTATCCGCCGCATACCACCAGGTAGAGTTGGAACCAGAATCAAGGTATCTAACAGCTTTTATCACGCCCTTCGGGTGTTATCAATTTAGACGTATGCCATTCGGGTTAGCGTCAGCCGCAGCTCTCTTTCAGAGATTGATGTATAGGTTATTGGGGAACATGGATATGATTGCATTTTTCCAAGATGACATTTTGGTGGCTGCCAAGAGCAAGGTAGAACATGACTCTAAGTTAAGGCAAGTTTTAAAAGTTTTAGAAAAGGCAGGACTAACAGTGGAATTATCAAAGTGTAAGTTCTGCCACAGAAGTGTATCCTATTTGGGTCACATCATAAGTGAGGAAGGTGTTAAACCTAAGCCGGCTTTGATTGAAAATATTGTGAATTCAGGGGCGCCAAGTACGAAGGAAGAGGTGAGAGCATTTCTTGGAATGTCAGAGTATTGCGCGAAATTTGTGAGCAATTTTGCGTCAAAGGTATTTAATATTCGCAATTTGCTCAAGAAGAATACAAAGTTTGTTTGGACAAAAGATTGCCAGGATGAATTTGAAAGGATAAAAATTGATTTGCAGAATGTCAATGCAATAGCAAGTTTTGATCCAAATGTTGAATGTTTGTTGACAACTGAGGCGAGCGATAAAGGTATAGGGGCAGTGTTATCCCAGAAAGATGTGAAGGGGAAAGAAAAGATTATTCTATTTGCATCAAGAGCACTTTCCCCGGCCGAAGTCAGGTACCCCATTATTGAAAGGGAGGCATTGGCATGTGCGTGGGCACTGGAACACTTTAGAGCCTTTGTTTGGGGGAAACCAGTTACAATTAGAACAGATCATCGTCCATTAGTGAAAATGTTGTCATCAGATGGCATCTCTGGAGCGTCGGCAAGAATGGCCAAATGAAAGAATGTATTTATAAAATGATTTACTTACCAGGTAGTGACAGTATAATTGCAGACTGCTTGTCTAGATTGCCATCTCCACTCGAGGAGTGTGTGGATGACCCGTGGGGGACTGTTAGTATTGCTTTGGTACATAATTCAGGGGCCCCTGCCATCAGCAATAAAGAGTGGTTGGAAGAACAGGATAAGGATGTTGAACTTAAAAAGATTAAGGAGTATATATGTACTGGTTGGCCAACACAATGTTTTATAAAAGACAATTTTAGAGCATATTGGGAAGTTAGGATGGAGTTGTCTTTAGAAAGAAATATACTTTTCAGAGGTGACAGAGTTGTACCCCCGATCTCTTTGAGAAAGAAGATTTTGGAGTTATGTCATGAAGGGCATTTTGGAATTGGGAGGAACAAAATAATTGTGAAAAATATGTTTTGGTGGCCAGGAGTGGACAAGGACACAGAAGTATTTGTTAGGAACGGTGAACTTTGTAGTTCAGCGGATAAAACTCTCAAGACTTTGAAACCTTGTATGAGTGATGGGTTGATCCCAGAGCTTCCATGGGAAACAATTGCTGTGGATATCATTGGGCCAATTGGAGAGATGAAAGAATTTGGTTTAGTAGCCATTGATTTATTTACAAAATGGCCTATTGTAAAGTTTGTGGAGAAAGCGGACACACAAAGTGTGTTAAAATTTTTGGACAAGATTTTTATTATGGAGGGTTTACCTGTTTGTATCTTAACAGACAATGGAGTGCAATTTTTGTCACACATAGCTAATAGTTATTTTCAGAAGTGCGGTGTTAAATATACAACGACTGCGTTATATAATCCAAGTGGGAACGGCACAGTAGAGAGATTCAATAGGGTGATCAAAGGAGTAATTCAGGCAGCGGTTAACAAAAAAATGGATTGGAAGGTTCAGGTACAAAAGGCAGTGTGGTCTTACAGAACGACATCACAAACTAGCACTGGGTTGTCTCCAGTCGTTATGATGAGAGGAAGGTTACCTAGGAGCAAAGTTAACCCTGGTTGGTTAATGGAGGGTAAAATTACACAATGGTTTCCAACTGAAGTAAAGAATGATTTGGATTTACTCCATTCTAAAAATAAAGAGTTTTATGATAATCACTATGGCACGAAAAATCTGTAAATAAAAGTAGGGGAATGGGTACGGGTAAAGAATAGCAGTGGGTCAAAAAAAAACGAAATTGACTAACTAAGCAACTAATAAAGTGTACTACTCGGCAGTATTTAGTGGCATAATTCCACCAAAAACAATAAGGTACTTCATTCGTATGAGAAGAAAAATACCCATCAGTAGTCAACCTGTACCGCCCTTTTCATCATCTGGGTTCCTTCTTACCACGAAGGGAAGTAGTTTTCGCCAATACTTAAAGTAGAACTGGTTCAGAAATTAATAGTAGCTATTAGTTAAAACTACTAGAATCGCGCTACTTTTTTATTGATTTAGAAGCAGAGAGGTCTTGATTAAAATACTTTTTCCTCCTGTCTATCTAATTTTAGCCTCAAAGAGCACTTTTTTCACCATTTTATTTATCACTTATTGTTCATGCACTGCTTAACAGTGGTTTCCTACCACCTATAAAAATTGTTCATATGCCACTGGACTCCTTTTCAAGTCTAATACTTTAAGTATTGGCGAAAACTACTTCCCTTCGTGGTAAGAAGGAACCCAGATGATGAAAAGGGCAGTACAGGTTGACTACTGATGGGTATTTTTCTTCTCATACGAATGAAGTACCTTATTGTTTTTGGTGGAATTATGCCACTAAATACTGCCGAGTAGTACACTTTATTAGTTGCTTAGTTAGTCAATTTCTGTTTTTTTTACCCACTGCTATTCTTTGTTGTTAGAAACTGTATTACTAGGGGGCTATAGCTGTTGTGGTCGGTAAATATTCCCTTGGACTCTCCCATCCCTGTTATGTTCATGTTCTTGTGCAGCCAAGGCTGCGGGTCCTTTATTCCTTCTAAAATAAACGTATCCCAGGTGGGGTTTTGGAGAGAATCCTTGACTATACGATACTTTCCTGTTAGCCTTTGAGTGTATGTGCTGAGTGTTGACATTTTTCTAATTCAATCATGGCCACTAATCTTGGTTTGGCTTTTGACGAGGCCGAAATTCAATCCATTCTAGATGAGAATCCGAGTGTTCTCGATAATATACCGATCCCTCAGGTCAATAGTGATGAGGGTTGGGCCAAAATCCAGATTTTTTTAAAAAGCCAGTCACGTATTTGTGTCCACGGTATAACAATGGCGGAATACCTACGTGGTAACTGCACACCGAGTGGGTTGATTGTTACTAACATACCAAGAATTTTTCTGGACGATAAAGACTTTCTGAAACAATGACCAGTTCAGAAATTAATAGTAGCTATTAGTTAAAACTACTAGAATCGCACTACTTTTTTATTGATTTAGAAGCAGAGAGGTCTTGATTAAAATACTTTTTCCTCCTGTCTATCTAATTTTAACCTCAAAGAGCACTTTTTTCACCATTATCACTTATTGTTCATGCACTGCTTAACAGTGGTTTCCTACCACCTATAAAAATTGTTCATATGCCACTGGACTCCTTTTTAAGTCTAATACTTTAAGTATTGGCGAAAACTACTTCCCTTCGTGGTAAGAAGGAACCCAGATGATGAAAAGGACGGTACAGGTTGACTACTGATCGGTATTTTTCTTCTCATACGAATGAAGTACCTTATTGTTTTTGGTGGAATTATGCCACTAAATACTGCCGAGTAGTACACTTTATTAGTTGCTTAGTTAGTCAATTTCGGTTTTTTTGACCCACTGCTATTCTTTGTTGTTAGAAACTGTTTTACTAGGGGGCTATGGCTGTTGTGGTCGGTAAATATTCCCTTGGACCCTCCCATCCCTGTTATGTTCATATACGGGTAAAGAAACCTTATAAAGTACCAAAGGGTGAAAGTCGTTTTTGAGCCACAAAAACAGGTGATTGAGGTTTTGAGAAATGCTGTAAGGTTAAGTGACGGAAAAGTTTGGAATATGAAAAGCATTGCTATTAGTCATAATCAGTATGATAGTGTGGATGCAGATGTTGTAAATAGTCAGAATAAGTTTGATTGGATTGAAGACCATTTTGATAATAGTTGTTTACAAGCACAATTGGCAGATATGGAAAGGAACACAAATGAAGTTGTAAGTGACTCTCCTTTGGTTGGTCAGTCTTCCTGTGAGGGGGGGAAGGGTTACTAGTGGTTGCAACAATGGTGACTCTAACAAAGACAAGGATGAATCCAATGTTGTCGAAAGGGGTTATGGTAAAAGAACAAGTGCTTTACCCTCATGGCTCAAGGACTATGTTATGAAATGATTTATATTAGCTGACTAAGTTATTTTTTTTTATTTATTGTTATTTTCCGTTTACCTGATTTTTTTTTTGTTATTTATTTTATGGTGTTGTACTCTTTCTTTTTTTCGGTTGAAGAGAGGGGGATGTGTTGTGTTGCCTTTTTACTTTGTACACCTTTAAGACTCGTGCTTAGTTAGTTAGAATGCTATGATGCTAGGTAGAATGTGGTGCTTGCATCTTTAGAATGAGGAGTCAGTTGTACAACAGCAGAGATGGATAGCAGCTGTTCCCTGGCGCTCACCTGTATTTCATTATTCTTCTCTTAACCGCTTCAGCGCGGCGCAGATTCCTGCGCTGTGCTGAACGTTCTATTGAGCCTATGGGCTCATGACGGAACGGTTCCGTCATGAGCACAGCTCAACCGATGCTCATGACGGAACCGTTCCGTCATGAGCATCGAAGGGGTTAATACAGCAACTATTCATATTATGGCCTAAAGAGCATCATTACACTATCGTGAATAGTACTGGTGCTGCCGTCCATTAACTCACTTTTATGAGATTGTTTTAGTGCTACAGAGGTGTCCCTAAAATTCTCCTTTTGTCCTACTTTCCACCCACTTGTCCTGAATTGTTACTGTAGCTTTCAAGAAGTTGCCTCCGTTCAAGTGGTCACCCTATGTTAAAAGGAACTTTTGCAAATGACAAACATCACAGCAGCACAGACATTTAGTCTGAGAGCCGGAACTAACAGCATGAGCTCTATGTGGAAATTAAAAGAAAATCCAACTACACCAATCTTAATTGATGTACCACCTTCACACGTGTAGTGACTTCTCCTGGCAGAAACGAGTGCCTTTTTCAACAGGTCTATAGAAAGGAGCAGAATGCTAGATATATGCTAACTGCTACTGTGTAATAAAAGCACCTCAGAGGTTCTCGTGTTTCCAGTCCTTGGCGTTGGTGCGACAACCAGTTGCACTCTGGATGTTGTAGTCTCTGTTTCCATCCATTAAAACGGTTTGATTAACACAACTGGCTGTGGCGATTTCGGCTGAAAGGCAGGAGCAGGAAAGCGGTACCCATATGATAGCAAGGCGTGGTTTTTAGGTTTCGCCTTGGCCGTAGCAACTGCGTAGCAGTTGTTTCGTCCACGGCGAAATCTTATGTCCTAGATATGGGGCTTTGGTTCCGCCTCTGTCTTCCATTGGCTAGCTCCATAAATGGAGGCTAGCCATTGGAAGACATTGTTGTCCGTCACTCTTTCCCCCGTCAGGACGCGATTCGGGGGCGTTCCCGTGTCTTTTTTTAAGCCCCGCCCCCACACCCTCCCTCTTGCCGTCCCGTTGTCCTTGCCTTCTCCCTCCCGCCCGCCCACTGTCCGTGCCTCCTCCCTCCCACCCGCCCACTGTCTGTGTTCGATGAGTCCCGCCCCCCACACCCTCCCTCTCGCCGTCCCGTTGTTGTCCGTGTTGTCTTATTCTGCGTAATGCGCACCGAGGTGGGGGTTATCATGTTATGGTACGCAGCTGTGATGACAGCTTGTTTTTTACGGCATGGTTATTGTACGGCTCCTTGTTCAGTTGTTGCAGAGGTATCCGGAGTCAAAACTAAAAGCTGCGTTCACCACGCTTACTTAAAAAGCCCGGCGGGTCTCTGCGTCGTATGCAGGAGTGGCTGGTTGGAGCTTGACATGCAGGAAACGTGTTCTTTTGTGCATGTGTTTTTTTTTTACGGCATGGTTATTGTTGTTGAGACTATTTGAAATATTAATGTTGAATCTATATTAAATTATGCTCGATTTAGATAATTGCACGCGCTTAATCTGTATTTGGGGTTTGCATGCACACAATGTATTTAATCTGTAGTGCTTAGAAGACCGCCGAGGTGCTTGCATAGTGTGCGCGGTTCTCATGATGCCAGTAGCAGGCTGCTGGTGCGGCCGCTTGCCGCCCTTGTTCCACAAGTGTCTGCAAGGACTTTCTCCTTTTGTATTCTCACTCAGACCTTTTATTCACAAGCTGAGAGAAACCCTGAAAAGGGAGCGGAGGGTGGGGTTGGGGGGGACTGGGGCTCCACCGGCATCCAGAGTCCGAGGAGTGGGGGTGGGGCCGCATCCAGGTCCCTCCACCCGTGCCAGGCAGGAGGGAGAATGTCGGGGTCCTGCTGGGTCCCCTCCCAGAACCCCACGCACGGACAGTGGTAATGCCTTTCTGCGCGTTTTAATGTTTAAACAATTCACTTAAAGGGGTATTTATGTCAACTTTTACGGATTTCGGATAGGAATTTATTGGAGTTCGTCCTCTTTTGGAATGTTAGTGTTTGCTGATTATGAGGAAAGAAAAGGCACCTGTGGATGCCCACGTTATGCAGATTCGTAGTGTTGTGTGATTGGTGGGCAGAGGGATGCATCTCGGAAGGTGCCTAGAGACCCGCGGTGCCCCCAACGGAAGCGCCCGGGGAGACAAGACACCGCTTCAAAGCCCCAGCCCCACAGCTGACGCCAGCAGCATCCTCCCCACCGCCACCTTCCCTTTCTTTCCCTGGCACCTGTCTGAGCTCCGGTAACTCTAGTAGCCAATGACAGCGCAGAATACAGGGCGTGGAAGCTCTCCGTGGCACAAAGAGCCTCGAAGGCCACCCCACGTGCTGTAGGGGGGTTTGGTGGGTCCTCGGTGCCCATGCTGGTGATCTGCGGTCCGCCGCATGCCTCCCGGATGTTGAATATCCGTATTGCCATGATGAGCAACAGCAGTTGATGCGCTTGCAGAGTATGATAAAAGAAGCGTTGGTGTGGTTTGCTAAAATCTCCGCAGCTGTTTCACTTTAGCACACGAAACCCCGGACATCTGAGTCTCCACGAGTGCAGTTATGCTCTCAGCCCCCCTCACTCCTCGGACAGCCTCCTTCATTTAACATTTCACGTTCACCTGCATGTCCCAACCCCATCTCTTGTCTTTTGCTGTTTGTCCTTGATTTCACTCTCTTTAACCTCCTGTCTCTGCTCCTCATAGCCAGGCATTCTCTATTCCAGCACCCTGCCTCTCTTATGCAAACCCAGCTTTCACTTTCGCAGCTCCACCAGCTTCAGACCCAACTCCGAACAAGTGTGAGTCCCCGGACACCGACGACGGTGATAAGCTTTCTTATTGGCTACTCGGCACGTTCATTCAATCTATGCGTGCAACCACGACCATCTGGATAGTTGTGTCATACCAAATACATGGCTCTTATAATGGAGCACAAGAGAAGACTGCTCATTGAAGCCCTTGGGGCCTCCTGTTCCTCACTTAGGTAAGGACCAACGGTTTCTATAGAAACCGACATGGCCTATGCCCCAACCCATAACCGAACACCAGGCCAGGGCTAGACCACCTGCTGAATTCATTTTGCTTGGCCAAATAGGGACAGGTTGATCTGCATTAAAATGGTATTTGTTTCGAAATATGCCTGTTAGATTTAGAATATCTGTATTACGTGATGTATAGCCGTATGTTGGGTTTTCTGCAGCTGGGTTGGCCTCCCAGTACAAATCGGGTTTTACACCTCGTCTCTCTGGTTTACAAGATCCTATCGTTCTTTTTGTATTATGGTAAGTAAAAGAAGTGTAAGGATAGTTGGTGTTTTGTTGCTGATAATGATGTTTATAAGTTTGTTGGTTATGGCTGTATAAGGTTATGCCTTTCGCAAAATTGTGACACTGGTGATCATGTCTTTTCAGGAGACTAACAAGATAAACTAAGTGTTTTCTACATGCTCCTATTACATACAAAACAGCTGTTAACATGTAGATGGCAGGGCCCTCTTTTTTGTAGCCAAAACGTAAAATAGCTTAATTGTGCATGGTGCCGTTTGCAGGGGTGCGTTGCGTGATGTCCCGCTCTGCACAAAAATAATTGCTCTGCCCGATTCATGCTTCCCGTCGACACTAACTCAATCGCAGTTTGTCCAGTACTTTAAGTGCCATGATTATACACTCTGATTCAGAAAAGGGGGTGGTGATGGACAGAGCATCTGAATTAAGCAGAACACTCATACCCAGTCAAAAGATCAGGGCTTGATCCATCACCGTTTATTAGCTCACTGCACCATCCCAGTTCAGAACCTGGCTACATGCAAATTAGTCTGTCCCTGGCCCAGTGCATCATGGGAACAGGGCAGACCGAACTACCAAGCCAATTCTTTACTGGAAAGGAAACAAGCTTCCGGGGACCGGTTTCTGGCATTGCAGCCGTCTTCGGCCCGGCTTGCTTGAATCCTGATGGTGCAGTGAGCAAGGGACTCATGTCTGAGCATACCCTTCCACTCCTATAGTGGCCAAAACGATTCAGAAAAGGGGGTGGTGATGGACAGAGCATCTGAATTAAGCAGAACACTCATACCCAGTCAAAAGATCAGGGCTTGATCCATCACCGTTTATTAGCTCACTGCACCATCCCAGTTCAGAACCTGGCTACATGCAAATTAGTCTGTCCCTGGCCCAGTGCATCATGGGAACAGGGCAGACCAAACTACCAAGCCAATTCTTTACTGGAAAGGAAACAAGCTTCCGGGTACCGGTTTCTGGCATTGCAGCCGTCTTCGGCCCGGTTGCTTGAATCCTGATGGGGCAGTGAGCAAGGGACTCATGTCTGAGCATACCCTTCCACTCCTATAGTGGCCAAAACAATTCAGAAAAGGGGGTGGTGATGGACAGAGCATCTGAATTAAGCAGAACACTCATACCCAGTCAAAAGATCAGGGCTTGATCCATCACCGTTTATTAGCTCACTGCACCATCCCAGTTCAGAACCTGGCTACATGCAAATTAGTCTGTCCCTGGCCCAGTGCATCATGGGAACAGGGCAGACCAAACTACCAAGCCAATTCTTTACTGGAAAGGAAACAAGCTTCCGGGGACCGGTTTCTGGCATTGCAGCCGTCTTCAGCCCGGCTTGCTTGAATCCTGATGGTGCAGTCAGCAAGGGACTCATGTCTGAGCATACCCTTCCACTCCTATAGTGGCCAAAACAATTCAGAAAAGGGGGTGGTGATGGACAGAGCATCTGAATTAAGCAGAACACTCATACCCAGTCAAAAGATCAGGGCTTGATCAATCACCGTTTATTAGCTCACTGCACCATCCCAGTTCAGAACCTGGCTACATGCAAGTTAGTCTGTCCCTGGCCCAGTGCATCATGGGAACAGGGCAGACCAAACTACCAAGCCAATTCTTTACTGGAAAGGAAACAAGCTTCCGGGGACCGGTTTCTGGCATTGCAGCCGTCTTCGGCCCGGCTTGCTTGAATCCTGATGGTGCAGTGAGCAAGGGACTCATGTCTGAGCATACCCTTCCACTCCTATAGTGGCCAAAACGATTCAGAAAAGGGGGTGGTGATGGACAGAGCATCTGAATTAAGCAGAACACTCATACCCAGTCAAAAGATCAGGGCTTGATCCACCACCGTTTATTAGCTCACTGCACCATCCCAGTTCAGAACCTGGCTACATGCAAATTAGTCTGTCCCTGGCCCAGTGCATCATGGGAACAGGGCAGACCAAACTACCAAGCCAATTCTTTACTGGAAAGGAAACAAGCTTCCGGGGACCGGTTTCTGGCATTGCGGCCGTCTTCGGCCCGGCTTGCTTGAATCCTGATGGTGCAGTCAGCAAGGGACTCATGTCTGAGCATACCCTTCCACTCTTATAGTGGCCAAAACAATTCAGAAAAGGGGGTGGTGATGGACAGAGCATCTGAATTAAGCAGAACACTCATACCCAGTCAAAAGATCAGGGCTTGATCCATCACCGTTTATTAGCTCACTGCACCATCCCAGTTCAGAACCTGGCTACATGCAAATCAGTCTGTCCCTGGCCCAGTGCATCATGGGAACAGGGCAGACCAAACTACCAAGCCAATTCTTTACTGGAAAGGAAACAAGCTTCCGGGGACCGGTTTCTGGCATTGCGGCCATCTTCGGCCCGGCTTGCTTGAATCCTGATGGTGCAGTCAGCAAGGGACTCATGTCTGAGCATACCCTTCCACTCTTATAGTGGCCAAAACAATTCAGAAAAGGGGGTGGTGATGGACAGAGCATCTGAATTAAGCAGAACACTCATACCCAGTCAAAAGATCAGGGCTTGATCCATCACTGTTTATTAGCTCACTGCACCATCCCAGTTCAGAACCTGGCTACATGCAAATTAGTCTGTCCCTGGCCCAGTGCATCATGGGAACAGGGCAGACCAAACTACCAAGCCAATTCTTTACTGGAAAGGAAACAAGCTTCCGGGGACCGGTTTCTGGCATTGCAGCCGTCTTCGGCCCAGCTTGCTTGAATCCTGATGGTGCAGTGAGCAAGGGACTCATGTCTGAGCATACCCTTCCACTCCTATAGTGGCCAAAACGATTCAGAAAAGGGGGTGGTGATGGACAGAGCATCTGAATTAAGCAGAACACTCATTCCCAGTCAAAAGATCAGGGCTTGATCCATCACCGTTTATTAGCTCACTGCACCATCCCAGTTCAGAACCTGGCTACATGCAAATCAGTCTGTCCCTGGCCCAGTGCATCATGGGAACAGGGCAAACCAAACTACCAAGCCAATTCTTTACTGGAAAGGAAACAAGCTTCCGGGGACCGGTTTCTGGCATTGCAGCCGTCTTCGGCCCGGCTTGCTTGAATCCTGATGGTGCAGTGAACAAGGGACTCATGTCTGAGGATACCCTTCCACTCCTATAGTGGCCAAAACGATTCAGAAAAGGGGGTGGTGATGGACAGAGCATCTGAATTAAGCAGAACACTCATACCCAGTCAAAAGATCAGGGCTTGATCCATCACCGTTTATTAGCTCACTGCACCATCCCAGTTCAGAACCTGGCTACATGCAAATTAGTCTGTCCCTGGCCCAGTGCATCATGGGAACAGGGCAGACCAAACTACCAAGCCAATTCTTTACTGGAAAGGAAACAAGCTTCCGGGGACCGGTTTCTGGCATTGCAGCCGTCTTCGGCCCGGCTTGCTTGAATCCTGATGGTGCAGTGAGCAAGGGACTCATGTCTGAGCATACCCTTCCACTCCTATAGTGGCCAAAGCGATTCAGAAAAGGGGGTGGTGATGGACAGAGCATCTGAATTAAGCAGAACACTCATACCCAGTCAAAAGATCAGGGCTTGATCCATCACCGTTTATTAGCTCACTGCACCATCCCAGTTCAGAACCTGGCTACATGCAAATTAGTCTGTCCCTGGCCCAGTGCATCATGGGAACAGGGCAGACCAAACTACCAAGCCAATTCTTTACTGGAAAGGAAACAAGCTTCCGGGGACCGGTTTCTGGCATTGCAGCCGTCTTCGGCCCGGCTTGCTTGAATCCTGATGGTGCAGTGAGCAAGGGACTCATGTCTGAGCATACCCTTCCACTCCTATAGTGGCCAAAACGATTCAGAAAAGGGGGTGGTGATGGACAGAGCATCTGAATTAAGCAGAACACTCATACCCAGTCAAAAGATCAGGGCTTGATCCATCACCGTTTATTAGCTCACTGCACCATCCCAGTTCAGAACCTGGCTACATGCAAATTAGTCTGTCCCTGGCCCAGTGCATCATGGGAACAGGGCAGACCAAACTACCAAGCCAATTCTTTACTGGAAAGGAAACAAGCTTCCGGGGACCGGTTTCTGGCATTGCAGCCGTCTTCGGCCCGGCTTGCTTGAATCCTGATGGTGCAGTGAGCAAGGGACTCATGTCTGAGCATACCCTTCCACTCCTATAGTGGCCAAAACGATTCAGAAAAGGGGGAGGTGATGGACAGAGCATCTGAATTAAGCAGAACACTCATACCCAGTCAAAAGATCAGGGCTTGATCCATCACTGTTTATTAGCTCACTGCACCATCCCAGTTCAGAACCTGGCTACATGCAAATGAGTCTGTCCCTGGCTCAGTGCATCATGAGAACAGGGCAGACCAAACTACCAAGCCAATTCTTTACTGGAAAGGAAACAAGCTTCCGGGGACCGGTTTCTGGCATTGCAGCCGTCTTCGGCCCGGTTGCTTGAATCCTGATGGTGCAGTGAGCAAGGGACTCATGTCTGAGCATACCCTTCCACTCCTATAGTGGCCAAAACAATTCAGAAAAGGGGGTGGTGATGGACAGAGCATCTGAATTAAGCAGAACACTCATACCCAGTCAAAAGATCAGGGCTTGATCCATCACCGTTTATTAGCTCACTGCACCATCCCAGTTCAGAACCTGGCTACATGCAAATTAGTCTGTCCCTGGCCCAGTGCATCATGGGAACAGGGCAGACCAAACTACCAAGCCAATTCTTTACTGGAAAGGAAACAAGCTTCCGGGGACCGATTTCTGGCATTGCAGCCGTCTTCGGCCCGGCTTGCTTGAATCCTGATGGTGCAGTGAGCAAGGGACTCATGTCTGAGCATACCCTTCCACTCCTATAGTGGCCAAAACGATTCAGAAAAGGGGGTGGTGATGGACAGAGCATTTGAATTAAGCAGAACACTCATACCCAGTCAAAAGATCAGGGCTTGATCCATCACCGTTTATTAGCTCACTGCACCATCCCAGTTCAGAACCTGGCAACATGCAAATCAGTCTGTCCCTGGCCCAGTGCATCATGGGAACAGGGCAGACCAAACTACCAAGCCAAGTCTTTACTGGAAAGGAAACAAGCTTCCGGGGACCGGTTTCTGGCATTGCAGCCATCTTCGGCCCGGCTTGCTTGAATCCTGATGGTGCAGTGAGCAAGGGACTCATGTCTGAGCATACCCTTCCACTCCTATAGTGGCCAAAACGATTCAGAAAAGGGGGTGGTGATGGACAGAGCATCTGAATTAAGCAGAACACTCATACCCAGTCAAAAGATCAGGGCTTGATCCATCACCGTTTATTAGCTCACTGCACCATCCCAGTTCAGAACCTGGCTACATGCAAATCAGTCTGTCCCTGGCCCGGTGCATCATGGGAACAGGGCAGACCAAACTACCAAGCCAATTCTTTACTGGAAAGGAAACAAGCTTCCGGGGACCGGTTTCTGGCATTGCAGCCGTCTTCGGCCCGGCTTGCTTGAATCCTGATGGTGCAGTGAGCAAGGGACTCATGTCTGAGCATACCCTTCCACTCATATAGTGGCCAAAACGATTCAGAAAAGGGGGTGGTGATGGACAGAGCATCTGAATTAAGCAGAACACTCATACCCAGTCAAAAGATCAGGGCTTGATCCATCACCGTTTATTAGCTCACTGCACCATCCCAGTTCAGAACCTGGCTACATGCAAATTAGTCTGTCACTGGCCCAGTGCATCATGGGAACAGGGCAGACCAAACTACCAAGCCAATTCTTTACTGGAAAGGAAACAAGCTTCCGGGGGCCGGTTTCTGGCATTGCAGCCGTCTTCGGCCCGGCTTGCTTGAATCCTGATGGTGCAGTGAGCAAGGGACTCATGTCTGAGCATACCCTTCCACTCCTATAGTGGCCAAAACGATTCAGAAAAGGGGGTGGTGATGGACAAAGCATCTGAATTAAGCAGAACACTCATACCCAGTCAAAAGATAAGGGCTTGATCCATCACCGTTTATTAGCTCACTGCACCATCCCAGTTCAGAACCTGGCTACATGCAAATTAGTCTGGCTCAGTGCATCATGGGAACAGGGCAGACCAAACTACCAAGCCAATTCTTTACTGGAAAGGAAACAAGCTTCCGGGGACCGGTTTCTGGCATTACAGCCATCCGCGGAAGCTTGTTTCCTTTCCAGTAAAGAATTGGCTTGGTAGTTTGGTCTGCCCTGTTCCCATGATGCACTGGGCCAGGGACAGACTAATTTGCATGTAGCCAGGTTCTGAACTGGGATGGTGCAGTGAGCTAAAAAACGGTGATGGATCAAGCCCTGATCTTTTGACTGGGTAGGAGTGTTCTGCTTAATTCAGATACTCTGTCCATCACCACCCCCCTTTTTGAATGATTATACACTCTGGCCATACCATCTCCACCCCCCCCTCCTTACAGTTTTCTGTAGCCAACAATTAACTGCGCAAGCAGACTTATCAGATAGCTACATCTGCTCCCTATCTAGAAGTAACCAGTTCCTATAGCTACAGACTATCAACTCGCACTATCCAGCACAAAGCAGTGTAAGTCTTCTAGGGAGAGCATGGTGTGTGGGAGAGCATGGTGTGTGAGAGGCAGCAGTGTGTGAGAGACAGCAGTGTGAGAGACCTTTTAATTTTGTTTTGGTTTTTGAAACATAAATAAAACGCATTGTTATCTGCAATATCATTAGCTCAAACGCGCGTAAATACGCGACCTATTGCATTGCAAATGCTATAGGTCTCGCATTTGCGAGAGATTAAGCTATTGGCATTGTAAATGACAATGCCATTTATTTATTTATTTTCAAAACCAACACCTAAATAAAAATTTTCATTTACAATGCCAATGGCTCAAACTTTTCAAAAGGCGAAACCATTGCATTGTAAATGCTTGTTAGTTTTGCTTTTTATATTATAGGTATGGTCGACATACAACACCTGGAGAGAGATGTAATAATAATAAAACAAAGAAGCAGTGATGTCTGAAAGTATTGTTCATAACGTGTCCCGAGGCAGATGGCAATGTCAGAACGAGTCTTGTGGCCTTCCTTACTTTTTTTTATTTTTATTTTACAGAGGCCATTACGGACTCTAATTTTTTTTTTACTACAGAGTTTTTATAGCACGAACTTGACTCGAATCGGGTATCAGAGCGCTTTACATAGCACCAGTTGTATTACTTACTTTTCAGGATCCGAGCATCCCTAAAAGATAACTTTCAACTTAACCACTATGGATTGGAAACAGGCTCCATTGCTGCCTTACTCGTAAAAACAAATACCTCATTCTGAGCAATTGTACTACAAAGAAATAAATACGTTTAAAAAAACAACTCTGCTTCCTGTTTTAAGAGCCGAAATAATCAGTTTTTCATTTTTTGGGTTGCGAATTCATTTTATCGGCTATTAAACCGTTATTGGACACGGTTTTAATAGAAAAAAAAAGGGTTTGCTTCGTGAGGGGTCGCAAGCGCTATATAAATGCATTTTAATACAATACAGTTTGCCTAAAACGAGACGTGCAAGTGTTTCTACATAGACATATGGTGATGCCTGGAATAATAAACACGCACCCTCGAAGGCGTTTGTCGTTAAGATCCGGTGTCAGCCGCCTTCCCATTTGGCTCATCGCCCCCTCGTGGGGAGCCGACACAACCTTTAAAACCTTATTGTAGCGTCAATGGGGCCCCATTTCCTGTGCTGAAAAGCCCATTCAGCGCCTCGTAAGTACCCTCGTCATGATCTCAGTGAATCGCCCCACCCTACGCTTTAGCCAATTTTAAACGCTGCCAAACGAACAAGAATTCGTTCTATTGAGGCTGGGGGTGGGAAATAATACCTCATGAACACCGGGGACAGACAACGAAGGCGTGGGTGATGTGAGATCTTTACAGTCATTTGCAGTTTTATATAGCGCGAACGCGTCCCGAAGGTATCAAAGCGCTTTATATGAGGACCAGTTAGAATTCTATAACATTCAGTTCTTTCCCTCTCTCCCCGCCCCCGGAGTACTTTAGCCCCCCGGCCTCCTGCCCCGGCCGAAACGATTGGGGTAGAAGCGGCAAAGTTTATAGTTAAATGTTAGTAGTGAGGGTAGAATTATAGTTAAATGTTAGTAGGAAGGGTAGAATTGCGGGTGGGATGACAAGGGTGTTGGCTGTTGAGGGAAGAAACATGATGGTATATTGATGCATCGGATATACTGTTTCAAATATATTAATATGATTATGAATGGATTTGCCGATTGTCAGTTAATATAGCATGCGGCTTTAATCAGTAATGTATCACTAGGAAGATGCACAACTACTTATACAATCTATTGGAATGTTGAAAAAGTGAAGATACATACTATACTATGTTATATGCCTAAGAAATCTATTAAGTTTGTGTTAAAACAAATATGAGGACCAGTTGTATTGCAGACGGACACATTCATATTTAGGCACGGGGAGAGTAAGTGATTTGCCCAGAATCACAGGATGCTTGAGCCTCCCGCTAGACTTAGGTGACCAGGCGACCCGGATTTGCCCGGACAGTCCCAGGTTTTCACCAGCTGTTCCGGCCGATTTTGGCCATTTTGGCTCATGTCCCGGTTTTTAGAGGGGGTCGACTGAAACCAGTGAGAAGCACTTATTGGGTGTGATAAAGTTGTGCTAGTGAGCAGCTGTTAAAAAGAAGCAATTTAATTAACAGGTATGATGCTGGTTTTAGAATTTACATTTGATTTATTTTCTTAGTGATTCCTCTGTGTTCCTACGTTAATAAGAGCAGTCATTCTGCGCACCACCATTGATCTAAAATTGTAGCCTTTCTTCTATTTTTGGAAAACGTCGCGGTTTTTGGTTCTCAAGATCTGGTCACCCTAGCTAGATTGTAAACTGGTTCCCCAGCTTCAAAGTCTGCCACTAGCCCTTTATAGATGCAGCGGACTGGGTGAAAGGCAGGGGGCGGGCACTTGCACGTCCCCTGCTTTTCACAGGGTCTAACAACATCCAGATACCTACATGATTTAATAAAAAATTTTTTGCAGTTGTATATAGCGCAAACTCGACACAAAGCATTGGAGCGCTCTACATGATTTCCAGTTACTTACGAATAATTCTCACCAGTGGCCGCCACAAACCACAAAGGGGTCACGCACGATAATATGAGGAGAAATTGCGTTGTAGCCTATAAGATGTTTCATTTGGACTTATTTAACATAATCTTATTTTTTCACCCACTTTGTCAATATAGTGTCATCCTAATACATATATACCATTTACACAGGGAATACCTCTAACTGAACCAACTCTTACCAACGATGGGCTGATGCCTACTCTGAAAATGCGCAATATTAGGTTTGATGCATGTTCACAGTGTAGGCCTAGTGGAAATATCTAAAAGTCCCAAAACTCATAATGAAAGGGGACACAATGCAGCAGTCGAACGCCCTCTTGCAGAAATAAGCACCAGGACAGGAGAATATTTTACTGCGAGTAAAGAAGGTTGCTTCAAAGGGGTTGGAATAAAAAAGGGCAATATCTCTTAAAATAATTGATGGCAGGAAAACTGAAGGGAAGGTGCTGAGAGAGGGTTGTACAAATCCACCGACACGCCTATAAAAGTGTAAAGAAACCTAGTCGGAGCCTCACTTAAAGAAACACCTACACACACTCAAATAGCATTACAAGTCAAGCAGACTCCAAGTTTAACCCACTCACTCCAAGGACATTGAATGGAACTGCATTAGAAGAATACTAAATCACCTAGTTAACGAAGGAAAGTTTAACTTCAATTAAGGACACAGTGGCGAGGATATGCGTGACCTTCTTTATTTATTTTCTCAGCTGCCCATGCTTGAATAACAACAGATAGTAATAATAGTAAAGGACTACACCAAAAAGGGCTGACCTCTGAATCGAAATGACATTATATAGTTATGTACTTCCACGTATAACTGTTTTGGCCCGCAATGATACTAAAACTATATCACGCAGCGGTCCACAACAAATTGCTACTTATACCTATTTAATTCATGTAATACATATCTGCTATGATGGTTGACCATTACACGCACTATACAGCCCCAAAAGTAATTGCCACCAAATGAACAGACACAGAATAAATGAAGAGATCTGTTACACATTACTGGACAGTTTAGGAGGACTTTGATATTGTACATTCACTGCAGGTACCAAATATGTATACAATCTGACCACTTCTTTACATTTACATAGGCCAGTCCTTAATTTGGTGGTGTCCAGAGCTCTGCTCAGAAGTTTATGTCTGCTGCTATTAAAAGTCAGTGAGCCAAATACCAAGGGTGATAGTCTGGAATCCACCTCTTTAATCCACTACCAGGCACCTATCCCCCCTTTATCTCACTCTTGCAGGTTCCTGCTGTCTCCCTTTGTAACATTTTTTCCATCTTCCTCTTCCTCCTTCTTTTCCCTTTGAGTGTATTTATTTCTCTTGCTTTCAGGAAATGCCTGATCAGGAAAAATAAGAGCCAGTCCCCAAAAATAAGTGCCGGTGGCCCACACCGGCAACCATCGCTCAAATTAAGCACTGACCTCGACACTCAGTTATAGGATGATAAAAAAACAAAATACCCATCCCTACTCCGGAGCACAACTATACACAAAATCTCAAATTGGACAACCCAGTACAGTAACCAGCTAAGCAGACATGAAATGCCATTACGGGACCTGCAGAGCTGTTAAAAACTGCCAGCATACTGAAACCATAAAACTGTGCATGGTCTCTCAAACTTCATTATTCAACACACTGCTTCGCGCTGCATCCAATAACACGACAGCTGCAACTCAGTGGTCATCACGTACGACATGGATACTTCCCACATAGGCTCAAAACAAAATCAACATTCTTCCAACCTCAAAAAACTCAGAGCACTCCAAAATGAGTCCATGTTGAGTTACATTGTGTTTTTTTCATCAACAATATTTATTCTTCTCAAATAGCTGATTTAGGGCCCGATGTAGGTAAATCTAATTTACCACTTCTAAAATACCAAATCATACCGATTCGGTATTTAAGAAGTGGTAAATTAGAGGGGGGGAATGTAGGTAATTCTGATTCAGCAAATACCGAATCTGTAAGATTCGGTATTTACCGATTCTGTAAATACCGAATCGGTATCCCCCATTGATTCCTATGGGCCTTGAAGCCCATAGGAATCAATGTGGAATACCGAATCGGTATTTACCGATTCGGTAATTACCTATTCTTGCAAGGGTGCAGGGGGTGTCACTTTGACACCCTCTAGCACCCCAATTACAGGCTTGTGTGCCATGTGGCACACAGACATGCCCTAAGGACATGTCTGTGTGTCACATGGCACAGGTGTGCATGCACAGATGTGCATGCACACCTGGATTCGGTATTTTACCACCCAATTGGATTGGGTGGTAAAATACCGACTCTTGAAGGCCTGTGGCACTCTTCAGAGTGCCACCTACATCTCTATTTACCGATTCTGTACATTTACCGATTCGGTATTTTACAGAATCGGTAAATGTACAGAATCGGTAAAATTACCGAATCTGTACTTCTGTAGCCCCCTACATAAGAAAACCGTAATACCGGTCGGAAACGGCCGAATTCGGCCGTTTCCGACCGGTATTAGGGCTCCTACATCGGGCCCTTAACCTTTCTCTGCCGCAACCAACACATGTTTCGTCTTTGCTGCAAGTTAGGCAGCAGACTTCATCAGGGCTACAAATAATCAACATGCACATGTTTTAGGAGTTGACCCTATACATAATAGGATCAGACAGCCATCACCCGGGTCAAAATGACCCATAACACTACATGTGCAAGCAAGAGAGTAAAATGTGTACTATCATCACAGGTACTATCCATATTATTACTGTTAGTTGCACTGATCTATGCAAGAGGGGCTTGGACCAGTCTGTCATTTCCGCAATAGGATTACGCTACACCCAAGAAGTGTCAAGGTTAAAGGGTCAGTGATTTATAGAAGAAAGCTGTCCACCAGTGACCAGCTATCTAATGGAAAGGCTCACCTAATTTGATGGTCCTACAAGATTGTATCTAACATCAGTTCTCCAATATCGGATCGTCAATTCCTACAATATATATTTAACCCCATTATCAGGGTGCACCTGAGAGATAACCATCCAATGGTAGCCTGCACATAAATCTCCGCATAACTTAAATGCTCGAAGTGTGTATGCTGTTGCAGGACGCTCCTCTATATTTCCATTTTCAGTCTCTACTAAATATACATCTCAATAAGTCACCAATTCAAATTCCCATACAACATTTTGGATCACCCCACATCATATATCGGTGCCCAGCTGAGGTATATGCAATATTAGACAACTACCCAGTTCTCACACGTGTCAAGAGTGCACCATTTAGGCCACTTACATGCCACATTACTGAGACAAAAGAGTGTTGACGTAAACAATAAGCAGAAATTAATGTTCAGTAACAAGCAAAAGAATGAAAAATGGCCTGTAATGTGTCCCATGCCAGGGAAAGGTCATTGAGTTGTTCCTGTTCTAATATTAACAAATCACTCTATATACATCCACAACTATGGTGCGTGTTATCGTAAAATCCTTATATCATCTATGTTAGAACACTGTAATCACATTTGCAGCCGAATATACACCTTAATTAGGTGCTGCACGTTCTAATGGCATGCTCATATACATTGCTATTCAAACAACACTGCACTATTGCCAGCATATTAAGAATTATCTCTATGAGTGTGCCCATGAGTGGTGCATGCAAATGTGAGGTCTGCGCACCACCTAATTACAAAACACTATGATCTCCATCTCGGCCGTGTAAAGTACGGTAATACGTACTATGTGTTCAAGTAAAGTGCTCCTAAGTTACCCCATTACATGTGCGTGCCCAACCTAAATCATTATTAAACAGTTTAAACATATATTGTGCCGTTCCATACCCGGGAAGAGTACTCCCAAAGAGAATAGCCCATGTAAGTACTATGTGGGGAAAATCACTGGCGTGCAGTGAAGCCGCCATATTGGCACCAGCATTTATACCACAGTTTACATGCGGCGCACCAGTGATTAAAAGACATAGAAGGTAAACACTCACTCTGGCCCCCAACTTAAAAGAGGGAAATAACTCTCAAAAGATAACTACTAAAGGTAGCTATATTAGTTATCTAATTAAATAAAATAATACTGTCTCACGGTAAACCAGTTGTAAATAAGCCACAATGACCATGATGTTGTATCATGCCCTCAGAGTTAGTTCTACTGTTACATATTATTGACAGTGACAAAAATCAAAACGCACTACGGCCGCCATTTTAAAGAGGGAAAACACCTTCAACAGCTTAAGTAATGTAGGGAGACATTAAGTTTACTGCTCCAATACAATAGAGCCGTCTCTTGGTCGTCCTATTGAAAATAAGTTAGACTGTTCCTTATAGTAAAAATAACAAATATCAAAAACATCAGATACATCCCATCGACTGCTCTATGTACGTCATATCAGCAATCAATAGTACACAAACTACATGATAATGAGCATGCTCCAAAATTGTAATATAATCTTTTTCGTTTGCCAGGCCATGACACTCCTCTCGTAATTACTCTGTATATCCGTAATCTCTAGCCACTCACCTAATCTTCTCTCTCTAGTGCAGTATAAGAATGATGATATAGCATATGTGAAAATAATATTCTTCATTGAAAATCTGAGCATCTTGGCCAGTGCAAAGGGATATGGAAAGAAACAGAAATAAACCAATATAAGTACCAAGTTCAAAGCGCAATGTACATACAACATATGAAACATAATGCAACAGGGTATTACCAAGCCAATTACAAATTATAATGCATCCCACATGCACATTCATCAAAGTCGGGCCAGGTCCAGTAGATAAGTAAACATACTGGATTATCACAATAGACAGTTGTTAGGGATCACCCAAAAAATAATGAAGTTCATGGTCAATGTTAAGACCCTTGTCCACTGCCTTAAGTCTCGTAATCCATTAGGCTTCCTGTCTTCTGAGTTGTAGTTCACGGTTACCTCCCCTTCTATCTTGTTGCACTATCTCTATATCGTGAAACTAGTAACTACGGTGATGATCCTGCTTTGCACAAGTTAGGGTGTAGTGCAAATGGGTATTTGGGATCTCCCTCCTTGACCGCTCTAAAGTGTTTCGCTATCCTGTCCTATGCTGGTCGGATTGTGCTGCCTACATAGAAGATCTTGTTACATCTACATATAAGGACATACACTATGAAGCGTGTTGGGAAGTTGATATTGTCCATAATATTATATGTGTGACTGTTGTTGCAACTAAATGAAGTGACATCTTTTCCACCCTACACAATGTGCAGTGTCCACATTTATAACAAGCATTTGCAATGCAAAAGGTCTCGCATTATTAAAGTTTGAGCTACTGGCATTGCTAATAATAATGCAACACCAATAGCTCAAACTTTAACAATGCAAGACCTATTGAAGTGCATTCTATGCCTTTACTCCAGTGTCTTTGTGATGAAGTAAATTAGTAGGAGTTACATGTGAGCTTAATTGGTGTAGGCTATCTATGTCAAGTGGTGGCACGTCTCGAAATGCTGACGAGCTCTATCATCCTTGTCTGTCTTAACGCTATTCATTGTATCGACCTCCGAAGGATAAACGGCCGAGTTGTGCCCGTTGAAAAGAAAACTGCAAAATTTGCATTATTTGTGCACCGGTTTCTGTAACCCAAACTTTAATACTGACTTTTTGGTTGGTTGTGGTAATACAGATCATATTGGAATATTTAGTGGCCTGCGCTGTGCACAATAGCCTTTGCAGCTGGGGTAGTAATCTATCGACCTATCTAAAGCTGTTTAAAGTATTTGTTGAGCATTTTTTGTTATTTAAAATAAAGAACGAAAATCATCTTGCCCCAACCGGAGCGACCCGCTGAATATTATTTGGTATGTTAATGCGGACCTGTGGCGATGGTCATATTGCTGTCGTATTGACCGTTAGGAAGGCGGCGCTGCTGTTTCACCGGCCACAGGCAGGTAGAGGGCTCTGTGTAGGCTGGGCGGGAGATGGGGGGTCAGGGTAGGCCCATTCCCCGCAGGGCTCTGCGAGGACTTAAACAGGAAGTAGTGAGTGATGCTTTGTGTCTGGGATGTGATTAATGGCTGAGCTCAAGGGGGGAGGGAGTTGAGGGGCCATTATCACACCAAGTATGTCTACAGAGGGGTCAAAGATCACTCCAGCAGCTGGGGCAGTGTGAGTAGCTTGCAGTCCGTTCGTGGAGCGGGGGAGGGGTCGCATTGCTGACATTTCGATGAGAGATTATTGCATCTCTTGACCAAAACAACAAGCAAAAACCAGCTAGAGATCACGTAATGAACACAATTTCATCTTCACAGAAGATGGGATTAGAGCGTGATGTCACGATAATGCTTCTGGTCTCGGGTTTGCCAACGCACCCTAATCATTAGAGTGGAAATGGTTAATACAAATATAGTAATACAAACATAACTTCTCGGAGGAACATCACAATTTCAGCGTGGCAACGGGTCTTCGTTATAGTTATTTCGACAAAACAAAACGTAAAGTTAAAAAAATAATAGTTAAACGTAAACTGTCAGCGAGGAAAGTAAATACAAAACCTCTCTCTGTCTGATGTGGTACTCAAAGGATTAAATGTGCCTGCAGAAAGCCTTGGCAAATAATGCATCTTGGATTGTTAAAGTCAATGCATCTGTAAGAATCCCCTTCATTGCACTGTATTGATTCCGGGAGAACCCAACGCCCCTATCGTCCCCCAGAATGATTTGAGCTGTGGTCGGAGAGCCCGCGCCTCATCAGTTTTAAGTAGCAAGTGCTGTGCTGAGGCTCCGGAGTGTGGCAGGGCGAGCCGTTGTAATCTGGCTTTGTGTTCTCACGACAGGTACCGCTGACGTTTACTATCAATCAATCAATCAATCAAGGACATTTATAGAGCGCACTACTCACCCAGAGGGTCTCAAGGCGCTGGGGGGGGGGGGGGTGCTGCTACTGCTCGAACAGCCAGGTCTTGAGCTTCTTCCTGAAGGAGAGGTGGTCCTGGGTCAGGCGGAGGTGGGTCGGAAGGGAGTTCCAGGTCTTGGCGGCCAGGTAGGAGAAGGACCTTCCTCCTGTTGTCGCTCTTCGGATGCGGGGGACGGCGGCGAGGGCGTGGTTGGTCGATCGGAGGTGGCGTTTGGGAGCGTAGAAGTTGAGGCGGCTGTTGAGGTATCCTGGGCCTTGGTTGAGTAGGGCTTTGTGTGCGTGGGTGAGGAGCCGGAAGGTGATTCTTTTGTTGATTGGGAGCCAGTGCAGGTCTCTCAGGTGTCTGGAGATGTGGCTTCGTCTGGGGACGTCGAGGATGAGTCTCGCCGAGGCGTTCTGGATATGCTGGAGTCTCTTCTGGAGCTTGGTGTTGGTTCGGCCGTAGAGGGCGTTGCCGTAGTCCAGACGGCTGGTGACGAGTGCCTGGGTGACCGTCTTCCTGGTTTCGGTGGGGATCCACCGGAAGATCTTACGTAGCATGCGCAGGATGTTGAAACAGGACGAGGAGACGGCGTTGACTTGTCTGGTCATGGAGAGGGAGGATTCCAGGATGAAGCCCAGGTTGCGTGCGTGGTCTGTCGGTTTGGGTGCGGTGCCCAGGGCGGGGGGCCACCAGGAGTCGTCCCAGGCGGAGGGCGAGGAGCCCAGGATGAGGACTTCCGTCTTGTCTGAGTTCAGTTTCAGGCGGCTGGTTGTCATCCACTCGGCTACGTCTTTCATCCCTTCGTGAAGGTTGGCTCTGGCGGTGGCGGGGTCGTTGGTGAGGGAGAGAATCAGCTGGGTGTCGTCGGCGTAGGAGATGATGTTGAGGTTGTGTTGGCGTGCGATGGCCGCGAGGGGGCTCATGTAGACGTTGAAGAGGGTGGGGCTCAGCGAGGATCCTTGAGGGACACCGCAGATGACTCCGGTGGCCTCTGACTTGTACGGTGGTAGGCGGACTCTCTGTGTTCTTCCGTCGAGGAAGGAGATGATCCATTCCAGTGCCTTCTCGTGGATTCCGACGTTGCTGAGGCGCTGCACTAGGGTGCGGTGGCAGACAGTGTCGAAAGCTGCGGAGAGGTCTAGGAGGATGAGGGCCGCTGTTTCTCCGTTGTCCATCAGGGCTCGGATGTCATCGGTGGCAGCGATGAGGGCGGTCTCGGTGCTGTGGTTGGCTCGGAAGCCAGACTGTGAGGGGTCGAGGGATCCATTCGTCTCGAGGAAGGTGGCCAGCTGTTTGTTGACGATCTTCTCGATGACTTTGGCTGGAAACGGGAGGAGCGAGATGGGGCGGTAATTCTTGAGTTCGGTGGGGTCCGCTGTAGGTTTCTTGAGTAGGGCGCTGAGGTCGGCGTGCTTCCAGCTCTCCGGGAAGGTGGCGGTGTCGAATGAGGTGTTGATGATGTCCCGCAGGTGGGGTGCGATGACAGCGTCGGCCTTGTTGAAGACGTGGTGAGGGCAGGGGTCGGTTGGAGATCCGGAGTGGATGGAGTTCATCATGCGGACGGTGTCTTCGGTGCTGATCGGCGTCCAGGCGCGGAATGTGGTGGTGGGGGGCGGTGGTTCGGTCGTGGCGTGCGTCGGTTGAGTGCTGAAGCTGTTGTGTATGTCCGCGATGTTGTTGTGGAAGTAGGAGGCGAGGGAATTGCAGAGGTCTTGCGAAGGGGTGATGTCGTTGTTTCCGGCGTTGGGGTTGGAGAGCTCTTTCACGATGTTGAAGAGTTCCTTGCAGTTGTGTGCGTTGTTGTCCAGTCGGTCCTTGAATGCAGTTTTCTTGGTGGTGCGGATCAGTTGGTGGTGCTTCCGGGTGGCAAGCTTGAGGGTGGTCATGTTGTGCGGAGTTGGTTCCCTTCTCCAGTCTTTCTCGAGGGCTCGGCAGTTCTTCTTGGAACTCATGAGTTTGTCGGTGAACCATGGGGCCTTCTTGCTGCCGGGTCTGTTGGGCGGGGTCCTCAGTGGGGCGAGTTCGTCCGCGCAGTTGCTGATCCACTTCGTGAGGTTGTCGGCGGCCTGGCTGGGGTTCGCTGAGCTGGCGGGAAGGTGCTGGCTCAGGGAAGCGGCGAGCTGGTCGGCTGTGATCTTGTTCCAGCTTCTTCGAGCAACCTGTTGCTGGTGGTGGTGGATCGTCGTTCTTCTGAAGGTGAAGTGGACGCAGCTGTGGTCCGTCCAGTGGAGTCCGGTGGTGTGGCTGAAGGTGATGTCTTTGCTGGATGAGAAGACGGCGTTGAGTGTGTGTCCGGCGAGGTGGGTGGGGGTGGACACCAGCTGCTTGAGACCGAGGGTGGCGAGGTTGTCGAGCAGGGTGGTGGTGTTGCGGTCGTTGTTGTTCTCCAGGTGGAAGTTGATGTCCCCCAGGAGGATGTAGTCGGCGGAGGGGAGGGCGTGCGGGCTGATGAAGTCGGCGATGTCCTCGCTGAATTGTGTGCGTGGTCCCGGGGGTCGGTAGATCAGGGTGCCTCTGAGGGTGGTTTTGGGGTCCGTGTGGATCTGGAAGTGCAGGTGTTCGGCGGTTGTCAGGGTGTCGTCGGTGTTGGTCTTGATGCGGATGGTGTCCCTGTAGATGATGGCGAGGCCTCCTCCAGTCTGGTTGTCGCGGTCTCTTCGGGTGATCTTGTAACCCTCTGGGATGGCTATGGCGATGTCGGGCGCTGAGGAGTCGTTCATCCAGGTTTCCGTGAGGAAGGCGACGTCTGGGTCTGTGGTGTCGAGCAGGTTCCAGAGCTCGACGGCGTGTCTGTGGACGGAGCGGGTGTTGATCAGGATGCACTTCAGGTGGGTGGTGCTGGTGTTCGGCTTGGTGGGTGCTGGTGTGGCGTGGGTCCGGTTGCAGGTGAACTTACAGGAGTGGCAGCTGAAGGATCCGTGGGTGCGTCTCGGTGTGGCTCGGTAGCAGCCCGGGGTTCGGCCGGTGTTGAGTGCGTTGAGTTCGGTGGCGTCGTAGGTCCGGCGGGTCGGCTTCCGACGGTGGGGGCCAGGGGTCCTGGCACTGGGCGCGGTCCAGGCGCGGACGGGCGTAGACGGGCTTACCTTTGGCGCACCTTCGGCGCTCATTCGGTGCTCCCGCTGCGCGCGGTCGCTCCGGGGGCGTCATAAGAAGGGAGCCGGTAGGGAGGGTCTGCGGGGAGGCGGGAGCGGGCCGACCAATCGGCTGGCGGGGGGGCGGGGCCGCGGGCTGGCAGCGGCGGGAAAACGGGAGGCCGAGGCTCGGAGGGCGGCCCTGTGGCGGCTGGGGCAGCGTCAGCGGCGAGGATCTGGTGCAGCGGGCAGCGAGGATCTGGTGCAGCGGGCAGCAGGTAAGCAGGTAGGCTGAGGGGGCGACCAGGCCAGAGGCGCAGTGGTCGCTCCCTTGGAAGGGTCTGGGTCCCCTTAAGAAGGGAGCCGGTAGGGAGGGTCTGCGGGGAGGCGGGAGCGGGCCGACCAATCGGCTGGCGGGGGGGCGGGGCCGCGGGCTGGCAGCGGCGGGAAAACGGGAGGCCGAGGCTCGGAGGGCAGCCCTGCGGCGGCTGGGGCAGCGTCAGCGGCGAGGATCTGGTGCAGCGGGCAGCGAGGATCTGGTGCAGCGGGCAGCAGGTAAGCAGGTAGGCTGAGGGGGCGACCAGGCCAGAGGCGCAGTGGTCGCTCCCTTGGAAGGGTCTGGGTCCCCTTAAGAAGGGAGCCGGTAGGGAGGGTCTGCGGGGAGGCGGGAGCGGGCCAACCAATCGGCTGGCGGGGGGGCGGGGCCGCGGGCTGGCAGCGGCGGGAAAACGGGAGGCCGAGGCTCGGAGGGCGGCCCTGCGGCGGCTGGGGCAGCGTCAGCGGCGAGGATCTGGTGCAGCGGGCAGCGAGGATCTGGTGCAGCGGGCAGCAGGTAAGCAGGTAGGCTGAGGGGGCGACCAGGCCAGAGGCGCAGTGGTCGCTCCCTTGGAAGGGTCTGGGTCCCTTTAAGAAGGGAGCCGGTAGGGAGGGTCTGCGGGGAGGCGGGAGCGGGCCGATCAATCGGCTGGCGGGGGGGCGGGGCCGCGGGCTGGCAGCGGCGGGAAAACGGGAGGCCGAGGCTCGGAGGGCGGCCCTGCGGCGGCTGGGGCAGCGTCAGCGGCGAGGATCTGGTGCAGCGGGCAGCGAGGATCTGGTGCAGCGGGCAGCAGGTAAGCAGGTAGGCTGAGGGGGCGACCAGGCCAGAGGCGCAGTGGTCGCTCCCTTGGAAGGGTCTGGGTCCCCTTAAGAAGGGAGCCGGTAGGGAGGGTCTGCGGGGAGGCGGGAGCGGGCCGACCAATCGGCTGGCGGGGGGGCGGGGCCGCGGGCTGGCAGCGGCGGGAAAACGGGAGGCCGAGGCTCGGAGGGCGGCCCTGCGGCGGCTGGGGCAGCGTCAGCGGCGAGGATCTGGTGCAGCGGGCAGCGAGGATCTGGTGCAGCGGGCAGCAGGTAAGCAGGTAGGCTGAGGGGGTGACCAGGCCAGAGGCGCAGTGGTCGCAGTAGAAAACGTAACTCGAGTTATACGTTTGGTGAATTTGGAGTAGGGATCAGGATTAAATGGGGTTTCTTGGGAGGAAAGACGCAAAAGGAGATTTAGATGCGTTTGATGTGAATACAGCAGAAAAGTGTGACATTTGGGAAGTTCAGAATTATGGTCACGCTGAGGCTTAGATGTGCTATGGAGTAAATTTGCGTCATGAGACTAGTGTGGGGTGTAGCCTCGTCCCATACATGGGTTACAATAATTATACGATAATGGGATAGTATTCATTGGCGATGAAGGCTATGCGAGTTTAGTGTAGTAGTGGGAAGCAAGACTTGGGAAGGAAGCAGTACAGGGTGTGTGTGATCACTTTTGCGGCCGCTTTGATGTTCTCAGTGGCCGCGCGGCTCACTAAGAACATCAAAGCGGCCGCGAAAGTGATCACGTAGGCTGACAAATGGTGCGCGCGCCCGAGGCACCTGCACTGTACCCGATCCGCCTGCAGCCTTTGGGAGCACTTTTAAAAGCCCCTTACTTAATATCTCGCATAGCATCGCTTACGCGATAGCTAGGGGAGACCTAAAAACTTTTTGAGTGTTGGGCTAAATAGGTGACTTTCTGTCGTGAGCCTGGATAACTGGGGCTGATAATATTTCTGATTGTTCTTCCTTTGCAGAATGTGATCATAGGATATCTGGAAATGTGTGGTCCAATTTTGTCATCCTTTCTACAAGCATACTGAAAACCACAAAACTGTGCTTTGTCTCTCACATTTCATCATTCAACACACTACTGCACGCTGCATCTCATAACACAACAACTGCAACTCAGTGGTCATCACACACAACATGGAAACACTTCCCACATTGGTTCAAAACAAAACCAACATTCTTCCAACCACACACCCTAGTGTAGCGTGCAATTCATGTAGGAAAGCATAAAGGGGTAGTAAGCACTATATAAATACAGCAATACAGTACAATACAATCTCATACGCTTTAATGTACCTCAAATGGCACAGTTTGGGATTATCTTAAAAAGCAGGATATTTAACCAACCTGTTATAGGATTTAGTGTTCCTGGATTTCATAAATGTCACTCTTTCCGCAATGAGCATCCTGGAAGACACATCCAACGCCCTGACATCAGATTCTCTTACAGTACACTAAGCAAAGTAGCATAGCTACCGTACCTGAAAGATGTTTCCTAGAAAATAACTGATTATCCTGATAAAACCAAACAGGGTAACACCAGATTGACGTCCCACAAACGTAAATATCTTGGATCACGAGGCATTGACAAACACACTCTTCTAAGAGGTTGCGCCATTACATGGGCTGTTACCTGCTGACATTGCTGATCTTCAAGTGTTAATCATCCTAAAAGCCAGGTCACTATCCACCAATTCCGACTAGAAATTCAGAATGAGAACTACATCTGTCTCCATGGGATCCAGATGTCTTCCCACATATCAAAGGGACCATCTACACCAAGCCACTCCATATCACTTGGTCTTTAGTGTCAGACTATGGCTTTCGGATGATGCCTGAAGAGCATGCCAAAAGGCCAGGGATCCCCCAATGATTCTTGTAATCTCCCATGCCATGAGATAGTGAGTCCCTTCTAGCACAAACTAATGTGACTAGCCATGAACATCCTTCAGCATATCTGGACTCTGGGGAAGTAGGTTTGGAAAATCAGAAGAAAGTTCCAAAATAACTGGAATCCAAGCTCGCTATCTCCAAACCAGTGTCACCAGGACAACTATAGCCTTCTGCACCCTGACCTAAGCTGTAATTCACGTTATCATCGAGAATGGCGAGAATGCATATCCCCTGATGTAGCTCCAATCCTGAAGAAAGGCATCAGTTGCTTCCATCAATTGATCTGGATTCCAACTTTAAGATTGGGCAACCTACCTGTTTATGTGAGAGGCAAACAGGTCTACCAGGCACAGGCCCCATTTGAGCATGATTCTCTGTAATACTTCCTGATTCAATTTATGTACCCTGAAATCTTACAGAAACTTGGAGCTCCAGTATGCTATGGAATTCAGCCTTCCATTTTCTGCTGTGACCACGATCTTCCTACCCAGACGTTATTGCCAAAAGTCCCAGGCCAGTTCTGCGAAGGTTTTCTACCTCATATCTACCAGTCAATTTATGTACTAAACAGTCAATAAACTGTCCATCGTCAAGAGGATGGCACATGAGACATTGTCCTTTAAGAGACATTTTACCACTAAAGAACCAGGCAAGGCAGAACTAAAAGAACAAGTCAACTGATGTGTAGTCTTCTTGCTCTGACCATTCTTTCACCTGTGGTTACCTACCAGCAGAGAGCTTCCCAGCCTGAACACTGTAGTCTGACACTAATACCAGGTCTGCTACTGAGCAAAAACACCAGTGCCATTCCAGGCCTACATGTAGTCGAACCACCTATGAAATTCCATCCTGGCCTATTCTGAGAGTCAAAGTACCACTGCATGGTTGTATGATGGAACCCCGCATGCATTTACCAGGCATGCCTTTACACTGCAGTCAGTACCCAGACGTTACATTACCACGCAAGTCTTTATAACGACTTGCCTGTGTGGGTGCTGGACTTTGAAATAGTATAAATTACTATTCCAACTCCAGTCAGTGTCTCAGTAGGGAAGGCGTTGGACTTAAAATCCAACACGAGTCCAAGAATGCATACCTAAAGTCATTGTTTAACCCCTGATCTTTCTTCTTGACCAAGAAAATGTTGATGTGGAACCCTCTGGGATGCTCAGTAGTCAGAATAGTGGCACCTTTCCCCACTACTGAGTGTACCTCCTAGTCTATGAAACCCATCTCCTCCTTCTAAAAACTGAAAGGATTGGGTCTCCCGCTTTGGACCAGGGTCCCGTAAAACTGTATCTGGAACCCTACAATAGTCTGAAGCACTCAAGCATCTGGAGCAACCTCCCTTCAATTTGCAAGGAACAATGCCAACTTCCTCCCACTTTGGGTAGGGAAGAAGAGATGCTCTATATCAGAGGAACCTCCTAGGGCATTGCCTGCACTGCAAAAGCTTCTCTAACCACTGTATCCTCTTATGGTGCTTCTGGTGGGGAAGAAGCCCCCAAACTTCCTCTGGTCTTGCCACTCGCACAGCTTTCTCCCTTGGTGTCTCTGGAGAGCTTGGTTATAGGCACAGCTGGTAGAGCTCCCTCTGGCTCTACTGGCCTCCCTGAAAAACCCGCTGGCCTGAGACCCTCTTCATCAACTGCCATGCCTTGTTGAGTGATGAGAATGTGGTAACAAATCTGCCCAACTCTTATATGAAAGGCTTACTGGAAGAATCCCCCATCCCCCATCGATCACGCCTCTGTAATGGCCAATTCTGCCAGCTGTGGGTCGGTTTTAATCTGGAGAGATCAATGTCGCTCTATAGGAAACATATTACACTTTGTGCCCACTATGACAGTATATAGTGGAAGAGGTGTGGCGCAGCGGCCGGGGTGCCTGACTCCGGACCACGGGGTTCACAGTTCAATCGCCGGCGGCAGGTCATCCCAGCACCATGTGACTCTCGGCAATAGCTTGCTTAATCTTTCCGAGGGCCCCCAGTGCCGGGAAACCACTTTGGAGGTAGCTGTGTGCTTTACAAATTCAAGGTTATTATGTCTGTGGCAATCAGGTCCCCATTCTCCCTGGCTTCTTCTACCATGCCCATTAACTTGGTTAATGGCTCCACTACATTAATGCCCTTATCCTGACAAGCTCATCAGGAGCAGCCAATGCCCTGCTTCAGGTCTTTGACAAATTTGGTTACAAAGGTGGCCATCTTCCCATCTATCTGTGGGGTTAAACCAACCTTGCCTTCCTGCAATGGTCTGGTGCATTCTGCCTTTAGACGGACTCTAACCTCTTTGTCCAGCAGTATCTTACATATGTATCCACCTTCACAGCTGTGATCCATTCTGCTGACCTTGGGTGATATATGTCCTCCAGGTTCAGCATCCTATGATAATTTCTGGGATCTTCCTCACAATCTAAAGGGTTTCTATCAATCCCATGATCGCATGTGATTCCTTTCTTGTCACCAAGGTCTACTGGGCCCAGACTCCACTCTGGTTTCCTTATCTGGGTCCCCTAAATCTTCTCATATCATCCATGGTATCTTCCTATGGGAAGCCTTCATATATACCAAGGGGTACCCCCAGGATTGTCATCCCAGGCCTCCATTCGACGATTCAAGCACCTACTTATGAAAGCTTGACTTAACCTTTTAAAGGCATTGGATGGAGGATTGGAGATCTTTAGCCTTTTACTCTTCGGTTTGCTATCGCCCTTCTGATATGAGGATTCGACCTACGCTTGGTGGCTAACATTAAAATGTGTCTTCCCAGGGGTTTTAGGGCATTAGACATTGCCGTCTGTATTTAAACAAAATATAAAATAGCATTTTTAAAGAACCCATACAGTCATGCACATTACAATAATATGCCATATCTATTTTCGTCCTGCTCCAGTCGGGGTTGGTGGTTTATAATCTATAATACAGAGTCCTGCTATCAGTATGATATAAGCTTCACGTGCCCCGTCCTTCCAAGGCGTGGGAACAGACCCAGAAGGCAGGCCTCCAACGTGCAGGGTATATTACGATGTAATGTTTAATTTCGCCTCTGTATCACTGCATTCCAAAAAACTTGCACAATGGGGCAGGACCATTACATGAAACAAAAGTCTGCGTTCTCAAAAGTGCAGTCTGGGCAGCAAAGTGAATTCCCCTGTAAATAGCAGCCAATCTCTTTGGGGTGAGGTAAGTCTAATATAAATAGTTAAATTGGATCGCCTTAAATAGGATATTGCGTAATACCTTCTGTAGAGAAGCCAGCATCCAGGCCCAATCCCTGTCCAATATGTACCTGGCCAGAGTGGTCTCCCATTTGCCTCTGAGTGCACTCGGTTGTTTCCGTACCATCCCATTCAAGGCCCCATACAACCACTTCACCAGGTGTTGGCCTCAGTCCAATGTTAGCAGAAACTGCAAAACTGGATGTTGCTGTGGTTGGTCTGCTCCACCTCCCCACAAAGCTCCAAAGGCCCTAAACAGGGCCTCATATACAAGAAATTGCCCAGGAGGTAAGTCACGTTCAACCATGACTTACAGGGGCATCAGTCTGTTGGCTTCATAGCAGTCTCCAACCGTAACCAGTCCAGCCTCTGTCCAAGGGGCCAACTGGCCAGAGGTGAAAAGGGAGAGGGGGTATCCATGCAGGAGTCCCACCAGCAGTAACAAAGGAGCATATAGTGGGTGGTCTAGAGTCTGAGACACACAGCGCCTCCAACATCGGAGTGCTGTCTCTATGAGCGTTCCGTCTTTCCTTCGCCTGGGAATTCTTCTCAGCAGTCGGACCAGTAGCGCAACCCTTTAGGTGTCTTCCCCTTCCAGCCAGTTCAGCCAGGTTCATACCAGCCAGCCAGAAGGTAATCTACTGGAGTTGGGCTGCCAGGTAATAAAGCTCAAAGTTAGGCATTCCTAGTCCCCCCTCCAAAATTGGCAGTTAAAGCGTGACTAAGGATACACTGTGCCTTCCCCCATCCCAGATTAGGCCCCGTAGCAATGCATTCTAGAGACTTGAACCAAGAGGGTGACAACAAGACTGCTAGGTTGGTGAAATAATACAGCAAGCGGAATAATATGTTCATCTCTTTCAGGGCTATGCGTGCCATAATGGGGAGTCGAAGGGAGAAACAGAAGGACACGCTTCATGATAGGATGGCACCCCTACTCTGAGATTGCCCTCCTAGATGTCCTCCAGAGTGCGATAGATCTGGACGCCCAATTGATCTCTTGTGGCAGAGAGCCACGCAGTGTCAAGGCAGGAGTCACCGGGAAGATGTCTACCTTTGCCAGATTCACCTTCAGGCCCGAGAGCTCATCACAACTATGTAGTAAATGAAGCATAACGGGGATCTCAGCAGCCATGCTGGATACATATATTAAGGACATCTGCATACAGCAAGATCACGTGTTCAGAGTTTTCCACCCGGACAGCTCGTCCCTGTCCTCAGATCTGGCAGAGTTCCACTAGCGGTTCAGTTTTGAGAGCGAACAGGTGTGGGGACAGTGGACATCCCTGCCTAGTTCCTCAACAGACATCGTAAAAGGATGATATAATCTGGTCAGTGCGGACCTAGGCAGTGGGGATTAGTATATAAAAACTGTACCCAGGCTGCCATTGACACTCCAACTGCATCCTAGTCATAGCTGCGGTTAGTATTCTCCAAACCCACAGCCAGTAGGCCAGCCCCATTCCCCTCGACTGGACAGGAGGCAAAAAGTACTGAGTAGAGACAGCATAGGTTAAGGGAAGTGTTGTGCTGGGGAATTAATCTGCACTGGTCGGGATGGATCAATGCTTGCATGTGGGGGAGGATTCGCATAGCCAGTATTATACTCAATATTTTAAAATCCATATTCAACATAAATAATGGGCAGTATGTTGTAGTGGCCGGTCCCTGTGAAGATGTCTTGGGGAGGGGGATAATCATTTCAACCCTTGTAGTAGCCAGGAGTTCCACCTTACTAATGGCTTTATTGTACATGGCTGCCAGGTGTGGATCCAGTAATGCAGCAAAAGCGGAGTAAAAGTCTGCTGGTAGTCAATCTGGGCCTGGTGTCTTTCCACATGACATTTCCCTGATAGCACCCTTGACTTCCTGGGGTGTGATAGGGCCCCTTTGGTCTGGGAGGGGTTGGGGTGGTAAAGTCCCTAACTGCAGATGGGCAGGAAAGGCATCTATATTCTGTCTCGTGGGATCTGGGTGTATCCCATAGAGTTGTACATAATAGTCACTGAAGACCTTGTTTATCTCTACTTGGGAATAGACCTGTCGTTCATCAGGGGCCCTGTCACTGATACTATAGGGTTCCCATGGAACTCAGGGCAAACCAACCAGGCCAATAGCCTGCTTTGCCTGGCCTCAGCCCACCACGCCCTCACGTCAGGATTGGCATCAATTTGGTTACATAGGTCATGGATGGGCGTGACTAATACCACTAGCTCACGGTCTAGCTCCCTTCGAACCCCTATGGATGTCCCCATTTAGTGTCCCAGGATTACCACTTTAAAGGCCTCCCACTCAATGAGATAGTCTGAGGCCGTGTTTAAGTTGTGTGCTAAATAGTCCGAAATGGTCTCTTGGAGGCCTTCCGATAGGTGCTGTCATCTAGGACAACAAGACATGTGGGTACCGCTGGCAGGAGGGACACCCAACTGGATGCCTACTAGGAGTGGATTATGGTCCGAGATGGTGCGACTGAGGTACTCGCTTGATGTGATAGAAGCGTGGGCAGAGGGACGCAGAGCACAGGACCTTATCCAACCGGACATGGAGAGCATATAAATTTGAATGGAAGGAATAATCCCTGTGCCCAGCATGTTGAATCCTCCACGTGACCTCTAAGCCTCAACAGTTCAGCCCCGAAACCCATTCACTACTCTATGGTAATGGGTGGGAGGAGGGGGGGGGGGGGTAGAGCGGTCTAAAAGGGTGTCAGCAACACAGTCATAATCGCATCCAATAATCATGCCTAGTCCGGACAAAGAGCCCAGTCGAGTCGATAGTTGGGCAAAAAACGCCAGCTAGTCTTGGTTGGGGGCATATATGCTACACAGGTTTCAAGCCTGCCTTCAGGCCTCCCCTCTACTAGGACTTATCTGCCATCCCTATGAACATGTGACTACAAAACTTCAAGGGGTACGCCCGCCCTGACCCAGATGAGTGCACCCCTGGAATACACAGAATATCCTGTAGCGTATACCTGTCCCCTCCAGTGCCGCCGAAGGCGGTGAACTTCCTCTGCAGCGAGGTGTGTTTCTTGAAGGAGACCAACTTTTAAGGAACATTTATATTTTGTGCTTTCAGGCAGCGGTTCCCATGTTTTCAAAGTGAGTATTTTCAGCCCAATTTGTACCATAGTTCTGGTCACGTAAATTAGGTTGATTTAGAAGAACCTCCCTGGGATCCAACCCCCTCCCCACCTCTTGAGGAGACAAAAACTCTAATCCCGGAACCCACATAACAATAATACAAACCCATAACTCCCCGACCCCAGGACAGAGTGGCCACCCAAACTTAGACAGAGCAAAGTGGAGCAACAAATACCGCAAGCACATTACCCACCAAACGATGGTCATAGGCCCATGTGAGGGAGGGTGAGCAATCTGAACCAACATGTGCTAGCTATCACTCCAATCAGGCACCATCACATTTGTTCAGCTGAATCTTGTGCTCCAGTATCAATGTGTTGGGGCTGACAGGGAGGGACCAGGGTGAGCCCCGTCGGTCACAGCAATCACCAGCTCCTCTCATTAAAGCACACCCCTGAGGACACCAGGAATCAAGGCAGAGTGAGGTCCCTACCCTGCAAGCACCGGGCATCTCCCCTGAAAGCATGCATTGTCATCAATGTTGTGGTAACCCCAGGTGGGCAGACCACAGCCAGAAGGGCCATATCTAAAGCATATATTAAAAATCTGGTTACTCCTATACACAGATATCGTACATATCAATAGCCATCTCAACCCCCAATCGTGACCCCCTTACCACAAGCCATATTAAAATTCAAATCAGGTCATCCGCAGATTGAGGTGTGACTTAGGGAAAATTCAGTTTGTCTACTGAGGTGGTATTTGAGGCAGAGTCCATGGATTGTTTTTCTGAGTTGGATTCCACATCGGAGTCTGACTGATGACCCCGGGTTAGGTCCGTCACTGCCATCAAGGCCGCCACTCTGTTTCTGTCCATCTGGGCTCCTGTTGGGACATGCACCATGCTTACAGCCAACCTACCTCATTGTCTCCTCTTCTGTCGCATGTGTTGTAGAGATAGTCACTCAGGTACCCCAGTAGCCGGGTTTTATGCCCTGTACTTGTCTAGCCATTCCCAGGCCTCAACTGGGAATCAGAAATATGCATGTCGCCCCATCCAACATGATCCGCAGTTTGGCTAGGAACAGCAGAGAATACTTGATGCCGGCTTCTAGCAGTTCGCATTTAATTTTGAGGGAGGACGCTCGCTTGACCTGGACAGCTCTGGTGAAATCTGAGAACAAAATCAGTCCTTTAATGATCCATCTCCTCTCAGCACTGGAAGGATCCCGCAGGTGGGAGAGCAATAGCTATCCCCTCTCTTCTATAGCGGTCCGTCCGCTAGAGCTGTCCACTGGGGATCTCTTAGGCTTAGGTGTAGTCACATATATCCAGTGTATACAGATGGAGTGGTATTATGCAGGACAAGACATCTCTCATAAGTCGTGAGGTGACATATCTGGGTGGGGAGGGATGTGTCGACCCCCGCAGAGTTATTCCCAGTAGTGACCGAGACCAGGGCTCTACCATCTCAGGCAGTCCCTTCAACGAGCCTCCTCCCCTGAGGAATCACTGGTGGTTTATCAGTGGTTCACACATGTGCGGCGGGCAAAGCTCTCTCCAGGGGCCTCAAGTCATGGGGCCCAGGCCCAGCACCAATCCTTAGGTCCACCCCATCTCCTGGGATGGCCTGGGGTGTGTTCAGGAACCCAGTGTCCTGGCCCTCTCACAACTGCAGGCTGTTGGTGCCCTCTGCTGGGCCAGCCACAGGCTTCCCGCAGAGGAAAACCCATCATCCTAGGCCAGCCTCCGTCCTCGCTTTACAGAGGCCTAGACAAGCAGTCACGTCCTTTCACCCGGGGTTCCAGTGCTCTGTAGAAGGCCCGCAGCTGTGCAGTGGCCTGCTCCCACTCAGGGAAGTGCTAGATAGGTCCCTCCAGCTCTTCTTCACTCCTCGATGAAGAGGAGTGCGGCGCCAGCATGTGATCGGGCTGCAGCTCTCACGCCAGAGGTGCGGCCTCACTGCTAGGTTGGAAGTCAGTGGTAGAGGCCCAAGCATCTTTTAAGGTCTCCCAGGGGTTCCCAGTGTGCACCTCCCTTGCCACTCCCCAGTTGTGGGTCCAAAAACGGTCAGAGGCTGCATATCAGTCAAGGATTAGGCAGGATAACAGCATGATGCGAGGGAGCTTCCCTCTAGCACGTCTGCTTCGCCATCTTGCTTAGCCACGACCCCTTATACACTGCCCTCTGTAGGGGTCATCTATGGCTGAAATAATTTCTTCATCTAGGGGGAGCAGAAACTGATCTCCCTGCCTCCCCCTTGTGCCTTCCTCACTCTGAGCTCCTATCATATTGAACAGGAGAAGAACCTATTTTATACCGGCTTGACACAAGTAGGAGAATATCACTTCTCAGTGGCGCTTACGTAGGTTTCATTACGATATGCTGTGTAGTTCATGACCTCAGCAGGGGTAGAATACTGGGGTGGACTGCCCTGTGAAGTTTGGCAAAGGCTCCCTTCTTCTGAGGTCGAGCTTTCCCTACCTGAGCCCTCTGATGCACCAGTCAAGAATTAATAGAGATAATAAACCTGTCTACATGCACTGCAAGGTACCTACCCTTAGGCCACTTGGAAAAAAATTGCGATTGTTTTTAAAACACTGTTCCTCAAAAGCCGTAAGAGTTTATTCTTCAGAAACCTGGGGTCGCAAAAATCTCTCTTGTCCTGGAAAGAGAAGCCAACAAGTTGTCAGGGCTGTAAGTTGGCAGGGTCCTCAGCACCGGCAGTTCTAAAATGTCAGGTGCTGAGACGGGTCCCTATCAGGCTCTTCATGTTTGCCCTCACCCTGGACATGAAAAAAAATCTTCACTCTGGGGCACTACCAGCCATCACCAACCTTTGATGTAACCCTGTAGAGACATACTTTGGTATGCAGGCTGCCACAAAGGAGCTAACCAGAAGGTATGATCACCTACAATTAATCTGAGAGTGCACGCTGTGAGGAGCCACAGCAGGGCTGGAGGCATGAGGGGCAGAATCAGGCTCTAAATGTAACAGGTCTGCAGTGAAGGGACGAGGTGTGGTGCAGCGGCCAGGGCATCTGACTCCGGTGGCAGATCAGCCCAGCAACATGTGACTCTTGGCAATAGCTCCCTTAATCTTCCCAACGGCTGCCAGCAGCTTGACACCCGCGGGTAATTGTTCGTGCTTCACAAATACTGGACATAAAACTGCCAAGTATTACCAGCATCTAGACATTTTTTCAAGCCCACAGTAAATAAAAGTTAGTATTTTACAAAGAGTTTTATTTAACATTTCTAAGGGATTGACATAGTTATTTCACAGTATCATAATTACAGAATTGAAGCATTTTCACTATTATTTACCACAAAGTTATTGTTGTTACTCATTCATGTTCTGCAGCTAACAACCATGATAAGCCATTACTCTGGGCTAGTTTTAAGTGGATGCCCGTTGTTCTATTACATATCTGGATGCAATAACCGAAAGAGGCAGAAAAGGCACGCCCTTTATCACATAGGTTAACACCCCTTTGAGAGCCCCCCCCGCCCCCCCAGTTTTTTCAACCCACTTAAAGCCCTGGGTGCTGCAATCACCATGCTCCTGGCTGCATGTAGAGTAAAAACGTTTTCGCAGCCCGCAGAAAACGCGGAAATGCCCCCTCCTCTTTTAATCATTTCACGGGCAACCACAAATAAACGCAAGCACCTGCTGTACCCTGAGATATTTTTTCTTGTAATAGCCTGATTCCATGATTTAAACCAGATCAAAAATAGCTACGAGCTCTGCAAAGGTTGAGCCCATTGAAGCCCAATGAAGAAGCATGCCTCAATAAGTTGAGGCTGACGCAACCTCTCTAAAATCTTTTTGGACGTCTTATAGTCAGGGTCGGATTGGGATCACAATTCGGCCTGGGCACCCCTTAAACAAGCATTTGCAATGCAATAGGTTTCGCATTAGGAAAGTTTGAGCTATTGGTATTGTAAATTACAATTTTTATTTATTTATGTGTTGTAATGAAAATAGCTAAATTAATAGCTTTGTCATTTACAATGCCAATAGTTATAACTTTCACAAATGTGACACCTATAGCATTTGTAATGCAATATGTGTTGCATTTACGTGACTTAGATGTATTGCTATTACACATAACAATGGCTTTTAATTTTTTTATAATTAATTAATACAAGTTATTGTAATTTATAATGGCAATAGCTTAAACTTTTGTAAATAACTTTTGTGAAGATTATGTTCAGTGTATTTTATTGTGATGAAAATCCAAGAACAGAAGTGAAATATTAACATCTTTTTGTGACATTTGTAAATAAAGCTTGAAACTTGAGAGAACATATTTGAACCAGTTGTTGTTGAATGGTTGCACAGATTGATGCTGTGGTGGCGCTGAGTGATGTTGTGGTGGCGACGAGTGATGCTGTGGCGTTCAGTAATGCTGTGGTGCCCCTGAGTGAAGCTGTGGTGGTGCTGAGTGATGCTGTGGTGATGTGCTAGATAGATAGAGTGAGTGCGATAGATAGAGGGAGGGCGATAGATATATAGAGTGAGGGCGATAGATAGAGTGAGGGCTATCGATAGATAGAGATAGATAGATAGAGTGATGGTGATAGATAGTGAGTGCGATAAATAGACAGATAGAGTGAGGGTGATAGATAGAGTGAGGGCGATAGATAGATAGAGGGCTTGTGGGGTTGTGTGTGTGGGGGGTTGTGTGTGGGGGTGGGGTGTGTGTGTGTTGGGGGTTTGGGGTGTGTCTGTGTGTGGGTGTGTGTGGGGTTGTGTGTGTGTGTGTGTGTGGGGTTGTGTGTGTGGGGGGGTTGTGTGTGTGAAGTTGTGTGTGTGTGGGGGTATGTGGGGGGTGGGGTGGGGTGTGTGTGGGGGGATGTGTGTGTGTGGAGTTGTGTGTGTGTGTTTGGTTGTGTGGGGTTGTGTGTGTGTGGTTGTGTGTGTGAAGGGTTCTGTGTGTTGTGTTTGGGGTTGTGCGTGTTGTGTGTGTGGTTGTGGGGCTTTGTGTGGTGGTTGAGGTTGTGTGTGTGGTGGTTGTGTGTGGGGGTTGTGTGTGGTGGTTGTGTGTGGTAGTTGTGTGTGTGGGGGGTTGTGTGTGTGTGGGGTTGTGTGTGTGGGCGGTTGTGTGTGGGGAGGTCTGGAGGTTGTGTATGTGGGGGGTTGTGTGTGGGGGGTTGTGTGTGTGGGGGGGTTGTGCATGTGGGGGGTTGTGCGTGTGTGGGGGGTTGTGTGTGTGTGGGGGGGTTGTGTGTGGGGGTTGTGTGTGTGGGGTGTTGTGTGTGTGGGGGGTTGTGTGTGTGGGGGGTTGTGTGTGGGGGGTTGTGTGTGTGTGGGTGTTGTGTGTGTGGGGAGGTTGTGCGTGTGGGGGGTTGTGTGTGGGGGGTTGTGTGTGTGTGGGGTTGTGTGGGGGGGTTGTGTGTGTGTGTGTGTGTGTGGGGGGGGTGTGACCTAAAAAGTGGTCAACTGGCAAATAAAATGCTGCCCTTATGTATATCCTTACAGTTACTACATGCCCCCATGCAAGAAAGAATACGGGGATCCTCGCACAAATACAATTCACTGGTGGTATTCAGATGGGCTTGAAGCCATCTTCAACAACATTGGCTTTTCCTGGCATTTCAGGCCCTGTGGTCCAAATCAACTGAGCACAGGCCGTATTTGCACCACCACTTATCAATGTGCAGACAGTTTTACATTACGAAATATCGACTGCAGGCCACGTTTGGTATACAGGGTTACAAAAGAACGCATAGAGGTTATAGAACAAGCCATGGTGAGGCACACTGAATAGATTCCGTACACTCAACCGTACGCTTCTTGTTAAAAATTAAGGTGAAAACGAGCTGACAATGTCACGAAGGTAGCATGCAGACAATAAATACGAATACAGCGGCGGCACATACCCCATCCCCTTAAGCACAGAAAACAACCCTTTGGGAATGTACGGGCCCACTCACCATGCTGGGTTAATTTTCCCTCACCTGGAAAACACAAAAAAATTCCTCCCCGGGGCCGTAGAAATCACGCGCCACCGCTGGAGTGCTGTAAAGGAAATGGTGAGCGGAAACGCAACCTTACACCTTTCACCAGACCAAAACGTCAACTCTGATTGGACCCGTGAGGAATATCTGGCCCCGGAAGTGAAAGAGGTTCTCCGATCAAATGAGAGAGGCTGCCGTAAAAAAAAAAACTGACAAGAATGGCAAGCAAGCTGAAACGTATGTGCTCAAGTTCACACCATGTTGGAATATGGAGAATTCAGGTCGCGCGCTGCAGGCGTGGAGTAGCAGCTGCACCTTTGAGGAGCAGAGCTTGCATCAGCAGTGTGTTGTTTCTCTCGTTTCGTGTATCTCCATGCGTGTGAGATTTTTTTTATAAACAATTTTATTGATTTTGAACAAAAGTGTGGGCGATATTTATGTGAAGTTTACAATGTTTTGCACCAGAAAGTTTAAGTTCCGTTAAGCTCTCAGCATTGTGTGGCGGGGGAGCGACTTCCTTTGAAGTCTGATGGGGGGCGGGGGAGTGGCTTCCTTTGAAGTCTAATGCCGAGGCTCAGACAAATGGTGTGGGATGTGGCTGGCAATGGTGTGGGTGTGCGATGTGCATGCGCCTGGCTGACATGAACTGTACGTGATCCGCAGCTAGGTAGACTTTTCAGACCGCTTACTATAATCTCGCCTATCATCCCTATGGGATGGAATAGGCGAGACCTAATGAATTGATAATAATACTATGTTATTATCATTTTATTTTTCCGGTTTACATGGCAGGGCGGGGCAGGGCTTGGCTGAGTCGCAGCCAGCAAGGGGAGGAGTGGTGGACACTTAAATGCTCATGATTGCTTGGCTAGCCGTCTTTAGCCGGCCAAACAGTCATGCGCACTTTGCATGTTCCCCACTAGGCTGTTATGCATTGCCTGGTGAGGAAAATGCACAGGCTCCCACTGCCTGTCTGAGCACCGAACCACAGTTCTCAGACCAATCACAACACTGCATTTCTGATTTGTGATTGGCTAGGGGAGCCTGTTTGTGCTTCCTGCTTCAAGCAGGAACAGAAGATGGCGACGTGAAGTGAGGCAGCCATCCAAGAGCAAGGTGAGTCATCTTTTAAATGTATTTTTTTATTCTCCACCCTCGCCCCAACCGAGCTACTTGGTGGCAGCTGCCACTGAGATTGCTGGTAAGTAATCTGAACATTACCTCTCCAGTCTTCCTTATCCCAGTACTGACCTACATACCAGGGATGTGGAATTCCTATAGCCCGACGCCCAGGACATATTGTTTGGGGTCAAGGGCAATACGTTTTCATGAGTATTTTGTCCTTGGGACAAGTAGGCCCAACCCCCTGCAGCACAAACCCTTTAGCTACCAGTTTGCAGTACCACATTATGGATCAGAGAAGGGCACTGTCGACAGTTAAGGTAATATCTTTATCCATATGTTAATGCTGGTCCAATTTGAATTTGTGGTTCATTAATTGAAAGCCTTTATTATTAGAGTAAGCGCTCTACGTAAATGTTGTAAGCTCTGACTGTACTACAGATAGTGGTTTCGGAATAAAATCGTGTACACAGGTTTTCAAAGCTTAGAGATTGTTGCAAAGACAGGGCCATAGCCTTGGAGGTCCAGCAAGGTCCTGACTTCACTTAGTTAATAGTTCCCCTTCCAGGCTACCAAATGACGTTGGCAATGAGATGCTTTTATGAGCTGTCTGTTTAAATGACCTGTGTTCCCTTGGAATTCACACTAAGGAGCGGGCTCTGCAATCACAAGCATGTCTCTGGCTGCGGAGCGGGTGTATGGAGCTAGCCATCTCCTCTTTTAATCAGAAAAAGGTTGGATCTCCAAGCTCGGGTGATTTAACAACTGCTAATTTTTTTAACTAGAACACAATCATGTCTGCTTCTGAATGTCAGATTTCAGCTCTTCCTCTGCATTTCTTATCTGTACCCGGGAGCTTAGGAGAGAGATTTACAAACCACTCTGTTCAGCTCAGGCGAGGCATGAGGCCATAGACCCAGAAAGGAAGGGAGTAGCTAAAAGCACAATATAAATAGTGAGACGACCAACCACTCTGTCATTGGGCATATGCATAAATGTTCTGCTTGTGTGTATGGCTGTGTATTGTATGCATCTGTTGTTGAAAGTAAATTATATTAGCGTGGTCTAGTGGTTAGGCTGACCACATGGGATGTAATCTGGACTTTCCCATCTGACCAAATTGTTTGATGCTGGACAAGTCATGATGTTTCCATGCCCTTCAGTTCATAGTTCAGAAAGAAAAGAGTGCTGAGAAGCAGGCATGTATGAAGTGTCATATGCATAGCCAAACATATATATTTACATTATCTGTTAGCAATATCACTTAGAGTGGCAAAGGACCGTACATTTATTGTATCTCACGCCCACTGCCTGCACGCACCTTACTGAAAAGGTATGTACAACAGTGGTGGATAATGGGGAAAGTTAAAAACACTTCTTAGCAGATAAGGAGCATCACAAGCACTTCTCACCTGGGCTGTTAAAATCTAATGACACTTCTCTCCCTCATCTAGAAATAAAAACATGAGTAATCAATCACAGGATGAAAGCAGTGGGGAGGGATGGGGCAAAGCGAGAAGATGAATCAATCACAGGGGAGAGGAAAAAGGGGACTGAAAGAACGAAGAGAGAGTGAGAACCGAGAGAAGGAAGACAATGGAGATAGGAAGGGTTCTAGTATAGGAAGAAGGAGCAGGAGAAGCGAAGAAGGCAAGAGATGAACAGGGCTATAGGGAGGAAGTGAAGGAGACAGACGGAGCAGTGAGATATAGAAAGAGGAGCACAGAAAGAGGAAGGGAAACCGAGAAGGGAATAGAAGTGAAGAAAACAATGTATACAAGGAGGAGAGATACAAAATACGTAAACCGGCCTAATGGAAAATAGAACATCAAGAGACAAGGGGGAGGGGGGAGGAGCTACGCGCGCATCCGAGATGGCCGCGTGAGCACAGTGCTCCCAAGTCCCTCGCTGCCCTCCGCATATATCCTGAAAGATATCCTGACTTTGACCACGGTTTCTTGAAGATGAACCTCAGCTGACACCTTAGCTGTTTTCAAAATTTCATTTGGACTTCGGGAACCGCAGATACGCCGATCGGAGTTTTTGAGGCCCGCCCTACTGCAACACCGGGAGCTGGCACACCAAGACGCCGGGGAGTAGTTGAACAAACACGGCCTGAGGGGCTACCCCTGTTGCCCTGAGTTGACTTTCGGTTTTGTTTCTGGGCCTCTGCCTCCTCTGATTGCGTGATTGCCTCGCGCCCCCATCGGGGTTCAGCCTTGGGTGTTGGGCTGAGCTGTTGCTTTTGCCCTTTCTGCCCACTTTCGTGATTTTCAGTGGTCTGGTGGTGAGCGGCCATTTTCACCAGGTCTCGCGGGCCCCTTCGGGGCTCACCATTCAAAATGACTACCAGGCCTGACAACGAGAAGCGGAAGACTAAAACGCCTCTACGTGGGGGACCTATTCAAACCAACGTCATGGATCGCTATACCCAACCCAAGGAGAACTGACTCCTGAGGCGGAAGCCGGGAGATATCGCTCGTATTTTAAAAAAATTGTATTACTGTCGCAACTACTTTTACCTGTAACACTCTGCTCCCTGGGCACTTCCCCCCCCTTGCAAACCTGCTGGAACATCCCCGCGCAGCTCTTGACAACGCTGCCGCGGGTTGGAAAAAGAAACAGCCGCCATTAGCCATCAGCCTCGCAAGCCTACAGGCCACGCCCACTGCCGGAAGGCCACGCCCCTTTTTTCTCTATTTAAGGAGCACTGAATGACTAGCGCGCACTAGAGAACTGACTCCTGAGGCGGAAGCCGGGAGATATCGCTCGTATTTTTAAAAATTGTATTACTGTCACAACTACTTTTACCTGTAACACTCTGCTCCCTGGGCACTTCCCCCCCTTGCAAACCTGCTGGAACATCCCCGCGCAGCTCTCGATAACGCTGCCGCGGGTTGGAAAAGAAACAGCCGCCATTAGCCATCAGCCTTGCAAGCCTACAGGCCACGCCCACTGCCGGAAGGCCACGCCCCTTTTTTCTCTATTTAAGGCGCACTGAATGACTAGCGCGTACTAGAGAACTGACTCCTGAGGTGGAAGCCGGGAGATATCGCTCGTATTTTAAAAAAATTGTATTACTGTCACAACTATTTTTACCTGTAACACTCTGCTCCCTGGGCACTTACCCCCCTTGCAAACCTGCTGGAACATCCCCGCGCAGCTCTTGAAAACGCTGCCGCGGGTTGGAAAAAGAAACAGCCGCCATTAGCCGTCAGCCTCGCAAGCCTATAGGCCACGCCCACTGCCGGAAGGCCACGCCCCTTCCGCCACTACAAAGATGTGCATTTGTAGAACGCGCAGCGGACGAGCGCAGCGGGCGCGCCGTCAGCGCGCCAAAGGCAAGCCCGTCTGCGCCCGTCCGTGGCCGGCCGGGGCCAGGGGCCACCCCCCCAACAACCTTTCCCTTACTCACGAGAACAAACAGGCAATACAGCATTGATACCCTCTACCAGTTACGGCACGCCAACAAAACCAAGTGCGGTCAAACTTTCCATCCTCTGGATATCCCCCATCAATGCCCTCACTGCAAAAGAGAGCTCTCCAGCCCTCTGCAGAAGGAGGAGCTGCAGAAATACCAAATGCTGCTACTAAACTGCAGATCTTTCCCAAAACACCGCCTGGAGTTTTCAATGCTGCTGGATGAGCTCATGCCAGACATACTTTTCTTGACCAAAACATGGCTTACCCAGGCCTCTGAACCTGACCTGGTTCAAGCACTCACACCAGGTTACCAGATTGCACGCTTAGACCGCGCTCAGGGAAAAGGCGGGGGGCTCGCCATCATCTATAAAGACACTTATACCTGCCGATGCACACCTGAGCCCATTGCAGACTGTGAAAGCCTGCATTTCGCCATCAAATTCTCCCCCAACAAAAGTTTTACGGGCATCCTTATCTATCGCCCCCCTGGAGCACATAAACAATTCCCTACTGCACTTCCACATACCGTGGCCGAACTAACCACCCTATCGGCGAACTTCACAATATTAAGCGACCTTAATATACATTTCGACAACAATCAGGACAATGTCGCCAATGAACTCATAGCTAGTCTAGCAGCAATCGAACTAGAACAGCTCATCCCCTCCCACACCCACATATTAGGCCACTTGCTAGATCCTGTGTTCAGCAACTGCCCCCAACTAACAGTTGGCGCCCTCACTCGCCTTCCATGGACTGATCACTTCCTCATTCCAATCTCCTGGACCACACGCATATGTGTCCCTTCCCCCCGCCTCGCCTCTAGATCTAGGAACTGGTCCAAACTCTGTCCGGATAAATGGGCTAGCAACCTCATTACAACTAAACCGGTACTCAACAGTGACCCCTCAAAAGGCAACATCGAGTATAACAGCTGGATCACGAGCTCACTAGATTCCATACTACCCCTTGGCATCATCAGATCAAAAAGACACCATAAAACAGCCCCCTGGTACACGGAAGAGCTCCGAGAGAAAAAACGTACCTGTATGAGGCTCGAAAGGAAGTGGCGTTTAAATTACATGGCCACATCAGAGATGCCATCAGAGCCTATAAGTCAGCAATAAAGCTGACCCAATCAGCCTACTATGAGGCTAAAATAATGGCAGCCAAGTGCAAGCCCAAAGAAATGTACCGAACGGTAAAAAGCCTCACCATGCTTCCCCCGCCTTTTACCGCTAACCCCACTGAACCCCCACGATGTGACGATCTAGCTGAGTTCTTTTTTACAAAAATAAATAACATCTACACATCCTTTCTGAATACGGGAGTAGAACCCTTCTCCAAAAGCCACTCCTCCGTAGTAGAAACAGAGGTATCTCTCCCCAACACCTTAGCCCACCTTCCACAACTAGATCCAGTCACATTAGACTCGTTAATGCACCAAATAAAATCTGGCTCACCCTGTGATCCTGCCCCACCAAACTCACTGATCTCGGTTGGACAGGCAATTCTCCCCACATTACTGGAACTGCTGAACTCCTCGATAACTACTAGCACAGTCCCACTAACATGGAAACATGCGAGAGTACGTCCACAAAAAAATCCAACCTCGACCCTCGCAACCTCAATAACTATCGGCCTATCTCACTACTCCCCTGGACAAGCAAACTCCTTGAAAAGCACGTTAACACAGGCCTAATCAAATTCTTTGAGAGTAACCAACTGCTGGACACTACACAGACTGGCTTCCGACCCAAGCATGGTACGGAGACGGCCCTGGTAGCGGTTATAGAGGAGTCAAGGCTGATCTTAGATCAGGGAGGAGCAGTGGCAGTGATCCTCCTTGATCTAAGCGCCGCATTTGACACGGTGAACCATCAAATCCTCCTCCACCGCCTACTAAGTCTGGGAATATCAGGAAAAGCCCTAGCCTGGCTTAAATCCTTCTTAAAAGACCGTACCTTCAGTGTCTTTGAAGGAACCTCAGTCTCCGCAAGCAAGCCTCTGGGGTGTGGAGTGCCACAGGGCTCCTCACTAAGCCCCACGCTTTTCAATGCATACATGAGACCACTGGCAGAGATTGTTCGTCCGCATGGCATTACCATCGTCACCTATGCGGACGACACTCAGCTAGTGGTCTCCCTTGCACACAAGGATAGCCAGCAATCACAAACCAACCTGATCCCCTGTTTGGAGCAGGTAAAGAGCTGGATGACTAGCTCATGCCTAAAGCTCAACGGGGACAAGACGGAGCTAATGCTCCTCGGATCTCAGGCCTCTTCCACTCTAGAGCTTCTGTGGCCCCCTAGCCTGGGCGACCCCCCCCCGCACCCAAAGACAACATAAAGAGTCTTGGAGTATGGCTAGACAAAGCTCTGACCTTTAACACACAAGTCACCAAAGTGTCAGCAACCTGCTTCGGCCTAATTAGGCAACTGAAAAAAATCCTACCACTCCTCCCTTTTGAGGCAAAACAGGTAGTCATCCAGGGCCTAATTCAGTCTCGTATAGACTACAGCAACGCTTTATATCTGGGATCCCCAGAATACTGCTTAAACAAACTTCAGCGGGTCCAGAACTGCGCAGCACGCACACTCCTCAGAATATCGCGTAGAAACTCTATAGGGTCCGGCCTGAAATCCCTGCACTGGCTCCCTGTCAGAAAGAGGATTAAATTTAAGGCCATGTGCATTACCCACCAATCCTTCTAGAGATCGGGGCCGCTGATCAATCATCCCTTGATCTCCCCCTACCACTCAAAAAAGATCTCCGCTCATCCAAAGCCTTTTTAACTGCTGTTCCACAGATACGAAGAGCCAGAGCAGGTGGTCGCAGCTTTTCCTACAATACATCCAAGATGTGGAACTCTCTCCCCCTCCACCTAAGATCCAACCCGAACCTGCTCACCTTTCGTAAACAACTGAAAACTTTCCTCTTCAACCAAAAAAACATCTAAATAAACCCATCCACCGGCGATCCACCCCAGCAGAAGTTCCTCTACCCACCAGCGCCTGGATGCCTCAGGGTAACTGTCTGCGCTTTACAAAACTCCTTTCCATTCCATTCCCTCGTTGGCGCCAGTCGAGCTTTGGAGGGCCCCAATGACGACCCGACTGCGTTGACCGAAATGACTTTGCAGGATGTCATGGGCGCCATTGCCAACGTGAAGGCTTCCATTGGTCAGCAATATGAGGCTCTCGCTCTCAATATTGACACTGTAGCAGTTGATGTTACTTTGATCAGAGCTGATTTGTCAAAGACCAATGAAAGGGTCAAGTCTCTCGACCTGAAGACTTCTAGCCTCACGACCGATGTATCTGATCTGCAGACGGAAGTTGGACGCTTGCGCTCCTCCAACAATCTCATGGCCCATCGACTGGAGGATTTTGAAAACAGGGCCCGGCGGAACAACATACGCCTTATTGGGGTCCCTGAAACTTCTGGTTCTTTGGCAACTGATCTCCTTGTGGAAGACATCGTCTTGAATCACCTGGCCCCTACAGGCCTGAGTAAATTCTTTGCCGTGGAGCGTGCCCATCGAGTGCCGGGCGGAAAACCGAAGTCGGGCGCCTCACCGAGACCTATCATCGCCAGGATCTTCAATTTTAGGGACAGAGACACTATCCTGCAGGCCTCGAGAGTAAGTGGCCCCGTAAAATTCGAGAACACGACGGTGAGTTTCTACCCGGACTTCACGCAGCTTGTTCAGAGACAAAGGGTGGGGTTTCAGGGAGTGAAGCGAAGGCTGAGAGACTTGGGCCTGAAATATGCAATGCTATTTCCAACCAGGCTGCGTGTCGAATACGAAGACCGGACTTTCTTCTTTGATCGTCCTGACGGAGTTAGTGACTGGCTGGATACCCTTCCCAAACAGACTGACTCAACCGGGCATCCGGGTGGAGCCGAGGGCGGCGTATCGGAACAAGAGTGACATTATGATTCCTGATTTCTGAACATTCACGTGTTATTCGGCTGGGTTCGATATTTCTTCTATTACTGTGTTCTATTGCTATATACCCGAGGGTGGCGGGGGGAGTGGGACTCTTTCCTCCTCAGGGTTTCTTTTTGTAGACTAGTTTAATGATAGGGCGACAGGCACACTGCAAGTTGGGGTGACTTTTGAGTCTAATGCAGGGGTGCAGGGTGGGGGGTGTTGTAACGGGTTCTAATTGGGTGTTTGTGGGTTTCTTTCAAGGCAACGTATCGTATTTCTTCTTGATCAGGTCATTGTGTTCGTTATGGGGTGGATTCTGCACTTCTTTCTGGGATGGGGGTTAGTGGGTTGAAACTAATGTGTTGGAATGTCAATGGGTTGGGGGATAGGATAAAATGGGGTGTGGTGTTACAGTTATTGAGGCGCCTCTCCCCCGATATTGTGTTGTTGCAGGAAACGCATCTGGTTGGGAACACGTGCCATGCCATGAATCGGCGAGGGTATCGTCTTGTGGCACACTCTGGCTTCACCTCTGATTCTAGGGGTGTGGGTATCCTCGTCAGGTCCTCCCTCCCTTTGGCAAGCGATGATGTGATTCTTGACGACAGGGGGTGCTATGCTGCTCTCACTGGTAGATGGGAGGGGAGGACTGTCTCCTTTGTTACTGTCTATATCCCGCCAGGTCTACAGACCTCGACTTTTGCGGATCTTGGGCGTGTAGTTCTGGGGCTCCCTGAGGGCATCTTGGTGATGGGCGGAGACTTCAATTCGGTTGTCTCCGGTAACATAGATCGCTACCCCCCCAGGGATCTTCCCAAGTCGCAATCCTGGTTGAGTGGGTTCTTGGAGACACTGGGTCTGGTAGACTGTTGGAGGTTGCTGCACCCGGATCAGGTGCAATACACATTTCACTCTGGAGCCCATGGCAGTCTGTCCAGACTCGACTATATTCTGGTGCCGGCGGCGCTGTCCTCCTCCATTGGGGAGGTGAGGCACCTCACTGGGGCATATCCGACCACTCCCCAGTCTGGCTGTCGCGACGTCAATGGAATGTACCACTAACCTCTGAAAGATGTCAGCAGGAACGATGGATAGATGTCTAGTCCCCCTCTTCTCCGGAAAGCACAATACACAGTGTAGGGGTAACACAACTATGCATGAATGCCTCCCAGGGAAAAAGGGGAAAGGGGTAAACAATAAAGGATGTTCTGAAGGGCTTCTGGGAATTGTATGGACGCCGTCCACCCACTCTCTCGCCAGTGTCTATGAACCCCCGGTGTTTTTGTAGAGGTGTATAGAAGCGCTTGTGATGCCCTCAGGAAAACAAACAGGAACCAGTACTTCGTGGAGAGGGACCACGCCTTCTCAGGAGCAGCCTGACAACTGGCGTCTAAGGTTTTCAAAAGGTCGGCAAAATCAGCAAGGAAAAGATAAACAAACAAAATCAGCAAGGGTTGTCTTCGGATTGTGCGCACCGGTACCGGCACGCCTGGAATGCACAACAGGAACCCCCAGGAAAGATGCAGTGGCGGAGACGGCAACGCGCTCCTGCGCGGGTCTCACAAACGCCACCTGACTAAAGCCAGAAGGAAGTCCAAAGAAAAGTACAGCGGCGGAGACGGCAACGCGCTCCTGCGCGGGTCTCGCAAACGCCACTAGCAGAAGCGAGGGCGCCCGTCTTATAAATGCGGGGACTCGCGAAATGGTTCTAGCACCAAACACAGTGTCGGGGAATGCGGGGAAAGCAGAATCCGTTCTGCTCGAAAGGGCAAAAAAGTACCTGGATACTCGCTCCGGCTACACCGGCAAGGCTCCGTCCTGAACACCATCAAAGTCTTGATTGACAAGCCCCGAGCCGTTACCTCGGAAGGCTTTTGTCAATCCAGCGCTTCCGTTTCCGTGGCTGCAGGGTCTCTGGGGAATGTAGTCCCGCAATCGCCTGGCTCCCTCCAGTGGCGATATGCGGGTACTACATCTTCCGATCACCGCTCTCCGTCTCTTCCTGACCCCAACACCCCAGGTAGGCGCTACACTGGCTTAGCATGGATACTTCTATGAGTAATGAGGGACGGGTCGCCCCTATAAACCCCTGGTTTCTCCGCAATCCCAAGACCCGTGCTGAGTTGTTGAAATCCCTCGATCATTATTTTGTAGAAAATGTGGGGTCTGTGTCATCTGCTGCATCGTTGTGGGAAGCGTTTAAGACTGTGATACGTGGGCAGGCTTTATCTCTGATCGCTAACGCCAAGAAAAGTAAGCATGAAGAGGTGGTCCTTCTGGAGGCGGAGATAGCCGCGCTGGAGAGTGACTTGGAGCGTGGAGTGTCCCGTGCCAAGCTTCATTCCCTCAGCCTCAAGCAATTAGATTATAGGACCCTGGTTACTGATGCTGCGAAGGTCATGAGCAGGGAACAGCAGGGCAGACTGTATGATGTTGGGGATAAGGCGGGTAAATTGATTGCGTGGCTGGACAAGAAAGAAAGGGCGAGTCGTGTAGGTCCTGTGATTGAGAACATTGACGGAGTGTGCGTGACTGACCCGGCTGCTATTGTTGAATGCTTAGCGGAGCACTTCCGAATTGTGTATGCTCCGGTCTCTGACAGGCCGGAGGCCGACTCTCATTTGTTGCTCCGCGATATTACTTTGCCCTGCCTGTCTGCGGCTGACAGGGACCTGATGGACGCGGTGCTTTCGGCTGATGAGGTGGCTACCGCCATTCGTTCAGTGCGCTCTGGCAAGGCCATGGGTCCTAATGGTCTGCCCATTGAACTGTATAAATTGTGTCCAGACAAACTGGCTCCATATCTTCGTGATATGTTTCTAGAGTCCCGCGACTCTGGCTCCCTTCCACGTGACCAGCGTCTTGCTAATATGGTAGTGATTCACAAGGAGGGGAAGCCACGGGATCGCTGTTCATCTTATAGACCAATCTCGCTTCTAAACGCTGAACTGAAAATTCTGGCTAAGTTATTAGCTAACCGCCTGACGAACGTTATCAGCGGCCTGGTCCATCCGGATCAGTCCGGTTTTATCCCGCACCGTAACACGGCGCTCAACCTGCGGCGTTTGCACGGTGTTCTTGCGAGGGCGGCGTCTTTTCGTGAGCCAGCCATCTTGGCTTCCTTGGATGCTACGATGGCCTTCGATACTCTTGAGTGGCCTTATCTCTGGGCCGCTCTTGTGAAATTCGGATTCGGCCCCAGGTTCATCGGCTGGGTGAAACTTTTGTATGCGGAGCCACTGGCGCAGGTGGTTGTGAATGGTCGAGTCTCTGCGTCTTTTGTCCTCGGGAGGGGCACGCGACAGGGCTGCCCGTTGTCACCACTGCTTTTCGCGCTTGCCCTTGAGCCGCTGGCTGCCTGGTTGCGCTGGGAACCCTCGCTTAAGGGGATCCAGTTGTCCCCTGACTTTGAGGATCGCGTCTCGCTCTATGCGGATGATATCCTATTGTACCTTACTGTCGTGTATTTCTATAGGTTCTGAATCGATCCCCCTATTCCTGGCCCTATTCTGGTTAAACTACCTAGCTAGTCAACTAACAGTCAGCCCATGAGGCAAGAAATCCCCCATGATGCAGATACCGTTATCTGACGCAGTCACACTACGGCACAGGAACGTGTTATCTGATTAGGTCATAACGCTTGAGATCTAATTAGACAAGCGACATTCCTCCAGCCCCTGATAAGGCATACGACGTTCTCATAACAAATCAAACCTATGACAACCTGGATAATCCGTGCGGCCATTGTTTTGATTTCACAGAGAATTTTAGTAAAGAATGTGCTAACGAGCAAGTCGTATGACATCTTTATTGACGTACCTATGTCCATCCTTACGTCAATCCCGGCACCTTTAAGGTATAAATATTGCCGACCTTGCCCTATGCAAACACACGCGTGGTGACAAGACGGAGCAGCCATACTTGCCGAAGCAGAGAGCAGAAGCAGACCCCGCAGGCAGCAGCCCCGCCTTCCTGACGCGCTGAGAGACGCGCTGCTATCTCAAGCCGAGAGACCCAGCACCGGCGCTTCTGGGCAGCCCTCGCAGGCAGCCTGGAATATCGAGAGCAGAGAAAGAGATACCATTCCTCATTCATCCTAAATTCCAGGTACAGAACTGAATAACCCCTCCTAGAGAATTCTTTAGTTATTCACTTGGCAAAAACAAACTTAACTTAAACTGTAACTTTCTATTCCCGCCCACGTATTAGACTTAGGTCAGGTACACGGGGTAGGCGTATTTAGAAACACCAGTTGAGCGCGTTTAGTCAAATGTATATGTGTATGTAAATATATTTTAATCATTTTAAAACATCATATGGCTCAGAAACCATATCAATGTTTTTACAGTATTATTTTATACTATTGCTTTTAATGTATGCACTTTACTTAACTATAAGTATTGCAATAATATCGATCCATTTCTCTTGTACGAGAAAAGAGACTGATCAATAAATAACATCTTTTATTGAACACGCCCGTCTCTTCCTTTTCTCTACATTCTGATGAGACTAAGAATGCACGTACTGACTGAGTAAAATAATTGCCTTGTGCTCACACGACTCTTGAGATTGACTCTTGATTAGGGGAGAGCAAAGTTGTCATGTTCTATGGTTGTCAGAAACTAAATCCCTTCTTGTCTAATCAGGGGAGTTAATTCCTTCCTTGAACATTCGAGAAAGTTTCTAGCGAACTCTGAGCTTAGCTGGCAAACCCAAAAATTAAGTCTAGTATCGACAGTAGTAGACCTAGTTAACGTCTGGTCTAGGCCTTTACTGCTGTAGGTACTATTCCAATGCGCAGAGCCTATTGGGAAAATAGGAGCTACACTACATGGCGCCCAACGCGTTTGGAAAGGGCGATAAAACTAACGTAAGACATTTAGAGTAACTCAGTCGTGCTTTCTCACTCAGACCCCTTTTCCCAAATACTCCAAAGACGTCTGGAGTGGGTGAAAGGTTATAATATCCTCCAAAACCTCGCAGGAGGGAACTCCTATGTATGGTTCTTGGTCTAGTCAACGTTGAAGGATAAAACAGTTCCAAAATATTGTGCATCTAATCTCTGTTTCCATAAAGAAACCTGATCTGCAAATAAACATAATACCATCCTGTCAGCAGAATGGACAGCGATGAAGAACGAGAGGTTACTAGATTAGCTACTGAAATAGCAGATGCTGATGCTACCATGCAAGCAGCAGACGCGGATATAATACTCATTCCGGTCGCCAAAAGGAGATCTATAACCTTAAAACTTATAGAAAATGGACTGACACCTAGAGGTGGCACAGTCATATTCGTAATCGAGGCACACGAATATCGGCAGACAGAGGTATACTATACATGGATACATTTTCCAGCAGCTAATACTATAACAAAGTACTTCCACTATTACAAAGTAGAGGAACCTCCTAATGAGTACACTCCTTTCGAGGAGGTGGAAGTACCACTCAAATTCCAAGAGCATTTGCTCTTATTTGATGGCGCCCTAAAACATAATAATCACATTACAAGGCTCGGTCCTTTAGGAAGACCAGGAGCAACGTGGCCGGTCCTAGCCGGATACACACCATATCCAGACATCGAAAGAATGCCTGCAGCAGAGCTGTTAATACAGCTAAAACAACTACTAAAAATTCACAGACAATTAGTTCAGTATGTAATGCGGACTTCAACAATTCAGCCAGCGATTAAACTTCCACAGCTGACCCCTCACCAGGGGAACACAAATAAAATTACACCACAGAACATCCAATCCTGCCTAGGTAAAGTTCCAGCTAAACGGGAACAGATACCATTCTGGTTGGCACAGAAAATTACCCAAATAGAGGCGGTGTTTCCTGACACCACCCCATTAGAAAAACACAGAATTCTGACTATATGTCTCCCAATGGGAATCGCACCACACATTGAGGACTGTGACACTTGGGGTACAGTCTTTGCTTCTATCTACACAAAAACGCACGGTGTTCCATCCATTTCGGTAATACCAGATGTGCTAAAACAAATTCAAGATGAATACGGTCCAGAACCTGCTTTAACTCTTGGTATGAAATTACTAAAAGACTTCAAGCAGGTCTCGGCTATATTACTAGCCAACATAAAGGGTGAAGCAGCAAACGTGGCGATCCGCCAGAGGTTAAAAGAGACAGATATAGCAGACCAACCAGCTGAAATTGCCAGAATCATAGAAAAATCCTATGAAGAACTAGGCAGAGATAGTCTAGGTGGAATACCAGTAAAACCGCAACTGACTACAAGTCCAGAAAAAATATTTTTTAATAATAATAATTCACCAAAAAAGAACTGGGATGGAAACAAACAATCCAATCCTAAAGAAAAGAAATTCCAGTCCAGAGGAAGGTCTCCTAGGCGAAGAGAGAAATCTCCAAACCCGAGACAAAGGTCACCTCAGAGTGAACCCTCTGGGAATAGATATAACCTTAGAAATAGGGATAATATTAAAAAACCTGATAGATATCAAGACATTGATACACGTCCCTCTCAATCTTTTCAGACTTCCTCGCAGAAATCGGAAAGAAGAGGACGATCAGAAGAGCACGCCAAGTCCAAAGACAAGGAACCTGCTCAACTGAAAAAGAAATTACAATTTCCCAAAAAGAAGGTAGCCAGTATCAAGGTAGTTAACAATGCCGAGAATACTGAGGACACAACTGAAAAACGGAGAATGGGCTCAGACAATGCTAGACAGCGCAGCAGAGGTGAGCATAGCTCGCAAAGTCCTGATGAATCATCTGGAGACAGTGGACACGAATGAATATCTTCAAGTGGAAACTGCAGATACCAGAGTTAGCAAGCCCCACAAAATATACGAGATAACATTACGTATAGAGGGAGATAAGACTAGGAAAATAAGGGGACTATTTTGGGATAACCTCTCAAAGGGTTATGACATACTTCTAGCTGAAAAAGACTGGCCACCAGAGTTTGTCAGGGAGTGCCCTCATGGCGAAGAAGTAATTATGCCTGCCTTCTCGAATCAAATACCGATTCATAAAAAATATACACTTGCTAGAAAGTGGGCAGTGGCCTTAGCACCTGCTTTATATAAAAATCATGTAGGATGGGATGAGGATTCTCCTCCTCACAAAATCCAGTTAAAATCACAACCTACTGCACAAAGGCAGTACCCAATTAAGCAAGAAGCTAAAAAACAAGTAAATGAAATACTAGATCAGCTAGAATACCAGGGGGTGATTGAAACTTGCACCTCACAAATGAACAATCCTTTGTTTCCGGTCTCCAAACCAGACAATTCGTACCGTCTAGTTTTGGATTACCGACACCTTAACACATGTTGCAAAACTTTTGCAGTGCAAAACTCACACAGTGCTGCACTAATGAATAACATAGTGCGCAAAAAATACAAAACAACCTTGGACATCTCCAACGGATTCTTTTGTCAAAACATAGCACCAGAGAGCAGATATTTAACTGCATTCTCAGTAAATGGCACTCAAAAACAATTCTGTCGGTTAGCCCAGGGGTACAAGAACAGCCCGGGGGTATTCTCAGCAAGAGTAACAGAATTACTACAACTATATGATGATGAAGCATTATCTTATGTCGATGACATTTACTTAACAGATGATGACTTGGAGACTCACTTGAAAAGAGTGAACACCATAATACTTGGTTTCGCTGCAGAGGGTTACAAATTCAATTTAAAAAAGTCCAGAATTGCCCATCTGACGGTCCTATTCTTAGGATATGAGTTATCAAGTGAAGGCAAAAGCCTGGCAGACAATTTCCTAGAGAAATGTGCCGTAATCCAAGCTCCTAAAACACTAAAAAACCTACAGTCAATTCTAGGCTTCCTAAATTTCGGAAGAACATATATTGCAAATTACGCAGAAAGGGTCAAACCCCTTTACGATCTAATTAAACCAGACTTTAAAAGATCCAGTTGGACTCAAACACACACAGAAATTTTGAGATCCTTACAAACAGACATGCTAATTAAAACAAAATTAGAAACCCGTGATAATACACGCAACCTTGTGATCCGAGTCATCCCAGGGAGATGCGGATTCACATACCTAACCTCTAATGAGGGAGATAAGGTACCAATTGCATTCAAATCACACTTGTACACAAAAGCTGAACAGAGATTCAGCAACAAAGGGAAAATTGTTCAAGCAGTTCAAACCGCAATAGCTAGAGAAAAAGACATAGCTGACGGTAGACATATCACAGTCAGAACAGCTGAATCAGCATTTGAAGCATTAACAACACCGTGTAATTTACCAACAACAACATTGGATCCAGAATGGTTACAATGGGTAAATTCAATCACAACGGACAAAGTATACTACTTCTTTGATCCAGAACTAGAAGAATTAAAAAATCTAAAATATGAAAAGACGTATCCTCTGCCAATCGACATTCTGCCTCTACGACATTACGCCTGTGTAATATATACAGACGGACATGCTCAACCCTCAGTTTGGGGAGAACATGCATACAATCCCACATGTGAGATTACAAAAGAAGTGTGGCACGGAGGTAAACTAAGACCTCTATTAACAAAATCACACTCAGTAGAAACTAATTCAGAACTACAAACTGAAATATTAGCTTTGAAAATGGCGCTAGATAATGCGGATCGCGAATTCCCGACACTTATAGTGTCAGATTCATATTTCTGCGTCAAAGCATATAACAAGGATTTGCAGACCTGGATTCAGAACGGTTACAAAGATGACACGGATGCACCAATAAAGCAGAGACTGCTCTGGGAACAGGTAGCTCTTTTGAAAAAAGAACTACCAAAGACTCACGTGACACACTCACTGAGTCACCAGCGTGATGGCGTTCACGTTGTAGGGAATTCATTGGCTGAAACAGCCGCAGCGGCAGCCAGTAAACCGGCTCCCGTAGATCGGAAAAAGCGTACATTAAAATACATTGACGGCGAAACATTGCTGGCGGTGAAAACGTCATCAAAAGGCGACTGCTCAGCGTTACCGATCAACTATCCACTCAATTACACATACATCATAGATGCAAACTCCATTCCTTTTGCTCGAATCCCTGGAGTGGGGGATAGAGTGATTCCAAACATGGACAGGAGAAACTTGTTAATCGCAGACGCACACATGGGCGAGGGTCTCAGACACCATAAATTAAAAGATTCTCTGGAAGAATTACAATCACGGTACTGGTGGCCAGGCATGAGCCTGCACTACACCATGTTTGTAAAAAACTGCCCAAACTGCAACAGAGATCGCAGAGGGGAGAGAAGCAGTTTAATACCTCGTCGAATCACGGCAGATAACATCACCACTAAAAAGAATGGCTTGCGATTAACATATACAGGCTAGTTCCCACTTATAATGTAGATCCACAGCACTCGGCTGACGTCCGGACTGTTATACAAGATTTGCGAGTCTAAATGGCATATACGCTAAGAGCATGCTACGTTCGACCATTTTTTTCTTTTTCTCAGGCAATCCAGCCTGGGGGGGGGGGAAAGAATGGCCAAATGAGCACAGCCCAGCGGGAATCTTCTCACTTCCTTCCTGAGGGTATGGGATGGTGTAAAGAAAAAACCAAGACAGAAAGCAATCTATAATAGAAAGGATATTAGGTTCGGGAGCTGGGTGGGTCAAACATCTAATAAGTGTCCAACGTAGTCTAAATAACTTGCCAAGAAATTCTCTGAAGGGATTCAGTCCGTACGAATTATTATTCGGAACTAGGATGTTGATCTCTGACCTTGATAGTCAGACTTCAGTGGTAATAGAAAAAAGCTTTGATGTCAAAGACCGTTTGGCTATTTTGCAGGACTTAAACAAAACAAGAAAAGACCTGAGCAACATACAGTTGAAACAACAGCCAACAACCACTGAAGAATCACCACCTGTCCCAGCAAGACCTGTCTGGATTCCAAAAGTCGGGGATCTAGTCAGGGAGAAGATCGCGGTAAAGAAGGAATTTGGGCCTTCTTACAGAAAAGCAGTTCCTGTATTGTCTGTCAACGGGACAAGATCAGTTGTACTACCGCCACTTGCTGGAAAAAAGGAGAACCGAGTTGTATCCATCGACCTGGTAAAACCACAACATGTGGCCGATAACCAACGGTAGGCCAAGTGGACTCCCAATAAGTAGCAGAACACCAAGGTTTGCTACCAGTACAGAGGTCCTATCAAAGAGGCTCATCACATTCGAAACGCCTACAGAAGAACAACAAGGACTATGCAACAATGCAATAGAACTAAGACCTCTGAAAACCCAAATAAAGACATTTAGCAGAGACACACCAATCTATACAGAAGTACCAATTGAAAATGCAAGAAACAAAAATCCTGAACCAATTGGAACAATTGATAGAACTGCATCTGGTTACTTCATCAACTTCGATGATTCCTCTGACGGCTTCAGTGAACAAAAGACACAGCCATCACCAAAATCCTTTAAAGACAAAGCAAAGGAACTTTTGAAACAACTAAAAGAAACATATCTGATTTCTCCATGGATTGAATTTTGGGTGGGTTTTGGTGCATTTATCCTCATACTTTGGCTCATCATGGTATTTACCTTGGGACGCTTCATTGAGGGAAAATATGCCAAAATGGACACAGCAAGTCAGAACATCAACTTGGTCCTCAAACCACACACATCTTCACACGTCGAGAAACGAGAACTTTCTTCAGAACTTTCTTCAGCCAACTTCACAGCAATTCCAATACCTGGTGGGGTAGCCTGGGACAACACTGACTATGAAATTTATGGTCCGGTCGAGATCCTGAAATATCCACACCAAATCAAGATCTCCTTGAGTGACTTTGCAAAACCAAACTCATTTGCTGATGATTGGGACTTTGAAAGTATTAACAATATGATGTCTGACTTAGTAATGTCTGCTAAATTTACAAAACATGATTATTTGCAGGGTTCTACAAATTATGACAGCATGTACTGCTATAACCATTATGGTAACCATTTCTTGCATAAATCTGCACAACCTAGAAATGTTTTAAATTTTAATCAATGGGAACATTGTGCTACACCTCCAAAAGGGAGCTCAAGAACCGTGTATGGCAAATATTCATATTTTTCAGGTTTTAACACTAGTAATGCTGAAACATTTTATTACAAATTGTCAAACAAGACAGGGACCAAAACCATGATAACCAACACAAAATTGATTTATTCTGATTCATTCTTTGAAAAAATGAATACTTTTGGATTCGATTATTGGGACAAAAATGTTGATTTGAAAAGTGTTTGGGGTACAAAAGAATGGCAAGTACAGGGTATAGAAGCTTTGTTTAGAGCCTGCATGATCCCAGAACAAATGATATTTTTAAATGACACTGTTCAACAAACCACCTGTCTTGGCTTAGCCAAAATCAAAGATTTAAATAACCTGTCTATTCCAAAGCCAACAATGTTTAGCAATAACTCTGATACAGATGAAGAAATAGACATAAACCATATACTTAACCAAAACAGAACACATCCTGATTGGAAACAATGGTTGATCTGGCCCACAGATACAAATAACTGTCAAGATAGATTCCTGAATAAAACACAGGGTTTCAAAATGACCAGGCCAGACCCAAGATATCCCCAAAGACATCACCCAGGGATAAAAACAAACTACAGTGTGGGCAAATTATGCCTTCAATGGCTACAAACTTCCACACTGCCTGAAATTAAGCAACACCTAACTTTACTTACTGATGGTGCTGACTTGCGTGATTTCATACTGGGACCACGCAAACAGCGTCAAAAGCGTTTCATAGCAGCCTCTGTATATGCAGCATACAATGAGGCCTGGAAGGTTACTCAAATTGAGACAGCAGAAAGAATACGGGAAATTGACCGTATTAATTTGGAAAAATCACTTTCTGTAGTGGACAATGGGTTAATGACTCTGTCCTCCAGAATTTTTTCATTGGACAGCATTGTGTCTTCAGCAATCGATATATTATCGCAAGACTTACTGTTATTACAACATGGTCAGTCACAATTGCGTTCTATTGTACAGCTTGGCTGGACGTTACAAAATCTGCGTTCAGGCTACGTGCCTTGGCGTTTAATCAACACAACGTCACTATTCCAAATCTTTAACCTTACTGATAGACAAATCGGTATGGCGCAGAAGGGTGCTGATTATACAATCTTGAGCATTGAAAAACTAGAAAGATTACCAATGACAATGTCAGAACGACCTGTCAGTGAATGGATAATCCACGGAATCATAAATATTCCAATCTCAACCTTCAGGTTTCAGTACTACCAAAAATATATACAGGCTGGCATGTACGAGAAATTGGGAAAGGGGTACCTTAAAACAACATGGAACCTGCCCTATTCACATGCATGTGTCAGTAATAAAGGACAGAAAGTGTTTCTTAGTGGCGACAATTGTGCTATGTCACTAAGCGGCACGCTTCTATGTAACGGTATTAGTTTGCACGGAGCCTGTGAAGGGAATTCATACAACCTTTCATGTCACCAGCAAGGCGCACCTGCAACTGAAATAGAACCATTCTTTCAAAGACTCTATAATGGGAGTTACATTCTTATTGTAGACCGCAGATGTTGCAGTCTTATGCCCGGGACTCCTTATCTAGTAACTACAACAGCGAAGGTCAAGTGCTGTGGACGTTCTTTGTTCCCCAGCTCCTTTCCAGACAGGGAGGCGAGGGCATGGCCCAGTTTGAAAATTACTTCTATTCGAATAGACACTTTAAGCAGAATGAAAACAGTGCTTCTTCAGACGCCTACAAGGCTCACGTCATCAAAAGAAACGTATGATCTACAAGTCGCAAGGACGACTGCAGAGATACATACATTATTATCAACTAATTCCCCCGTACATTTCGCGGAAATCCTGAGCGAAATCTTAAATATTTCTGATACCACTGGGGTCTCAAAGGTATTTAAGACAGTATTTTCGATGGCATTAACACCATTCAAAGCCATACTGGGTATTTTTCCAGATTTCGTCCATTCGATTTTTGGCGGACTTCCCCTGATCCTGGGACTAATTGCAGGAATCCTATTCCTAGTCCTTATTTTTCGTTATGGCAACCCATGTCACAGACCAAACTCTGACGACAATGGAAGAAACGATCCTAGCCATTGGATACCGGGACCGGATATCAAAAATCCTGGGACTCTCCCGGCTTAGAGACCTGAACATGACTTGGTTTCTATCATTTCGACCAATGTGGCAAAGGTGTGTTTTACCTGTACTAAGGTGTCTGCTATGCGGAGAAGAATGCGTGTTAGACACCTGTCTGACGCTACAATCGGATGCGCCGGTGGATGCAGATACACTGCTGGTTCCTACCAAGGTTCACGCACTGTGCTGCCCTCAAAGGCTGCCAATTCTGATGACGGCATTCCTGGAATCTTCACCACTGCGATTGAAGAGTAGTGAAGTTCAAGATGAAAGCAGCATCGAACAGGTACGACCTTCTGTCAGCAATGCAAATCAGAATGTCAATGGAGACAATCATGCGCACGAATGCATGGTTACCCCTATTTCCGACTTAGAGGAACTTTCCCATGAAGCTGTTGACAGTTTTTTCGAAAGCCTGAATGATATGATGTTCTCTCCGGAACAGAAATAGAGACTTTTGAGTAAACTCGCACACGGCGTTCCCTGAATTCGGCCTTCAACTTTAACAATAAAGTCACATGAACAATTACAATCCAGTTCACGGACAGCAACTTTTTTCAGCAAGCCCCTAAAATATTTTTCTATATATTTTGTCCCGGGACACTGATCTTCTGCTTAAAGTAAGAAACTATTCCTAGAGAACTAAGATTTCTATTTTTTTAGATACTTTATAGACTTTATATAGACTTTAGCTGCCCGCTGGTATGTTCACACTATATTTTATGTGATGAAATGGTTTCGACTTTTTTTCTGTATAGCCATATTAAGAGCCATTTCATGTGTATTTCTCATATACCAACAAGCAATAATGCATAACAATGCGTGTTTACTTTTGCATTTAATTCATAGCTTAAGTGCATACAATATATATGACTGCAATTTTTCAGTATATTTGAAAATTTCAAAATGCATTTATGTATTTTGGGGTGGTAAGGTATACACTATACTCTATAGTATGTTGTACTATGTTATACTATGCATAGATTAGTAGATATGACCATAGTTAGCGTGGAGTGGGTGTCGTGTATTTCTATAGGTTCTGAATCGATCCCCCTATTCCTGGCCCTATTCTGGTTAAACTACCTAGCTAGTCAACTAACAGTCAGCCCATGAGGCAAGAAATCCCCCATGATGCAGATACCGTTATCTGACGCAGTCACACTACGGCACAGGAACGTGTTATCTGATTAGGTCATAACGCTTGAGATCTAATTAGACAAGCGACATTCCTCCAGCCCCTGATAAGGCATACGACGTTCTCATAACAAATCAAACCTATGACAACCTGGATAATCCGTGCGGCCATTGTTTTGATTTCACAGAGAATTTTAGTAAAGAATGTGCTAACGAGCAAGTCGTATGACATCTTTATTGACGTACCTATGTCCATCCTTACGTCAATCCCGGCACCTTTAAGGTATAAATATTGCCGACCTTGCCCTATGCAAACACACGCGTGGTGACAAGACGGAGCAGCCATACTTGCCGAAGCAGAGAGCAGAAGCAGACGCCGCAGGCAGCAGCCCCGCCTTCCTGACGCGCTGAGAGACGCGCTGCTATCTCAAGCCGAGAGACCCAGCACCGGCGCTTCTGGGCAGCCCTCGCAGGCAGCCTGGAATATCGAGAGCAGAGAAAGAGATACCATTCCTCATTCATCCTAAATTCCAGGTACAGAACTGAATAACCCCTCCTAGAGAATTCTTTAGTTATTCACTTGGCAAAAACAAACTTAACTTAAACTGTAACTTTCTATTCCCGCCCACGTATTAGACTTAGGTCAGGTACACGGGGTAGGCGTATTTAGAAACACCAGTTGAGCGCGTTTAGTCAAATGTATATGTGTATGTAAATATATTTTAATCATTTTAAAACATCATATGGCTCAGAAACCATATCAATGTTTTTACAGTATTATTTTATACTATTGCTTTTAATGTATGCACTTTACTTAACTATAAGTATTGCAATAATATCGATCCATTTCTCTTGTACGAGAAAAGAGACTGATCAATAAATAACATCTTTTATTGAACACGCCCGTCTCTTCCTTTTCTCTACATTCTGATGAGACTAAGAATGCACGTACTGACTGAGTAAAATAATTGCCTTGTGCTCACACGACTCTTGAGATTGACTCTTGATTAGGGGAGAGCAAAGTTGTCATGTTCTATGGTTGTCAGAAACTAAATCCCTTCTTGTCTAATCAGGGGAGTTAATTCCTTCCTTGAACATTCGAGAAAGTTTCTAGCGAACTCTGAGCTTAGCTGGCAAACCCAAAAATTAAGTCTAGTATCGACAGTAGTAGACCTAGTTAACGTCTGGTCTAGGCCTTTACTGCTGTAGGTACTATTCCAATGCGCAGAGCCTATTGGGAAAATAGGAGCTACACTACATTACGTCCCCTCGAAAATCTCTGAATGTTTTGTTCGATGTGCTTACTTCGTTTGGGAAGAATTTGGGTCTTGTGATCAACTAGGCTAAATCCTGTGTATACGTGCTCTCGGGCGGTCCCCCTCCCTTGCCTCGCAGATGCCCCATTCGGGTCTCTCCGACGGGCTTTAAGTCCTTGGGGATTTTTATATCTTTTGACCCTGTGGCTCGCTATGAACGAAATCTGCTCCCTCCCCTTCAAAGATTGAGACTTGATGTTGTGCGCTGGCGCGGGTTGCCTCTATCACCGCTCAGGCGCGCAGCCCTTTTTAAAATGATGGCCCTGCCGTGGTTTTTGTACGCGCTTCAGAATACGTTCGATGTTATTCCGGCGAGCTACTTTCGAGAGGTTGAGAGCCTGCAGAGACGGTTAATCTGGGATGGACGTTCGCGTATTGCCCTCGCTAAACTCACTCTTCCCTGGTATGACGGGGGTATAGCGCTGCCGGATATTAGGCGTTACTATTGGGCCTCGCAGCTGAGTGCGATCAATCATGCGACATATGCTCCTGCTCCTAACCCGGCGTTCGAGATGGATAAATATTTGCTACCGGGCGGGGGCTACAGAAGGGCGCTCTACTCCAAGGCGGCGGGCAAGGATTTATCTGGACCTACCAAGATTGCTGTACGCGTGTGGCATTCTGCGAATGCGTCTGTGGGATGGAGAGATCGATTGACTCGTGCGACCCCGTTGTATGCTTCTGAAAGGTTGGGATGTCTCTGGAAAACGAAAGGGTTTGAAAAATGGGATATGATTGGTATTAGCTGCGTGGGCGATCTTTGGGTCAAGGGCAAAATCAAGACCTTTGCAGCACTAAAGACAGAATATGAATTGAGTGACAGGGAATTCTTCCGATATGCACAGATTCACCATGCCTTAAGTTCGGTTCTCCCTGCGGGTACTGTCATCCCCGAGTCCTCCCCCCTTGAAGATAGGGTCCTTGACGGGCACATCCCCGACAGTACCATTTCCCTGATATATAAGAAGTTGATCAACACCCGGGTGGATCTGCTGGTGCGTCTTAGGGAGGTTTGGACCGGTGATGGTTTGGAGCTGGACGACGAGGATTGGCAAGCTGCATTATCCTCACCTAAAGAAGTTGCGATTCCTGCCCGTCTCCGACTCGTTCAGCTCAAAATCTTACATCGTGTATATATCACTGGTCCGCACTTGATTCGTATGGGTTATTCCTCAGACGGGTTATGTAAGCGTGGTTGTGGGATGCTTGGAACTTTCCTCCATATACTTTGGGAGTGTCCGGAGGTGGTGACGTTCTGGAATAATGTGCATGCCGTGATGGGTAGGGTCACGGGAGTGGTGTTGCTGCCCGAGGCCAGACGATGCCTGTTGAATTTGTGGGAGCCGAATGATTGTAGTGTGGCCCAGACGCAGTGGGCGACCCTTGGGAATATGATTGCCAAAAGGGATGTTGCGCAGTTGTGGGGTTCCCAGCGGCCGCCCACGGTATTGGTATGGAAGGAGAATATGGACTGGTGTATGTTCAGAGAGAAGACTGTGTATGTGGCGCGGGGCAAACCTGGAAAATGGAATAGCATCTGGAGCCAATGGAACGCATACCGTGGAAATATATGTTCGCCCCCATTCGTGGAAAACCCCGAAGTCCCCCTGTCCCCCTGATCCGACATTCCATATATTGTGTGCTTTATGTTATTCTTATTTTGTTTCCCCGCTGGCCCCCTCCCCACACCATGTGCCATTCATCTACTGTGTAACATTGTGCCTAGGTGTCCTCCCCTGTGAACACATGTCCATGTACACTGTTCCCTTTTTTGCCTTGTCTGTTGTTTTTTCATCTTTTATTAAAAATGTAATTAAAAAAAAAGAGACAAGGGGGATAGAGTGGAAGATTGGTAGAGTGAGGGAGAAAGTAGAAGAGGAAAGGGAAGAGAAAAATGATACAGGAAGAGAGCAGGGAAAGGGAGTGAAAGAGAACAGGAGAAGGGAGCAATGAACTGATATCGAGGGAAACTGGGAGAGTGTATAGGACACCAGTCGAGAGAAGGATAGGAAAAAGTATCAGAGGCAAGAGATCACAAAGGAGAAATGACATTCAAGACAACATGTGAGATGTTGTGAAAGATGAGAAGGGGTTCGAGTGGGGCTTGAATAATGTCCAGTTATAAACACGGTGACAAGGCTTACTGGATTCTCTTGTTTACCTGCTCATTATGTTGAATTGTTACTTGCACGTGGGAGACATTATCTCGCTATTTTATGTTTCCTTCGATTATTAGGTAACTTAATTGGTCATGATATAGTCAAAGGTCAAGTGATGTATGCTGTATACATCTCCCCATGGTGAGCGGAACTATTTACCATTGTTGTCAGTGGGCTGTGCTTTGTAAGCATTCATGTTGATGCAATTCCAAATTTGATAGTGTTATGTCTTATCTCTTTGAAACTTAAAGAAAAGGATGTAATCATTGTTTCTGACTCATCGGGTTTGTAAATGCACAGTCCTGCACTCATTTTCTGAACATTTTCCAGGTGGAATATCACAAAATGAAAATGTGGTCTTTAAAACCTATAAAGGTTTGACCAACAGAACTGGCTCAATGTGTTTTCAAAAGCACAATTTGCACGTATTTTCTAAAAGTACCATTAGGACGAAGGTGAGCGCCACTCTCAATTTCCAGGTCTGTGCTTTTTTTGGCTATTGCGGGTTGTGCTGTCCCAAATCAGCCTAAGCTTCCCGTTGTGTCTTTTATGGGCGCTTCCTAGGGAAAGAACTCAGTGCTGGTTGTGTCCTTACCTCTTGAACATGTATTTTGGCACTTTTAAGTAAGTCATACTTGGCCCTAAGGCAATAGACCATCAGAGGATACCACACATTTTTTTTTTTTAAGACGATTTGCCCCGAATCATTGGATGTTGAGTGAAACATTATCAAAACTGATATCCACTGTAGTCGAAAACACACAACTTTACTGTTCTCCAATGAGAACATTCCATTTGTATTCTCTGCTTTCAAATAGGATGAATTGTTTGTTTATCATAGTTTAAATGGAGCCCATAGTGTCAGGAGACAGCTTTAGTTAACCAGTAGGATTGTACTAGATTGTTTTGTTATTCTATGTAGATCAATGTCCAAAAACACAAGTATCGCAACTAGATTCAATAGGGAGATTTGTAACTGGTCACTTCAATTTTTCTCCTGGCTTACCTCAGCTGTAGTTAGCCGAATCAGTAAGATTTGTAAACACGTTTGAAAAATGTGAATGGGACATGTTTCAGCCAGGTTCCCGCTATTGCCCTTAACTCGCAGCTGTGAGTGTTGTGTAACTCCAAACTGGATGTGACTGAAGTCTGAAAGGAAGCTTTGGAAGCGCGCTGCCGAAATTACTTCAAAGCCACATCATACCGGAAGCTGCAGAGTGTAAAGGAAGGCACGAGAAAGGGAACCTTTTCAGTTTACTAGCAGACCTGGCGTATCCCGGCCCTGCCAGGAAGAACAGCCGAGAAAGGCCAAGAGTCAGGAAATCACGTTCAAAACTCGAGCGGAATAAGGGATCCGCAGTCACGAGGCAGCCACTGGCTGTCCGCGTTTGTATGTCTCATAAATCAAGACTCTGCTGGTTGTGTGAGAGTATTTCCAAAGCGAAATCCTTCCCTGACTGAAAACAACCGCCAGTAGAGTCGTGGTGGTCGTGAAAGGGAGGGTGTGACACAAATGGAATTATTCACCCTCTGCCCCTGACCCCCGGTTCCGAGTACATTTATTTGGTTGATATCTCTGCAGTGGCACAACCACTAATATGTTTCACAAATCAGTTTGTAAAATGTCAAATATCGTTTACAAGGTAAAACAAGTCAGGTCCCGGGCCGGCAGCCAATCACAGCGGCCCGGGGAATGACGTCACGAGGGTGTCCCGGGCCGGCAGCCAATCACAGCGCGGCCCAGGCATCAAGGGGCGGGACTTAAAAAAAGACACGGAAACGCCCCCAAATCGCGTTCTGACGGGAAAGAGTGATTGACAGCCAATCTCTTCCAATGGCTGGCCTCCATTTATGGAGCTAGCCAATGGAAGAGAAGGCGGGACAAAGCCCCACACTGTAGGATCATAAGATTTCGCCCTGGCGAGCACTGCTATGCAGTGCTACGGCCAGGGCGAAACCTAAAAAGTGACCCACGTTCGCGGATTTCACCCTTTTATAAAACAGCATTTGGCTAGTCTCATTGGGCTTATTTTTAGGAAATGTTTGAGAAATTACATATTTTAAAGCTCATAGAGCTATACACATTGGTGAAAGCTAGAAGCACTACCTTTTGGCTGGTAGAGTGAGGTGAAATAAAGTGGCAGAAATGCCAGAACTCCTGATGCAGACTCTTAAAACTTGGCAAACAGAAGATTATTTCTTATTGTAATTTTAGAGTAAACTCAGCCCGAGGGCAGTGATTATATGAGCACCAGTCACATTAAAAAAGATCAAATTAATGTTTGTTTTAGACTTGTGTTTTTTGCAATTTTCACCCCGAGTGGGCTGGGTATGCTCAGACGTGAGTCCCAGGCTCTCCACACCACTGGAGTCAAGCTATCCAGGCTGATGAAGGCTGATAGCCAGAAACCGGTCCTTGGATGCTTGATTCCGGTCTGGGAAAAGACATGGCTTGGTAGTTCGGACTGGACTGTTCCCATGAGGCACAGGGTCAGAGCTGATTTGCATATAGCCAGTGTCTAACCCAGGGTGGTGTGGAGTGAAAAAAAACGATGGATTTAGGCCCAGATCCTTGTACTGGGGTGAATGTATGACATTGTTCTACATTCTGTCCATCAACTGTGTTTTTTGCATGTTTTAGACCTTAAGCAATTTAGGGCCAGATGTAGGTAGCCAAATACCGGTCGGTAACGGCCGAAAATACCGAATTTCGGCCGTTACCGACCGGTATTTGGATATTGAGATGTAGGGGCTCAAAAAAGACTCATTCGGTAAATACGAGTCAGTAATTTACCGAATCGGCCAAAAGGCCCATAGGATTGAATGGGAAGTACCGATTCGGTAAATACTGATTCGGTTAAATACCGATTCGGTTAAATACCGAATCGGTAAATACAGATTCTGTAAATTCCGAATGGCAGATACCGAATTTTACCGAATCAGTAAAAATTACCGATTTTTTACCTACATCACAAATACCGAATCGGTAAAATTCGGTATTTTAGAATCGGTATTTTGAAATTACCTACATCTAGCCCTAAGTTATTTGCCGAGAATCACAGCATGTGGCGTTGAGGCTTGGACTGGAACCTATTTCCAAATTCATCAGCGCTGACCCTAACATTACATCCTCTTAATTTTTTTCGCTGAAATATGCCTCACAGCGAGGCCTATCCAAACATACACCCATCTGTCTACCAAGACCTGAAAGACTCTGGCACTCAGGTGCCAACAATAGGCCCCCAGTAGTGCCCTTCCCTTACCCTTGAACCTCCCCAGCCAAGAATAGCCTCAGGGGGATGACATAGCAGGGAGGGGTAAAGTAAAGTACAAAGCTGCTGCTGCTCCAGGGAGCTGAGGTGATAATGGCCCACCGGCCGCATAACCTGCTCCCAGCCAGGCGCCTCAGTTTAACAGCACAGCAGGTAAGTGAGCGTCTGTCACGGCCCCACAGGGGCCAAGCTAAAGTCTGCAGGGGCGAGAATACTGACCGAGCGACATTGCTGTAAGCTACCCCTCTGATGCTTGCTCCACATTACAGTGGCTGGGTTGGGAAGAGGCACTAAGGCACAGTGGGCCGGTTGATTGAGCTAACAAAACCGGCCCACAGGTGACCCCTATGCACCGGCCCATCGGCCGATGCCCGACTGACGCCTTCCCAATCCGATGCTGCTTATAGTGACACTGCAAGTCGTTGATTGCTCTATGAGCAACCCAGCCACAGACCAAACAAGTTTTCCAACATGACTGCGCTCAGCATCTCAAGTACAGGGCATAACAGGTGCTCCTATTTCTTTTACTCTGGTCGCTTTAGGAATGGGGGACACCATCTGGAAGCCACCATGCTTCTTCATAAGAGGGAAACAGCATGAAAGGGGCTGGTGTCTCCTAAGAAGGTAACTAGAAGGAAAAAAAGGGTTAAAGCATAAAAAATCTTCTGGGAAACTATGGTGTAAAGTTTGATTATGAGTTTCACAGAAGCAATCTAGGCACCAGCTAACCCTGCATGCAGAGCTGAACAGAACCAGGAAGAGTCCACAGAATCCAACGGCAAATCAACAACCAAGAAACCTAGAGGAAAAAAATCAGAGATAAAAATGAATAGCAAATGATCGACAATCACGCCGAAAAATACTTCAGACAGTGTTGCAATATCATGCAAAGTGGACATCAGAGTATTAAAAATAGTACACATGAAATAGGAAAGTCAGGAACAGGGTGATATATCAGAGAAAATAGGATAGCCATCAGAGTTTGAGAATTGAACATGAGCTCCATTGGAAAACGTTGTGGAGAAAACGATCTCGATTGGGCTGAAATGCCCACTTTCTCCAATTCATTCCAGCATGTCCTTCTCTTCCGTCTCCTCCTTCCCGCAAGGTGCCACTGGCCTACGCCATTTCTGTTTCTACCCGCAGACAGCAGCCACTCACCAGTGATGCCAGTGCTCTGAATTGGTTAAAGACAAAAATGGTTCTGTCGGGTGAGTAAATTGCTTTTACGTAAAGGCTAGATTAGCTCATAACAAAATATAACAAATAAAAAGAGAAGAACTCTCTGACAACAAATATAATTCAAAATGTTTATATGAAAGAGCAAAGTCACATTAAAACACCGGAATTACTTCATTCCATTTCAATTTCAATTATAGGTGAAAAAAGTGACTGTTGGTGAACAAAGTGAATAGTGCAAAAATTACAGTGACACTTATTTACAAGTATATACAAAATTTATACAAGGAAGAATGGGCGAGGGGAAAGATTTTGGCGGTCAGAGTTCTAAGTTAATACTCCAAGGAGACAGATGGTGACTGTGCCCGTTCCTGGAGGGTTCTTGACCAGTATTGTGCGTCGACGTTTCGATCCTAATGCGCCCCGGTTGGTGGTCACGCGGATCTTTATCAAGACAGGGGGGGGTCTGGAAAGAGAGGTAAGTATTGTGTCAGAGAGGTAAGAGACAGTTATTTGTAGTGATGCAGTGTGGTGGGCGCATTATACTCACACGAGGGGAAGGGGGGGGGTGACTGGGTTGTTTAGATTTCCGGAAACACAGGAGGCGAAAGTCACACACTGTGCATAAGCCAATAGGTCAATCTGGGAAGAGAATAACTGAAATCAGTCCATTTACAATTACAGCCGAGTCAGTCACTTCGTAATCACATGCAGTGCTTGCATGCAGGAGGTACACACCAGGAAACGAGAGATGTCCTGACCCTCAAAGTGTGGTTTGTATCAATAAAAAGGGGGGGGGGGGGGGCGGGCGGCACTAAGAATTACCATTCGACATAACCAGCGCTGAAGGCAGACTGTAAGAGTAGCATAGTATACAGACACCCGGCAAGCACGGTGATTAAATTACTTTACTCGCGCTCAGGGTTTTCGAGTCCTGACGCGCACAAAACAACAGTGACACTGGGACAGGGTTCGTGAGGCCAAGACCGAGTGCTACACCAGCGTGTGTTCCGTTGCGCACAATATTCATGCACTTTCGGTAGCTTACCTAACATGGAGGAGCACTATCCAGAAGAGCAGGGTACCGGCTTGCATTACTCGCGGTCGCTCGATCAAGCGAGGTGCTGGGCGCGAGGACGTTGTGCACGTCTGTAGCCTAGCAACGCCGTGACGTCAGCATGGCGCGTCATGAGGCCGGCGGTGTGCTAAGCCTGGATTGGATAGGGGTGGCAAGCCCCTAGATCACTAGGCAACGCGAATGCTATTTAACTATCGCGTTTAAGAAATGTTACAAGAGACGGTTTGTGATCAAGAAAGGGTCGTGTGGTTTTGGGAAAGGGGCTTAATACTTCCATACTTCAGCGCGTAATTAGGACAACATTCAGTGATAAATCAATACTGCACTGGCTTAATACTTCCATACTTCAGCGCGTAATTAGGACAACATTCAGTAATAAATCAATACTGCACTGTGTGGTTAAAACCATATTATAAAACACTGGAAGTGAACACAGTGCGGACAATGTTGCATTAAGAAGATATTCAATGATAAATCAATATTTCAGTATGCGATTGAAACCACATTATAAACACATTGCAAGTGAACATAGTATGGACAACGTTGCATTTGACTAAAATTGGAGGATTACACAAGAGATAGGACCACATGCAGGTAAGTTGCAGCATATCATAAAAGAGCAAGTAGTTCAGAGTAGGTAAATAGGCTCATACTCATAATAGTCCCATTTGTTTTGAAATCTCCTCATGTTCGTTTAACCCCTGGCTTACAGAGTTCAGAACATGGATCCATTTACACTCCTTTCTATTGAGGGCTGAGGTGGTGGAACCACCGCGTGGGTTCACATTGATTTTTTCAAGTATACGCCAGCGTATGCTGTCTGGGTCATGATTCTGGCTAACAAAGTGATCAACCATGGGGGCCCCCTGGACTTTACAGCGGATTCTGCTCATATGCTGCAATATGCGAGCCATAACCTTCTGTGTTGTTTGACCCACATACGGTTTGTTACATGGACAAAGAACGATGTAAATAACGTTCGAGGTATTGCAATTTGTCAAGGCGGGCAATGTGTATGTTTTGTTCTGGTGTGAAAAGGATGGTCCATCAATGCATAGTGGACATGCTTTGCATGTGCTGCATTTGAAGTGTCCTTTCACTGCAGGCAAGCCCAGTTGATCCCTCAAGGTTGCCGGTTTTGGGGGTGCCAGAAAAGCTTTTACCACGTTGTCCTTTACATTCCGGCCTCTTTTGAAGGCAAATAATGGTTCTTCATTGGTATTGATCTCTGATGCAACCAGATTCCAGTATTTCTTTATTGTTTTTTTCATGATGTTACTCCTGGAATGGAATGTAGTGACACAGACTAGATTGGGGGAGACGACTTTCTTCTCTTTTGGGGCAAGCAACTCTTCTCTCGGATAGTACCAGGCTCTTTTTTTGGCACGTTTGAGTAGTCCCAAAGGGTAGCCTCTCTCGCGTAGGCGGTTGGTAAGTGTCTCACACTCTTTGAAGAAGTCTGTTCTTTTCGTGCAGTTGCGTCTCATACGTAAGTATTGCCCAAACGGCAGGTTGTCACGTAAATTACGTGGGTGGTTAGAGTCATACTTCAACAGGGTGTTTCTCTCTGTAGGTTTTCTGTATAGGTCACAAATGATCAATCCATCCTCAACTTTAAACAGGAGATCCAGAAAGGCAATGTTCTTATTGTTGTAGTTCATCGTGAACTGAATATCGTTGCATCTGGTATTCAGCCAGGTGAAGAAGTCTTTTAAATCAGCTTCAGTGCCAGTCCATATCATGATCACGTCATCAATATATCTTTTCCATATTGATATTGAATTGACGTATGGATTGCTTTCTGTATATAGATGTTGCTCCTCATATTGGTCCATAAATAGATTCGCTAGGCTGGGTGCATAGGTCGCGCCCATAGCCACTCCCTTGCATTGAATATAAAATTGTTGCTGGAAAACAAAATAATTGCGTTTCATCGCAATTTCCAAGAGATTAGTAAGGAACTCCGTTGGTATCCAGTGCGGCGCCGGCCGTTTATCCAGGGCATCACGTATGGTATTGATTGCTTCATTCTGGGGTATGGATGTATATAATGAGGCAACATCCAATGTCACCATGAGTTGGGTGGCTTCATCATAGGGTTGGCCTTCCAGCAATTGGATGATATGCATTGAGTCTCTTACATAAGATTTGGTTTCCGCTACCAATGGTTGGAGAAAATGATCTATAAATTGATTCACAGGTTCCAAAATGGATCCACAGCCGGAGATGATCGGTCTACCTGGTGGATTATCCATCCTTTTGTGTACCTTTGGCAAAGTATAGATGGTAGGGATGCGAGGTTCCTGTTTCATTAGAAAGTCTCTTTCAGGCTGACTCAGGAAGCCATTTCTGACACCATCGTCCACCAAGGTCTCAATCAAAATTCTAATATTTGATGTTGGATCTCTCTTGGTTGGTTGGTAGCTTTCTTTTACGTCGAGTTGACGTTTGATTTCGGCCACATAATCATTGGTGTTTTGTAGTACCACCGCTCCTCCCTTGTCCGCAGCCTTGATGATGATAGAGGTATTGCTGCTCAGGTCTTTCAATGCAAGGTTTTCCTCCTTCGTGATATTATATTTGATGTAGTGCCTTTCCTCTAAGCTCATCATCACTTCTTGCATGACTATTTGTTCAAAGGCCAGTATTCGTTGGCTCATACAGTGGGCGCCAGGAGTGAAGGTAGACTGTGGTTTGAATGGAGTGGCTGCTGTTTTCGGAATATAGTCATGCTTGGCAAAGTGGTATTTGAGCCTAATCTTTCGAAAGAATTTTTGTAGTTCCAATTTGGTTGTAAAGGCATCTGGTCTGCTGGTAGGAACAAATGAAAGTCCCTTACTAAGAACACTTCTTTCAGCCTCAGAGATGCAATGGTTAGACAGGTTAATGATGGGGTCTGTAGGGGGAACATTGGGTTGGGCAGGGTCTTGCACCACAGCATGCTGTTCAACAACCGTTAGTATTGGTTCTTTTATAGTTGTTGTTATTATTTCCTCTAAAGTATTCACAACATCTATTTCCACAGCCGGTGTTTCTGCCATCAAAATGTTGGTTTGAGTCATCATATGCAGGTTCATTTCTTGGTGGAGAAATCTTTCCCCAGTCGGCATATGTCTCATCACTGTATTGGTGGTAGTTTCCCCTCTGATTTGAGTTACCACCTGTAAGTTTGTTTCCTGGTGGGAATTTGGCATATGTGATGACAGGGCTGCATCAAGTCCTGAGTTGACACCCAACCGAAGAAACAGAAGAACACCTAGGAAAAGAACACTTCAGTAGCCCGATTCCAGCAACCAAATGCAGTCCCAGTACACGAGTCATCACCACTACATGTGAACACCAGCCCTGGTAAGCTCCTTGGTCTTAGACACAGGCTTACAAGTGCAAATTCCTGGCTGGGTGCAAGAAGGGGAACGCCATGACTGGATCACAGCACAGTGTTTGTAGCATTCACCCTAAAGAATTAGAATTGGAGAAGAGAGAAGATATTCAAACATAAGAGCACACTTTGCATGTGACTGAGGTTTTGGGGTGATTCTGTTTCCCACCTTGTGTGATCCTATACATAGTGCAGGAATGAGAACTGGAACTATTATTGCATTCCACAGAAGTAGTGTGCAATATCAGGCTAGTTGAGTCTTGCACAACACCACCTTGCAACTGTCAAAACAAATAAACCTGACTTCCTGCATGGACATCTTGTGTGGTTGACTGGAATCCCACCACCGCCTTTCCACTGATACTGAATTCCCACTAGTTTTCATTGGCGTCCTTTGGAAGTAGAAGGACTGGAGAAAAAAAACAGGGTGTGATGTGCTTTCGACCAACATCTGCCCCTGTTCTGTCTGATAAGTAGTGTCCCAGTTGTCTTGCATTCTGAACCAGTACTTTGTTGAAACCTCATCCTAAATACAAACAAAGTCTACAATGAGGATTGCAGAGTTTTCTTCTTTAAATCTTACACTACATCTCTTAGTTTGATCTAAGTTGTTATCTATCAGGATCTTAACACCAACCTAGAAAGGCTCTACATAGAAACCTAAATATTGGTATTGGAATCTCAACGCAATTGTTCTAGCAGTGAATCTTTCCAACTGTTTGATTACAGACCAAACATGAGCACAAATTCAAAGCCAAACACAAACAAAATAGACTACTATAACTTCCTCTAGAAGAATGTACACATTTAGTAAATGCCTTCTATATCTTAAAGGCTACATCTGCTACTCTGCTACTTTTAACTTGAGCTACGGTTGCAGGGATTCTGCTCTCAAACATAACTATGCTTGGAATCATAGAACGTTATTATGTAGGGATTGAGTCACCATAACACCTCTGTATCCATGAGCCTGCGCTCGACTAGCTATAGTGCCTCACTTACTCTCCTAACCACATCAGAGAAACAAAAGAATTGACACCACAGAACACAACTCTCCCTACCCTCTCAGGGATCGTGGTAACAAGACACACCCTTTCGCTCTCTCACTTGTACTTGTCCACAATAAAGTAACCAGGAGACACGAAATAAGTTTAGAATATTTATTTAAACTATTGTGGTCCGAAATGCAGTATACGTACCACACTTAGAAAACAAATGCATACTAAAAATACTGTTAGCATGGTTAATAATCCATAGACTATAAAAATCCCTGTCATTTTATAGTACAGAAAACCTAACTTTCCCCCTCTCTTGCTACTGAAGCTAAACGACTCACCATGGGCTTGAGTGCTACTCCCACTAATGTCCAGACGGATTCTGCAAACCGAGCCAATGTTTCGGTCACAGAGGAGCTATTGTACCACACATCTATTGAATTGCAAGTTCTTTAACCCATGGCTGGGCCTTTGGATTTCTTCTCTGTTCAACCTGTAGGACTCAACCACAAAATCAGAGCCATTACTAGAAGAAATGTGTCCCCCGTGACTCACCAGAGGGATTGTTTAACCGACTTTCTAGGCACAGTGGAAGCCTCTGACAACAGCCTCTCGTTTTTTAATAAAATTCAATCAGTACTGTCTCATACTCTCGAGCCTGGCCTAGCTTAATGCAAGGCCCTGGGAAAGGCAACACATGTTATTTTGTCCGAACTGGCAGGTTTCCACACTGACTAGGTATTGCTTTAGTAACAGGACTGCTCCTGGGCTATCTGCCCCTTCCGAGCTTAGTGATGTGCCCATCCACCGATCCTTTTACACAACAGTGCACATTCCCTTTAGCCCTTTTCAGGGCTTACCAGTACCTTTACATTTTCAGGGCTCTCATCATGATAGTGTGTCAGATACCTTCTAGACTTCTAGGCAGCCTATAAACCCTTAGATTCGCCACTGTGATATCCATGAGGTTACATCCAAGCCAAATCCCTTTCCCTGCCATTTTTTGTCGTATTCTACCACCTGTGGCCTGTCCCTTTATTGTAGTCCTGGCAAATGCACATTCGCTGGAGCCAAGGTCTTTTGAATCTCCTGTGAAACTCAAAAATAAGGTTTGTCATTGGGTGCCATGGAACACTGACTTCAATATAGCTCTAAACAACAAGGTCTTATTTGTTAGGAGAGTGCTCAGCATAGGCGGTTCACCCATGAGATTCAGAGGGGACTGTATTATAATTACTTGCAAGTCGCCTACCTTTAGTGTGCGATTACAAGCTCCCCTTAGTGCTCATGGTGCAGATAGCATAAGATTTTGCTATCAGGGTTTTTACAGCCATTTAGCAACTGTCGCACAGTTTCACATTTCCGTAGGAACTGTTCGTTTGTTGGAGAACATAACCATTGGGATTATGCCAGGCTGATTCCGTGCACCCCCTCAGGATATGTTGGCCTATAGTCCTGCCTGCTCACAGTACCACCATAAGTACCCCTAAACCTGGCAAGGTACACATGGTTTGGGCAACCTCAGAACATGACAACTCTGACCCCCAAGGAATCGTGGTAACAGATTGTGACAGAGGACACGAGACAGTGAAGGGAGGATCCCCTGGGTTATTGAGTATGCACGCACTAGTGTTTTGCTGTTGCATGACCTAGACGTGCTCCTGCTTCCTGTCGCTGATTGGCCGAAAGCAGAATAGATGTCAGGCCTGAATCACAGAAGAGGGTAAGGACGTTGAGAGGAGAGTCGAGGCGGATGATCTCGGAGGACGCTGAAGTGAAGACAGAGGCTGTAACCCTGACGGAGTCGCGAGCAGAATTCATAGTCCCGAAGATGAAACGAAGAGACTGGAGAGCAAGGAAGCGGAGGCCCAAGTGACTAACAGCTCCATTAACCAGCACAAGATACCATGAGGGAAGGCGCTCAGGAAGAGGTTGCTGTGACTCTGGTCTGCCTCAGGCAAGTGCACTCTGTGAGCGTGTGTCTAGTAGGAATGTGACTCGCACTGTGGGTCATTGGGTCTTTATGAGAAAGAGTGCTTGCTTGCTGACTATATGGGGCTTCAAGTTGAACAATCAGCTGGGCTATAAAGCAACATGTCTATATCACTCTATTCTAGGTTATGTCACAGGAATAGGGTGTCTCTTGGAATGTAAAAGAAAAGGATTGTCTTATAGCTTCTTTGACCCAGTGTGATGGGATTTTTCTGTGACTCACGTTTTTTTCTCCCTAAAGTGCACAGATGTGTCTGGTGGAAGTCAACTAGAGAGTGAAAGGTGGAAACTAATAGCCTTGTATTTATGTTTCCCTGAGGGTGTCATAAAAGAGAAGATGGACAGACTATATGGAGAAGAATCATGCACCCTCACCCACTGAAGGAGTGACTTTAACTCCTAACTTCAGCTATTGTCTACTAATCAATGTGGAATCATCCTACAAATAAACACTAAAGTGGGAGCATGGCTTGGCACCCGCGGTGCATGGCGGCATCCGAGTGAGGTGCTCGGGTGGGTTCGAAGGTTACCGCACTAAGTGGCATCGTCGGGTGGAACCGGGAACTCTATAGGACGTGGGAAGTCTCACGGAATGCAGTGAGCCCTTCAGCACTATTGTAAGCGCAGCGGGAGTGCTTTTCTTTGGTATGTGAACTTCCCGAGCATTACCTCGAAGTGGCGGCCGCAATGTTGCGACTCTCGATACCGGCAAAAGTCAGTAAAATTGCCGCGCTGCTGTCCACATGCAGCTTTTGACTTTTTATTCCTTTTCTGGGGCATATTTCCTATGAAGGCATTCTCTGGAAGATATAATGAGGTACTTTTGATATGATTGGATGTTTACTCAATATACTGACTGACGGCCATTTTGAGCATTTCCCTATTTCCTCATGGTGCAAATACCTCAGGGCAATGTCACTTTTTGAAAATTACATCACCCATGTGTTGCTCTATTCCTCATTGTATGAGCTACATTATTTTTACTCTTCAGGCTTAAGACTATCTTTTTGAGGTTTTTGCAACTCTACCTGTTGCTCACTGGATGTTTTAAACTCGCTTTGTATGACACAAATGCATTTTTAGTAGCTCCTCCATAGCTCCCTTTCTCAGCTTAACTCAACTGTGTAGAGACACATTTTTTGCACCTACTACTGTCTGACGGATGCGCTGGTGTCTCTAAGGGAAGAACAAAGGGTGCTTTATCTACAACAGTGCAACAAAAGCACGTTTTCATTAAGAACTCTAAGATTTTCACTGCCTACTCTAGGCTGGAGAATTCTCAGCAGCCTGTACCAAGTTCCCTGGAGGCTGACATGGATTCCGTACCTACACCATCAGGAAAAACACTCACCAAACTCCTAAAGCACAATCCCCCCTCTCCTCCTAAGTCAGCCTCTCCAGTCTCCATGAAGATGCTGTTGGATGAGGTAAGAGCCCTCCGGCCATTTATGGAGGAAACTAACTCTAAGTTACAAATCCTTACGGATAACTGGTCTCAACTCAACACAAGAGTCACTGCTTTTGAACAAAGTCTTTCCACCTTTAGTGATACACGTGCGAATGTCTCCCAGCTTCAATCTCAAGTATCGACACTTCAGAAGCACATCGAAGATCTTGAAAATAGTAGCAGAATAAATAATCCACGTATTTATGATCTGGCGGAGGGAGTTGAAGGTTCAGACCCCCTCGCCTTCTTCACTTCTTTTCTTCCCAAGGTGCTTCTACTGACAGAAGGCACAACACTCAACATCCAGAGAGCACACAAACTAGGTCATCCCTCCTCTAACATGTCATCCTCACAAAGACCAAGAGGAATAATTATATGTTTTCTGGAATACACAGACTTGCTGCTGGTGCTATCTGCGGTCAAATCGGCTCAACGCATTACTTGGTGTGGTTGAACTTTATTTTTCGCCCATGATTATGCCAAGGCTACTACTAAGAGACAAAAAGCTTTTCTCAATTTGTGGCCAGCCCTCCGAGCATTGGGTGTCCGATATGGCCTCTATCGCCCTTGTTTGTTTAAGGTTACGTATAATAATAGAACAATAACTTATGAAGACCCAGTAAGGCTACAAAGTTTTATCAATTCATGTAATCCGACTGCTAAGGACACTCAAAGGCCCTCCTCCTTGGATAATACTTGAATTTGTGAATTTCTTGAAGTTATACCGTTCCTAACCCCTCATGGGTTAAGTGTGTGATTTCTTCTTTGTTCTAATATTCACTCATTGTTGGTTTTCTACTTGTATACTTTTCTCAATTAATCAGGTTCTAATCTTTTGTGTGTGGAGTTGTACACATACGTTAATTTCTTCTCCCTGCCCTGAATTTTGTATGATTTACTGGTTTGCTGTGTTCTCCCTGTTTTCATGTCCTTCTGTTTATTTTATATTACACTCTATTATGTTCCCCTCTAATTGTTGTCCTTTCGTTTCATAGATTGTATATTGATGGTTCATTCAGCCTAGTTTATCAGTATACTGTTGACGTTCCTGTTTTTGTACATCTCAACACATACTTCAATTGTATATTTTAATATTTACTCTAACTCATATTCTTCGTCACCCTCACAGATTTCTTATTCCTGAAACGTGGTTACTTCTGGATCCCCCGGTTCAGCTGACCGTAGACATCTCGCCTACTCCATGTGGTTCCATCCCCCTCACGTATTTTCCCCAAGTTTCGCTATTTGAAGGTATGTTTTTTGTTAGTACGTTTTTTGTTGCGTTCTTCGTTTTATGTTCAGCAATATATTCTTTCATTTATTTCTTTGACTATCTAACTTACGCATACATTTTCTGTTCTGTGACTTCTCTTTCTTTACTTCTTTGGCTATGCTTAAACATCTTCTATAACTTGCATTATTCTAAGCTAATTTTACTCTTCTTACTTTCTCATCTTCCCTTTCATATTTTACACTGTTCTCATACGACTTTAGACTTCAGTTTCACAAGCTTAGACTTTTTTATTGATGTTTATTCTATTATATTGAATTGGACTGGAGATTTAAATCGCTATTTGCTCTTTGATTTCGTGTGTAATGTCACTTAAGCTGGTTTCTTGTAACATTAGGGGATTAAATTCTCCTATTAAGAGACAGAGAGTTTTAACACATTTAGCTAAGCTAAATGCTGACATTGTTTTTTTTTACAAGAAACACGTCTTACGGAAAATGAGTCCATGAAATTAAAAAGGGGTTGGGTGGGTGAGGCTTATTGTTCTCCAGGTGATGGTAAACGAAATGGAGTTGTAATATTATGTCGCAAATCTCTCCCAGTCACATTATTGTCGCAAGAAGCAGACGCTGATGGCTTATAGTTAAATTATCACTAAAGGACGTTCCAATATCCCTGCTTAATGTCTATGCACCTACAGGTGGGGACACCTTCTTTTGGCCTGCTTTAACTAGACGCATATCCAATTGTATTGAGGAGAACTTTATTATGGCTGAGGATTGTAATCAAGTGTTAGATCTCTTTGTAGATAGGAACTCAAAAGTGCCTTTCATTCCCAATAAGATACACAAATCATTCACTCACACTATATCTCATCACAAATGACTTGATGCTTGGCGCCTCTGTAACCCAACCACCAGGGAATACTCCTTTTATTCCTCAACACATCACACCCAGTCCAGAATTGACTATGCCTTTGTTTCCCATAACATCTCACAATCCTTCTCATTTGCAGATATTGGTCCCATTCTATTATCATATCATGCTCCCATCTCCATCGGTTTCGATATATTGCCCAGGAGAAATACCCCTAAAAGATGGGTTTTAATAACGCTCTCCTCTTAGACTCCAAATTCTCAACATGATTCACTTCATTTTTTATTGATTACTTTGAAAGAAACCAGACAGAATCTTTATCACTTGCAATTATTTGGGATGCATTTAAGGCATAAGCAAGGGACTTCATTATAAATTATGTGGCAAAGAAGAGGAAATCTGTACGTAAGATTACATGAGATCTCCTCCAGGATATCAAAGCACTTGAACACTCTTACTATACTTCTCATTCGGAGGATTGCTTAAAAGTCCTTATTAAAGCCAAATTGGAATTCAATAAAAATTGACGGAAGACGCTTCGCTTTTCTTGTTAAAATCAAGCGCAAAATTCTATGGGGGTAAAAATAAAGCAGGGAAAATATTAGCTAACTATTTAAAGATCTGCCAAAACAAAATAAATATTGACTCTGTCTTTGACGAACAATTAGTCTTAAAGTTTAAAGACGTTGAAATATTAAATGAATTCTCTCTTTTCTATAAATCCCTATATTCCTCAGAAACTCAACCTTCGGATCACTCACTAGCGCAGTTTTTTTCGAATATCCAAAAGAAAAAGCAGATATCTCCGGACTTATCTCAATTAGAACCTGATCTTTCTCAGCAGGAACTATTTAATGCTCTACAAAACCTTAAAAAGGAAAAAGCCCAGGGTCCAGACGGCTTTACTGTTGAGTTTTACACTCTTTTCTCTAAGCTTTTACTCCCCAAGCTACATTCACTCATACGTTTTTTCCTCTCTTCTAATAATTCCTCCGGTTCTTTTTCAAAAGCCCACATTTGTCTTAACCCTAAGGAAGGTAAGAACCCCAAGTACTGCAAAAACTATAGACCTATCTCTCTTGTTAATATAGATTATAAAAACAGTTCTAAAGTCGTAGTCATACGTTAAGATTCCTATTTACCAAATTTGCTAGGGAAAGAACAATCTGTCTTTGTTAAGGGATGAGTCATTACCGATAATACACAACTCTTTTTTGATATTCTATCCAAATCGGCTCATCTTGATCACTCTCTGGCAGCAATAGCGCTAGATGCTGAAAAGGCTTTTGATAGGGTTGAATGGAAATATTTATTTTATACTTGTTTGGATTTGGCCCAAATTTTATAAATGTATTGTCTCTCCTTCACTCTAATCCTCGCCCAGCAATATGTACTAATGGCTTAATTTACCCTTTCTGTGATCTGGGGTAGGGGAGTACGTCAAGGCTACCCTCTATCGCCTTTCCTTTTTAATTTAGCCCTTGATCCGTTCCTATCCATATTACGCCAAAATCCCAATATTTGCGGGTTTCAATTACTAAATGTTCACATCAAGCTGGCGGCGACATTCTCCTTTTCATATCCAAACCAGAAGAATCAATTCCTGCCTTTTTGACGGAGGTGAAAGCGTACTCTTCTATTTCTGGATACAAATTGAATAATGACAAATGCGAAATATTGCCTTTAACAAAATATACTTTTAGCTCAGATTTTCAAATCTCCCACTTTAAATGGAGTCCGAATAATATTAAATATCTAGGTCTACATTTTACAACTTCAGTCTCAGAAACTGTAACTCTATGTATGAATAAGTGTATTCAAAAGATCTCAGATTTGACTGCTAAATGGCATCCTCTTTATCTGTCTTGGTGGGGACGCTTGGACACTATAAAGATAATGTTATCGCCCATAGTTCTATACACCATTTCTAACATCCCAGTTCCAATTACCATTAAACTACTTAAAAAAGTTAATTCCATCTTATCCTCATTTCTGTGGGGTAACTAAAAACCTAGAATGTCCCTGCTAAGATGAATTTGTCCTAAATCAGAGGGAGGAGTTAACTTCCCAGGTTTCCATGCTTACCAGAAAGCGTTCCTATTGTGTCAAGCCTCTCTATGGCTGAATGACTCTATAGATGATTGCCCTCTCTAGACATCAGTGGAACGCCTCTTTCTAACTCCTTACTCTTTCTCTGAGTACCTCTCCTTTTCTCGTAACCCACAATCCATTTCAACTCCCATAATAAAGCACACTTCCAAGTTACTTGAGAGATCTTCACACTCAACTCATAATTCTAAACAATCTTTCTTAAACTCAACGATTTGGCATAATAAAAACGTATTAATCCAAACAAACCCTTTTACTGGAAAACGTGGAGACAAAGAGGCTTAATCTAGATCTATCAATTGTTCTCAGATTCACAATTTATGCCTTTTGATACGCTCAGGCAGTTATTTAATTTGCCTACCTCCTTTATCAATAAATATAATTTACTTAAAACATCTGTGCTGAACTCTCTCCCCCACCTTCCCATTATACTAAACACTCCTGAAACCCTAGCACCCTCTATCAGTCTTTGGACCTTGCTAATGACCACACCCAAGGCCTCTGTTATTTACAAACACCTACAAGGTAACGATAACAATAGACAGAAGACAAAAACCGAAGAAGCTTGGGAACATGATTTCACTACATGCTGGCCATTATTAACATGGAACGGCATATGGACCAAATTATGCAAGGCCTCCACAGCAGCAAATATTACCCAAACATTATTCTACGCATATAATAGACTGTTACTCACGCCAGCCATTCTATCTAAATGCTTCTTATCAATTCCAGATACATGTTGGACTTGCTCTTCTCCTAATGCTGACTTATTTCATATGATATTCATTTGCCCACAGGTGCATCGCTTTTGGAAACAAGTTTAGTCTCAAATTAACAATTTATGACACCAAGTTCCCCTTTTCTTTTACTCATATCTTTTTAGGCAGTCTGTCACCCATTTGGGATGATACTCTTCTTAATGTCAAGATTATCGACTTATTATTGGTGGTTGCCTTTCAACAAATTACTGTCAATTGGAAAGATTAATCAAAAATCTCTTTTAGGGCTTGGTGGTACACTGTCTGCCATAACCACAGGTTAGACACTGCTTTTGTATACCCTCCTCACATGGCCATCAAACGTGCTGACTTATGGTCTCCTGTCACAATTTTTATTGATACAAGTGCTAAACAATGTTCATTGCCACAACCCTTTCAACAGGAGGTTCCTAAACCACCTTAGATTCCCCAATGGTTTTACTTTGTACCTAATTGACATGTGTATTTCATGTATTGCGCATTTTTATATCTCAATCTTACTTTATTAGTCTGATTCTATTATTTTGTATGTAATGAACTTGGAATGTAAAGATGTATAATTTTTTATTGTATATTGTGTGTAAGTCACTTCAATTTCTTTTCAATAAAAGTCATTTGAACTGAAAAATAAACACTTAAGTGACTAAGCATATTTTATTGAGTAATGACTCTCTTGTCCTGTCACGCAGATCTAGAAACTTTTCACTCAGTCACTCAAGCTCACTCAGAGAAATACACAAAGGGGCGTTTTCAATATTTATTAAACCATTGTGATTCTTGTATAAAATATATGCACCACAATGATTAGAAGGCAGAAGCAGACAAAAGCGATTAGCAATATAAGTACAGTGAAAAGAATGAATGATTCCTCCATTGTGTTAAAACAGTGTGTATATGCTGGAATATAAGTACTGGGTACAATGTACTCCCACTATGCGTTCGCTAATCTAGTTGTCTAGGGTGGGTGTTCTGCCAAAAATCCCCTACTGGGTGATCTAAATCCCCATTACCTGAAGGCAAGGTAATTATATCCCCTTCTTGGTCACACGTTGGACATCCCTCCTTGTGGAGGACAAACAGGAATCAGATGTGATGAAAGACTGACACTAGCAATGACCTCGCAATGACAGGAGAGTGCTCCTCGAATTAGAGTATGGAAATGCTCATCTATTTATAACAGCATTCATGCTTCCGTGTAGAGGCTTCAGCCGAGCTGACATTGTTTATTGTCTCTGTGATAGCACCATCACCTTATGGATGAATAATAAACTGAAACATTTACATAATGTATATTCAGGCCTTGTACTGAATGTCCAAGGTGTAGTGGTAGTGTACTTACGAAGTACAATTGTAAGCAATGTGGATTCAGAGAAACAAATCCTACACTGTCACAGAAGCAAATGAGTGTCAAAGGTCAGTGTGTGAAAAAAGGAGGCAGCTTTTGAAACATGTACATGTAAAATGGCAGGGTTTCTTCCTGGGCCCAGCCTCGCCAGATAAGCTTGTACCACAGCCAAGTGCTTGTCAACCAGTTGCCTTTCCGTGTTCTCATGTTTCTTTATATCCTTATTTGTAGTTCTTACGAACTACATTTCCGTAGTTTTTTTGTCTACACGATCCGGTTGCTAAGCAACGCAACCGGATAAAGTTTTTTGACCCAGCCCGATACACAGCAATATACTTCCGGGTACACACCACGTGGTCCGGTTTCTAAGCAACACAACCGATTAAAGATCCCTACCGCGCCCGAGAAATGTCAACACGCTTCCGGGTTCACAGAGACGCACGCGCCAGACTACAATCAAACGGTAAGCCTGCATGGCGGTATATTCTAGCTGTAAATTTTATAAGAAGACGGTATATTCACGCTCTTGAGACACAGCACAGCTTTTTCGACAAAAAGCATTAACTGCTATATAACGCTGAGTCAATAACGGGTGCAAAATTCTTATTACCCGAGGTTTCAATAATCATTGTTTATTTTTTGTTATCGTTTTTTACTTATCCTTCATTACAAACGCCATGTTACACTTGAGATTAGGCTCACAAACAGGTATAAAATACACACATGTAAAGGTATTTGTTGTTAAGTTTTTTCAACATACTGTTCATGACTTGTTATACGTGTAAACATATTATTTGAAACCCTTTACTGAACGCAATTTATTATCTTTTTATTGTAGAGATATCCCTTGGAGAAAGGCATTTTTTACCGAAATGCATTGGGAATGTGTATATGTTTGATTTATCGTAAAAAAAATGGATAACGTATGAACCCGATATTCTTGTGATGAAAACAAGATGACATAAACAGATGAAACATTAAATGAAACTTTCGAGAAATTTTTGTCTACACTTGATTACTTTGAAAAAAGCCCTAACATAAGGGGATCAATCATTGGAACCCGGGGGACATACCCCACATCAGTGGGGGTGCTACCTTAATATAACTTTTGAAACATGTACATGTAAAATGGCAGGGTTTCTTCCTGGGCCCAGCCTCGCCAGATAAGCTTGTACCACAGCCAAGTGCTTGTCACCCAGTTGCCTCCCAAGGCTGAGTCGTCACCTCACTTCCTGTTCCTAACTAACTTCAGGCTTTAGCCAACTCGTCCTCCAATGAGGGACTAAACGACTTTGAGGTACCTCCAGACTTAAGGCCTCAGGTAACCCTGCCTACTTCTGCTTTAGGTCTGAGCTGTACAATCACAACTGTGGTGACCCCAATGAATGCTCTGGGTAAGTTGTTAAAAATGATCAGCTGAAACTTCCCAGGAATCGCTTCCAAGGTAGGGGATGAGCATTGGCTTGAATTTATCAATCATTATGACATCATCTGGTTGCAGGAAACGTGGGCTAGGAAAACTACAAACTTAGATGGTTTTACCTGTTTCCCTATCCTCTTCATGCAGAGGCAGTGGTGGTCTCTCTGCCTTTTGTATGGTCTTGTTTAATGTGGTGCCTATTTACATCTCTTTCTCTGTGATTCAAATTTTCAAGGTATTTCTTTCTATTCGCTTTAATACATTTCTGATTCATGTTTATAAAGCTGTAGGGGCACGATCACCCTTCGGTAACTTTCTTTTCTACTTTTGTTTGTTTTCTAATTTCTACTTTTGTTGGACACTGCAAAGGTACTGCTATCAACTATATTTTTGCATCTAGGTTGAATAATTTTGACAACGGGGTGGAATTAGCGTCAATGCATTCAGCGACCTTAACCTGATTGCCGTTTCCTTGGACATTCCCAGCCAGAGACCCTTTGTTACATTCAAGGTATTTCCAGAAAGTAAGGCTATGGGATTCAGGGCTAAGGCTGTGCTGGATTGAGACTGATATTCCCACTATTTTTGTTGACCTTGTGAGTGCCTACATGCAGGTCGCGACTCTAGAGTACTAAGTAACAGATTTGTTGGCCTGGGTTGCCGCACCTGGGAACTCTTGCGCAAAACTAGAGACTTCCAGTGTAGCTGGTTCAATAGATCATGCAGGCTAGCCAATAAGGTACTATGTAATGCCTTCATTTCTTATCCTAGGAACAAGGAGCTTATTGTGAGCTGTAGAACAGCTTATAATAAATGCCCTTAGATCAGTAGTCTTCAAAGTGTGGGGTGCACCCCCTGGAGGGCATGGAGTCATATGAAAGGAGGGCACCAGTCTACATCCCCCCAGTAGCATGCACAAGCCCCAGAATACACTCACTGGTGGTTTTCATTAGTGTGTTTTATAGCGTGTTCCCGTTGTTGTACTTTTTTAGCCTTATTTTGAAAGGCAAATTTACTTTTGCTGAAAACGGCTTGGTCTTGACCTAAGGAAAAGCAGGAACAACCCTGGAAGCTCAATAAAGTTGCAAGAGTGGACAGAGATGCTGAGCATTGTTCACTTTACAGTTCTTTTTTCAAATGTCTCCATACCTTTCAGTCTGCTTGACAGTGAATTTACATTGCTATTTGGCATTTTATACCAGTATTCCAAATTCACTCATATTTTCCAGGTTCTTGGAATCAATGGTTTTGAAATCCTACTTAATACTCCAGCAGCCCCTCTCACGTTGGTTACGAGCATATGGGCTCAATATGCTCACTCTTTTGAAGCAAAGTAAATATTGGTGTTTATTTTTTAAGTCTATGTATTTCCCTCAGTAAAATTACTCTAGTGCATGTCAGACTCTAATATCTAACTGGGAAAAAATAAGTTCACTGTGCCTCCTTAAATTTTTTTAGGTTCATGGATTTATATTGCGTTTTTTAACAATTTGGTGACAAAAGTGCCCATTTTGAAATGTCCTCCTCCCTGCTGCTCATTCTCACACTGGCCCTCGTACATCTTGTTAAACCCATCCGAGAAGCATCACTATAATTAAGCCCAAATTCTGTATTATTGGCCCTTTCGGTGAGGTGAAGCAACTGTGCCTCTAGTGGCACAATAGCTTTGTCAGGCTTGGGCTTTACTGAAAAAATATGGTGGAGCATTTGTACAGAATGATTGGATTGAACTTTGGAGATGTATTGTGAGCAGGGCCACTGGAATTGAGCGGTAGAGGAAGACCAAATTTTGCAGCGTGGTCGATTAAAATATGCCTCAAGAAAAAGGCAAAACATTTTATAGCGGTATTATTTATTTTGCCATTTTTAGGTCTCGCCTAGGCTGCGCATATGCTGTCTATCGAGACATGCTGTATCTATTGTATGGGTTTTCAACACGCCCATCCGTTTTCATTCGTTCCTTCATGTGCCCTTCAACATTTACCCCGTTTACCATTCCCCCTCTACCTCTTCACTCCCCATAAGAAGTGTAATTGTGCTAATAATCTCACAATATTGTGTAATCTCATGTTTTTTCTTTTTTCTCATGTCTATACTTGTCTATATAATTATGGAACCTGTAACTCACTGATCCTCATGTAAAGTGCTCTGATACCTCCGGGTCTAGCCAGCGCTATATAAAACTTTGCAAATAAATAAACATTTCTTTGTTTTCTTTGGTGAGTAGTTTACATTTGTCCTTACCTTGTTTTCCACTGTCTTTGGTTTCACAAATGCTTTTTCAGCCAGAGGCTATGTTGTTTTCCATACTATAACATTTTTGGTTTCATTAGCTTAAATATACAAACCTTAAATAATATACTTACTTAATGGAAGTATAGTGTAATAAGACAGCCAACAGTAAGATCAACCTATTTGCTAGTGGCGGCTGGTGACTGCAAAAAGTGGTGAGGCGGAAGTCCATACACAGCATTGCACCACGCAATTGAGCATAGCGAGCAAGCCTGATGCCTGATTTTCTCAGAGAGTCCAGCTGGGAAGAGAGGGTGAACACAGTTCTCAATTTTTACACAACTCAATAGTTTTCTTTTTAATCAACTTTGAGAGGTTGAAAGGCTGAGAGGAACGCCGGAGTTCAAACTGTGGGGTCAAATACAGTTCATCAGTCTTGTCGGAAGGCTTAGTGGATGCATTAGTCCAATGAGCCTTCAGACCCAGCTAAGAGACAAGAGGCCTGAGACTGACCAGATTCCTTTCAAACCTTCACCAATATTTCCAGCTGTGCAGTGACAAAATATTGAGTTCAAATTATTGAGTTGCACAAATATCGAGTCATTAATATTGTGGGTCAGGAATATCGACAGCAACAATATTGTGTTCAAGAATATTGACGTATGGTAAGAAATATTGTTTTTAAAAATATCGAAGTGTTTAATATCATTTGCAAAAATATAGTTTAAAATATTGTTTATTATTATGTATTTAGTATATATTTGATATGTATGTGATGTATGTTTTTTGTATAAGATTTGTTTGTATTTTTAATATATGTGTTACATTTTTAGTAGTTATTAAAAAAATTAATTGAATTTTGCGCTTTTAGTACTGTAGCGGGTTGTTGTTTTATAGGGGAATAGGGTGGAAAGTAATTTAATTATATGAAATTTAATTATTTTTGGGGTTGAATTTTGTGTTTTTTTGTTCCTTGGTGAGTAGTGGGTTTATAGGGGATAGAGTGATAAGCAAATTAATTATATAAGATTTATTAATTTTTTTAATTTTATTTTGCATTGATTAGTTTCTTAGCGGATTTTGGGTTTGTAGGGGAATAGGGTGGGTAGTAACTTAATTATATTTAATTTATTGATACATTTGTATTTATTAATATTGTTTAGTTGAGATTGTATAGTGCTAAATGTGTAAATTATTGTATTATTAATTAACTAATGATTGGTTATTTTTAATTGATTAATTGGTAATCAATTGGGGTAAGTAATTTTAGGATTGTGTTGTGGTGTTTATAGGTGCAAATGGTGGGAAGACATGTAATCAATTGTGGTAATTGTGTAATTAATTGTAGGTGTGTTGTGGTGTTTACGGTCTGAAGAAATGTATTTTTAATTTATGAATTATTAATTGGTTGTTAATTTGTCATTAATTTTAGTAATTGTGTAATTAATTATCTTTGTGTGTTGTAGTTTTTATAGGTGTAAAGGGTGGGAAGTAAATTATTTTGAATTGATGAATTAATAATTAGTTGTTAATTGTAATTAAGTAATTATGGTAATTGTGTAATTAATGTTATGTGTATGTTATGGTGTTTATAGGAGTAAAGGGTGGTAAGTAATTTGTGTTTAATTAATTAATATATAGTTGTCAGGGCTGGACAGGGAACAGAAACTGGCTGTTGCAAACTGCTCAGCTGCCCCCCGGGGGTGAGGGGGAGTGTAGCCGAGCAGTTTGCAACGGCCTGTTTCGGCCAATTTTGTTACAGGGGGCCGATATTGCCGACCCCGGTAACAAAAACGGCCCCCCAGGGGCCCAAAACTGCCCCCCACCCTAGCAGCCTACCGGGGAAACGCCCGGTGCTCACTATGGCCAGTCCGGCCCGGATAGTTGTTAATTAATGTTAATTATTTGATATTTATTTTGGGTAAATGTTTATTTTTTTCTGTTTTTACTTTTATTAAATACAATTTAATTATTAGTTGTTAATAGTTATAGTTTTTTCTAAAAAATATATAACCGTGTTTTTATAGTTTAATTTAGGTGTGTGTTGTGAATATTAGAGTGTTAAAGCTTGTGTACAATTTATTTTTTTATTAATAAATGTAATTAATAATGTTGAAGTGTTTTGTTATTGGTTTTGTGTTACAGGGTATGGAATAAAATACATATATTTATGTTTTGAATAATTTTTTTGTTTGTTAATATTTGCTACTTTTAAATAATTATTGTTTATAAATGTATTTATTAATTTCTTTTATATATTATTGGTAGGTTTTTGTTATATGTAATTAAGATTATAATATGTGTTATTTTATATGTTTAATATATTTAAATTGATATGTATTACTTTTTTGAATGATTTTTTAAATTCTGTAATCTTTTTTGTTTTTTTCAACTGTTTAAGTAATATTAGTAATTTTTACCCCTCCGCTATCCAACACTTTCCCTGTCGTTGCACTCACTGGAGTGGGAATAAAAAATGTTACCCCTCCGCTTTCCAACACTTATCCTACCGTTGCATTCAGTAGAGTGGGAATAGTAATTTTTACCCCTCTGCTATGCAAAACTTTCTCTACTGTTGCATTTTTTGGAGTGGCAATAGTATTTTTTACCCCTCTGCTATCCAACACTTTCCCTACTGTTGCACTCTTTGGAGTGGGAATAGTAATTTTTACTCCTCCGCTATCCAATACTTTCCCTACTATTGCACTCACTGGACTGGGAATGGTAATTTTTGCCCCTCAGCAATCCAACACTTTCCCTACTGTTGCACTCTTTGGAATGGGAATAATAATTGTTACCCCTTCGCTATCCAATACTTTCCCTACTATTGCACTCACTGGAGTTGGAATAGTAAATGTAATCCCTCCGCTATCCAACACTTACCCTATTTTTGCACTCACTGGGAAGGCAATAGTAATTTTTATCCCTCCACTATCCAACACTTTCTCTACTGTTGCACTCTTTGGATTGGGTATAGTAATTTTTGCCCCTCCGCTATCCAACACTCTCCCTACTGTTGCACTTACTAGAGTGGGAATAGTAATGTTTACCCCTCTGCTATCAAACTTTTTGTCTACTGTTGCACTCTATGGAGTGGGAATAGTAATTTTTACCCCTCCGCCATCCAACACGTTCTCTACTGTTGCACTCTTTGGAGTGAGAATAGTAATTTTTGTTGCCCTCCGCTATCCAACACTTTCCCTACTATTGCTATCACTGAAGTGGGAATAATCATTTTACCCCTCCGCTAGCCAACATTTTCCCTACTGTTGCACTTAATGGAGTGGGAATAGTCATTTTTACCCCTCCGCTACCCTACACTTTTCCTACTGTTGCACTCTTTGGAGTGGGAATAGTAATTTTTACCCCTCCGCTATCCAACACTTTCCCTACTGTTGCACTCACAGGAGTTGGAATAGTAAATTTAAATATTCCGCTGTCCAACACTTTCCCTACTGTAGCACTTATTGTATTGGGAAATGTTTGTTTACATTTTTTTAATAGTTTAATGTTTTCATTTATTGTCGAATGTTTTATTGTAAATTATTGAAATCTTTATATATATTATTTGTATATAATTTTAAAGTTTAAAAATTAAATTAAGATAATAGTTAATACATTTTTAAGTAAATATATGTATAAATTATGTTTGTGTTGCTATTTTTTCAATTATGTTTATTTGTTATATTTAGTTCAAATGTATATTACATTTAATTTATTTTGTTAAAAATAATATTAGTATTATATATTTTTTATCTCAATATTTTGGAGTCAATATATTTGTACTTACCTGTTAAGGTATGGGAGTCAATATTTTTGAAGTCGATATTTTTTCTCGAAAATTAGAACATCGATGTTTGTGACATTGATATTTCCAGCATATGTTCAGCACAATTTCTTATCAACTCACATTTATAACATAACGTATATTTGTAAAGCGCACGTTCACACCCAAAGGAGCATCTTGGCGCTGAATAACAGATGTTTATTGTTATCCAAATCAATGGTATTCATTTTATCGACTTCTGAAAGGATGAAAGGCTGAGTGGACCGGCCAGGAATTTAACCTATGACCCTGAGGTCATATACAGGCCAATGTAGAGGATGCATTTGCCCACTATGCCACCAGACCCAGCTTATTTATGCATCCATTCACACACACACTCATTCCCCCACTGAACTATATACTGCCATCCACACTCTCACCCGTTCTGCTGTTCACCCACCAACTCATACTCCTTCACGCACTCAATCATACATTCACATCAAACTATCCTCCCACTCATTCACCTAATTCACTATGCCTTACCCGCTCACTGTTGTATTTTCAGTTATTATAATGTTATTGGAGGCAGCAGGTTGTATTCATTCAATTCATCATGTTTTAACAAGCTTTCGTCTACCCACCTTTTCGTACCCACAGTCATCCACCCAGTTACTCACTCAGCTACTCACTCAAGGTCATTCCTCTACCTACCCCATTCAAACAAAATTTCACTTTCTCCCACCTTACATCATTCGTCTCCCCTCTCATATTCATCCATTCACATACACCTTCCTTTTGTCATTTGTCCAGCTCATATAGCCATCACATTTACCTATTTACACAGTCATCCCCCACATTTGATGACATACCTATTCACACAAACACACCAAACATCATTCATTGAGTAACTAGCAATTTCATTTATAAAAAGTTACACCTTGTTAGCACTTGTTTTATTCTCCTTGTAGATTACATCTAGATAAACACTGTCACAACAATAAGCACATGTAATCTACAATGGATAAAAAAACAACCACATGTAGTTGTGGCAGAAAAGTTTTTCACTGAGCGCCATTGGTGATGCAGAGGACACAGCAGTTAGAAAGGAAAAGAAAAAGAGACGAGAGAAGGAACTAACTTTTACTTTTTTCTCCAAACTTGTGAAGTTTTTTTTAAGCAATTGAACTGTTCATCTTGCATGTAAAGGTAACATTAGGTCACACCTATCAGGATTTCTTGTTTTACAGTTTTACATACCATGTAATACACCTGTTCTGGACAGCTCGCAGTTCAGGATCAGATTTCGGCTTCTCATTCGTGCTGTGCTGAGGGGGAATCTGCACGTAAATACACCAAATCTAGCGCGACTGAACACCATAGTCTGACGAAAATAGGTTTGTCTGCTGCCTCTTCTGGAAACTTCCTAAACCCACCCTTTCACATCTTGTCACAGGGTGGGGATGGGCCAGTTAAGCTTGCTAGCACCACCTCACCCTGGGACAAGAAATTAAAGGGTGGGGTAACTGCTGCGGAGTGACATGCAAACTTGTGGAGCCCGGGCTTGACAGCCAAACACCCAACGCTGTTTTTAATGGGCGCTCTGGAAGAAGGTGGAGAAATGGAAGCAGAGTTGCAGTGCTGTGAGAAAAAGAGCAGGGCTGTGTGTGGATAAGCCCCGCAAGTGCTAAATCAGGCACATCCAGGCTTATGAAGTGGTCCGCCTTGCAAAAATACCTAGTAATGTAACCTTCATTTCAATTGTGTTTACTTCAGCTTTTTATTCTAGGAAGCTATGCCAGAGAAGGTCCAGCTTCACTACAGGAGGTGGAGACAGCACTGTGCAGAGCAGACACAGCCTATTCAGGTGCTAGTGAAAACTCCTCCCACCACTCTAAATGCAGAAAGGTCTCTTCAGCCTGGCTATGGGTCATCCAGGAAATGCAGGACACACCTCAACCCCCTTTGTGACTGTCTAGAGTGAATGGACATCCCCAGCTTCTGTCAGTCCAAAACCAGACAGTGAATACACAAACAGGCAGGGGTACACAGGATTTTAAACAAGAAAAGGCCCACTTTTTAAAAGCAAAAAGGGGGGGTTTTACCTATGCCTCTGAGCTTCTTTATGCCATTTATTCAAAAAGAAAAAAACTAAAAATCAATTAGTTATCCTGACATATTTATGTCTTTTTATTTGAATATTATTAGTGTTTTTTCTGGTTAATCGAAGAAAGAACAATATCAACTGTACGTATTGCCATACAATTTAACACAAATTTTAGACATTACAGTGAAATACAAACAAACATACTAAATATTTACAGATTATGAACAAGAAAAATCAATCAAAATTTGATACAGTTGCCAAGGGAAAATAAACAAATCAGCGTGCATTGGCAAATCAATACCCATTAGCTATTGGTTATTTACGGGGCATAAAACACTTTTCGACCATGTACCAAATGCCCCTGAACTCTGAGCAATGTCACAATCAATTCAAAATGAACAGAGATGCCGAATAAATCAAAGCGTAAATGCCGACGCGTTTCAAATCCTGCGTGATGAATCACAGGATTCTCATCAGGGCTGGATGAATCGATTCCATAGGGAACTGTTTCTACCAAAAACAAGGAAGAAAACCTTTAGAAAATAATTCCTCTATCCATTCATATACATTTTGCTCCAAACATAAAAGCATCAGACGATGCAGCATACCTTATTTAATATCAAGGTTGCTCTTGTCTTTAAAAATGCCGTGTACGCGGTGGGTGTCACTCTGCAAAAGACAACAAATCCAATGTTTTGATGTTTTTGTCCCAATGTTGATTAAATGGATTGAGCCCCAGCACCAATAGGCCAAAAAATTCTGTACCTGTGCGTATTTGTACCAGCGGCTTGTCATTAAACCGTCGCGTGCTCAATTAGACTTCAATTTATCTATTCCTTACAAAAGCGTATTCTGTAACAATGCAGAAAGAGAAAGGGTATAAGTTCCTGATAGTCGGGCGCGCCGGCTGTCTATCAGGAACTTATACCCTTTCTCTTTCTGCATTGTTACAGAATACGCTTTTGTAAGGAATAGATAAATTGAAGTCTAATTGAGCACGCGACGGTTTAATGACAAGCCGCTGGTACAAATACGCACAGGTACAGAATTTTTTGGCCTATTGGTGCTGGGGCTCAATCCATTTAATCAACATTGGGACAAAAACATCAAAACATTGGATTTGTTGTCTTTTGCAGAGTGACACCCACCGCGTACACAGCATTTTTAAAGACAAGAGCAACCTTGATATTAAATAAGGTATGCTGCATCGTCTGATGCTTTTATGTTTGGAGCAAAATGTATATGAATGGATAGAGGAATTATTTTCTAAAGGTTTTCTTCCTTGTTTTTGGTAGAAACAGTTCCCTATGGAATCGATTCATCCAGCCCTGATGAGAATCCTGTGATTCATCACGCAGGATTTGAAACGCGTCGGCATTTACGCTTTGATTTATTCGGCATCTCTGTTCATTTTGAATAGATTGTGACATTGCTCAGAGTTCAGGGGCATTTGGTACATGGTCGAAAAGTGTTTTATGCCCCGTAAATAACCAATAGCTAATGGGTATTGATTTGCCAATGCACGCTGATTTGTTTATTTTCCCTTGGCAACTGTATCAAATTTTGATTGATTTTTCTTGTTCATAATCTGTAAATATTTAGTATGTTTGTTTGTATTTCACTGTAATGTCTAAAATTTGTGTTAAATTGTATGGCAATACGTACAGTTGATATTGTTCTTTCTTCGATTAACCAGAAAAAACACTAATAATATTCAAATAAAAAGACATAAATATGTCAGGATAACTTATTGATTTTTAGTTTTTTTCTTTTTGAATAAATGGCATAAAGAAGCTCAGAGGCATAGGTAAAACCCCCCCTTTTTGCAATTATAGAGGCCCAACCTACCCTCTCTCCCATAGGGCCAAAAAAAAACCTTTTTCTTCTATACACTTTTTAAAAGCGGCATTTTCAAACACACAATTTAAAAAACACCTTTACTAAAAGGTGTATTATTAAATTCTGAGTTGCGAGAGCCTAAACTCCAAATCTCTACCTTTTCCCAACTGAAAGCTAGGCTTGTAAAATGATACAACACAGCTCCAATGATAAGACTATGGGAGATCTAGTCTTGCAATTGTGAAAAACAAAATGCACAGTATTTCACTATCAGGACATCTAACACACACCAGTACATGCTACCTTTCACATACGCTGCACCCAGGCCATAGGGGTACCTTGGGCCTACCTTAGGGGTGACTAACGTGTTGTAAAAAGGAGGAGTTAGGCTTGGCAAAGGGGTGCACTAGCCAAATCGGCATGGCAGTTAAAAACTGTGTGCGCAAACACTGCACTGGCAGGTCTGAGACACATTTGAAAGGCTACTGGTGTGGGAGGCACAAGCAGTGCCGCAGGCCCACTAGTATTTTCAGGAACAAAGGTCCCTACAGTCAATGAATAGATAACATTGCTCTGGAGACAAGAATAATGTCCAGGAGTAATACAAATGGATATGTAGAACACTTTTAATCAAACATATATGTGTGTGGAAGATTAACCCCGCTAAGGTAATCCTCAATGGTGTCAAAAACATGAAAACAAATAGGCATGAGAAGTTAAATGACAGTCAGTTGTATCCTCAACGGGGGTCTCTTGTTTACATCAAGGAGAACACTACTGCACCCAGAAGTCGTATGCGTATATTTGAAGTGGCAGAGTGTTTAAGGTTGATGACATTTCAATCAGTGATTGATGCAGAATCATCATCAGGACTTCAAAACACATGCCTGGTTAAATTTGTGGGTGTGCAAAGAATACATGTCATCTTATGTACAATTAACAACACATATCATAGCGTCAGATGGACGACATGATGGGGATTAAAACACGTGGTCAAACAGAGGTGGTACCGTGAGTCGTTGCGGCCGGAGGCTCCAATCCTCGCATCACGGCATTGATACTTGTCAATTTTCCGACCCTGGGATTGAGGATTGCTCTCCATGCGACCTTCCCGTAAAGGCTACATACCTCTCCACATTGTGGATTGCGCTTATATTTGCTTATGTAAATACTACCTTGATTTAAGACCTCTGTTTGGCCACGTGTATTAATCCTCATCATGTCGTCCATCTGACGCTATGATAGGTGTTACAATTCACAATGGGATGTATGACATCACAACGCATGCATTTACCACGCATGCTTTTACATCGCAGTTTTTCCAACGCATACTATTACAACGCATAGCGCTTTGGGGTGCAGGATAGTGAATAGTTTAATTTACTATTCCAACTCCAGTCCCCGTGGATAGTAGGGAAGGTGTTGGATAGTAAATTAAATCTATTCCCTATCCTAGAGCGCCCCCCAGCGCAATGCGTTGTAATGGTTTGCGTTGTAAAAGTTGCGATGTAAAAGCACTGCGTGGTAAAAGTTGCGTTGTAAAGGATGTTTCCCTTCACAATGTATTACAAGACTTAGAACTATGTACTGACCTGAGTGAGAGCAGTGGACTAAAAAGTAGAGCTCAGTGGAACCCTCAATTTTCGAGTGGTAATAATATTGATTTATTTCACAGAATAGTTATAAAAGAAATAGATGATTTGAATAACAGGATATCTCGCAAAAGGTCGGGTCAACAACAGAGCAATATTACCATACAGGAACACTTAGCATTATTGGAATTGAAAATGGACAGTAGTTTAATGATTAGGAAAAAAGACAAGGGGGGTAGCATAGTGGTAAGGACGGAGGCAAATATGAAGAAGAAATTCTTAGACAACTTAATGATGTTACCAGTAATTTGAAACTAGACTTTAATCTGATCCCAGAAGTCTCTAATATAATCAATACTAACCTTAAACGGTGACATGGATTGGGACTGCTTGATGAGGACGAATATGTCTATTTAAAGGTTGGAACACTCCGGATTCCACTGCATCCTACACGTTACCCAAAATACACAAAAGCATGGATCCCCTACCAGGAAGACCTATTATATTGGGCATTGGGGGCCCAACAGAGAGACTGTCAGAGTTTGTGGACATCTTTTTATGACCTTTTGCATCCAATCTCCCCTCACTTATCAGGGACACTAAACACTCATTGAGCATAATCAATGATGTGACATGGGAGGATACTATGCCCCTAGTGGACATGGATGTGGTCTCACTATACTAATATTCTTCACCAACATGGCATCACAGCCGTGAAGTATTTTCTATATAAGAGACCAATATAATTTTTGGATCACTCTGAAATGATAATAGAGATGTCTAAAATGATACCTGAGAATAATGTGTTTCTGTTTAAAAATATGTAGCTCAAACAAGAGTGTGGGACCGCGTTAGGCTCCAGGTTTGCACTGTCTTTTGCCAAACTTTTCATGGGATGGTTTGAGGCGGTGCAGGTCTAAGGTCCACCGGGGTCCAAATGGAATGAACACATACACTATTGGGGTCGCTACATTGATGACTGCTTAATGATATGGACTGGTAGTCAAGTAGAAGTGATGGAATGTTTTACATTTATGAAGGACAACCCTAACAATATTTTGTTTATGATGGGAAACAGCTAGGAGAAGATTGTGCTTCTGAATCTGGAATTATATATAAATGGAGACAAGATTGAGAGCAGGATATACAGAAAAGCCACATCCTGTAATACACTACTATATGCTAGTAGTTTCCATCCCAAATGCCAAGTCAACTCAATACCATATGGGGGGATGCTCGGAGCTAGGTGTAACTAGCAATGACAATGATTTCTTAGAGAACATCAACAATATAGGAAACAGACTTTGGGTGCGTGGTTATGATGATAATTTAATTTTGAAATTAAGCAACAAGACCAGGGCTCTGGGTTGTATGAATACACCAAGCGGTGTAAAGAAACCTAAAAGTGGGAATAAGGTACCTTTCGGTTAATTCCCAACTATCATCTTTATTCACAAAAACTGTACAATATACTCAGAAAACACACTGGTTCCTCTTGACGATGGATCAAACACTATGACCATTTCTCACCAATTTGCCTGGTATTACATGTAGAAGGGGACACACTATACGCAATATCATTAGTCCTTGTTATCCTAACCTGGAGAGACCGGAGACTTGGCTACACAACAAAACTGTAGGTTCATATAAGTTTGGACACTGTAACTTGTATTTTCTCATAATGAGAGAATATAAGATAAATATGCATATGGATTGTACCACTAAATATGAAGTATATATAATCATCTGCAAATGTGATAAAATCTATGTTGGAAGCATGATCAAGTCATTCAGAGAGAGCATTTCAGAACACTTCGGAGCTTTAAAAAAATGTGATGAAAGATATTCTATAGCAGCTCATGCAAAATAATGTAATCTCAAGATGTATATCTTAGCTTTAGGTTCCATGGGATTGAAGCAGTGCATAGAAAAGTGAGGGGGGGCAACCATAAACTGAGGTTGCGCCAATGTGAAGCATGGTGGATCATGGACTGCATGCTGTGGAGTCAGGTTTGAATTTTGATCATGAGCTCCATTATTATTTTGGAACATGATCACACTTAGATCTATTCACATTGCTTCTCTACAAACATATTATTTTTCTTATTACTCTTGTCTGGATTGGTTATTGAGACTTTGTCACAATGATAATGTAAATCAGCGATATATGGAGTATGTTATCGCTCTGGCGTAAGATCTAACTAATTACGTTCACATGACACCATGAGTCTGTTTATACGATTATAGTTGACATCATTTGATTTATATTATTCTCTTATCCAAATGTGGAGTGCATTTTTCTATTTTGACTTTGATACAAATTTTATTGTTTTGTGGCAATAATATTTTAGATGAGTGCAAGCTGTGCCAAGATGCAAGTAAGTACAGTGGTTCTGTCGGGTATGACCATGCGGGGAGAGGTGTGGCGCCGCGGCCAGGGCGACTGACGCTGGAATCTGGGGATCAGGGTTCGATCCCCGGCTCCGGCGGCAGGTTAGCCCAGCACCATGTGACTCTGGGCAATAGCTTGCTTAATCTTCCCGACGGCCCCCAGCGCCTAGAGACCCTTACGGGTGATTGTGCGCTTTACAAATGTGGATTATTATTATTATTATGACCACAATATTACTTCACATAAAAATTGTATCAAAATTGAATCAACAGAGGACAAATGAATACACTCTACAGACAAATGCGCAAGGAACACATGAAAAAACAAGAAGGATCCAGTAACCACAAGTGAATCAGGTTTGCTGGGTGACAAGATACTTTTATATAAATTGCATCATTTATATTAGTACCCATATACACATAATTCTTTGCAGACTAGGCGGCTACCAACACTGTAAAAGTTTAAAGTGAGGTGTGATGGATCACTTGACATAATATCGAGGGACATAATATCGACTATCATAAATATCGGCGACAAAATATCGACAGACAGAATATCGACTTTGTATCTACAAACAGGTAAGTACAAAAATATCGAGAAAAAATATCGTTTACAAAAATATAGTTTATAAAAATATCGACTTTATTAAAAACAATGTTCAATTAAATTAATATTAAAAATTAATTACTAAAATATACTTAAAAATACTTACATTACCTTATAATAATTAAATAATTAATGAAAGTTATAAAAAAAAATGTTTTACAATCCTATTTGTTAAAACATATATATATAGTAACATAATATAATTGAATAATATCCAATATTATTACCATAGGATAGCGGAAGTGTAAAAATTACTATTCCTACTCCAGAGAGTGCAGCAGTAGGGAAAGCGTTGGATAGCGTATAAGTAAAAATTACTATTCCCACTCCAGTGGGTGCAACAGTAGGGAAAGCGTTGGATAGCGTAGGGGTAAACATTACTATTCCGACTCCAGTGGGTGCAACAGTAGGGAAAGCGTTGGATAGCGTAGGGGTAAAAATTACTATTCCCACTCCAGAGAGTGCTACAGTAGGGAAAGCATTGGATAGCGTAGGGGTAAAAATTACTATTCCCACTCCAGTGAGTGCAACAGTAGAGAAAGCGGTGGATAGCGTAGGGGTAAAAATTACTATTCCCACTCCAGTGGGTGCAACAGTAGGGAAAGCGTTGGATAGTGTAGGGGTAAAAATTACTATTCCAACTCCAAAGAGTGCAACAGTAGGGAAAGCGTTGGATAGCGTAGGGGTAAAAATTACTATTCCCACTCCAAAGAGTGCAACAGTAGGGAAAGAGTTGGATAGCGTAGGGGTAAAAGTTACTATTCCCACTCCAAAGAGTGCAACAGTAGGGAAAGCGTTGGATAGCGTAGGGGTTAAAATTACTATTCCAACTCCAGTGAGTGCAACAGTAGGGAAAGCGTTGGATAGCGTAGGGGTAAAAATTACTATTCCCACTCCAGTGGGTGCAACAGTAGTGAAAGCGTTGGATAGCGTAGGGGTAAAAATTACTATTCCCACTCCAGTGAGTGCAACAGTAGGGAAAGCGTTGGATAGCGTAGGGGTAAAAATTACTATTCCCACTCCATTGAGTGCAACAGTAGGGAAAGCGTTGGATAGCGTAGGGGTAAAAATTATTATTCCCACTCCAAAGAGTGCAACAGTAGGGAAAGCGTTGGATAGCGTAGGGGTAAAAATTACTATTCCCACTCCAGAGAGTGCAACAGTAGGGAAAGTAAATACTTCTTATATTATTTAAAAAAAAAAACAGTATAAATTAATATCTATAAAAAATTAATTAAAAGTAATTACCAATTAAATATAATATAATAATTAATCAATTAAAATGACAAATTACAATTAATTTTTACTATTAGTTACCTATTCAAATTAATTACAATTTAACAATTATTTAATTAACAATTAAAAATTAATTAACAATTAATTCAAATTAAAAACAATTAAATAAATTGAATTATTTAATTAATTATGAATAAATTACTTCCCACCCAATTCCCCTATAAACCCACAACCCGCTACAGAAAATAAATTAGTAAAATTAACATAATTAGCAATTAATCAATTAATTAAAATGAATTGCCAATTAAAATGTAATTAATTACCAAATATAAATTAATTAACAATTATTTAAAAATGAATACCAATATATAAATTTACAAATTTAATTAATTATAATTAAATTACTTCCCACCCTATTCCCCTATAAACCCACAACCCGCTACAGAATTAAATTACGCAAAAATTAAAAAAAACAAAATTCATTCATTAAAATTAATTATAACATAAATACACACTTTTCACACATATAATAACATAATAAACACTATAAAAAATTCGGTATTATTAAAAATTCGATAATTTTAATAACCTATATTATATACTTCGATATTTTAACTTTCTATATTTTTAACATTCGATATTACATTACTTACCTTCAAAACGATATTTTTGATGTCTATATTCTGTCCATTCGATATTTTGTCCAGCCTATATTTTGTACTTGATATTATGTCCATTCGATATTTTGTAGTCACTATTATGTCTGTTTACCAGGTGTGATTAAGTGACATGGTGCAGTGAGTGACACAATGAGTGCGCGTTATGTACAAGATGAGTAAAAGCTTATATACAAGTTTGTAACGGCCACTACACAAGAAAACACAATGACCCTGCTGTTTTCAATGATTCAGGTATTTTTGCGAGCGGGGCCTTGAACTGGGCCAAGATGTTGTCGACGTTTCAACCCTATGTAAGCGATCTTAGATCGTCATGCGGGTCTTCATCAGGACTTGAGTGTGGGTTGACAGCCTCTAGAATTGCAAGGAATAATAAGGACACGTGATTCAGTGCAGATGACCCATCCTGTTGGATTCTACGAAATGCGATTTAGAAAACGATTAGGAAGGTGAAGGCCGTGCGAGAATTCTCCGGTACTCACCTGGTGTTACGTGTGGTTAGATCTCTTTAGTCTGCTAGCAGTGTTGAATCCTGCCGCTTAACCGCATCAAGTTGGTGCTATGCCAAGATGGCGGCGAGGCCGACATGACCTATCTAGTCCATTTTCCATCTCAATAGCTGAGGCGCAATATAAATAGCCACTCCAAGTTAGCACATAATCTGTACGCTGGGATAGAGCGGGTAGAATACTCTCTGTCACTCTACAACTAACTACTAAGGTAAGATGAGATCATTTGTACCATCCTACTCCATGTGTATTATAGAAACCTTTAACAGTTTTGGCAAATATCGTAAGCGGCTGATTATGGTCTACCTCATTTGTGAATATACTTCACTTAAATATAGTTATCACTTTGAAGCACACTGCATGAGGTCTGACTGAAACTCAGGGGTTTCAGGGTTTTAAATATATGTAGTATGTAGTATGACAAAGCATTTTGGTGAGACACAGGTGATTACATGACTGTGTTAATATCATGAGACGGTATATATTGTTACAATTTTCTTGCTCAGATAGTGAATACATTCTGGACTAATTAAATATATTATTTAATGATAATTAGGTTGATGGAGCAAGGACTCGTAGAAAAGAGACTTGCTCAGAAGCAATCCTCTCATTTAACTTCTAATATTGTATTATCCATGTATTGTCTAAATTAATACACCCTTTGAACATAAAAGACAGAGAAGCTTGCCTATGTCTTTTACTGATAAGTAACTCGAGCGAAATTCTAAAATGGCTAATGGGAAATCTTTATTGCACTTGCGTCAACTGTACCGACGCAGTATGACGAGCTGTCGCTTGGAGGGAATTTCTTGCGCCTAAGCAGACGCTATTAAAATGGCTGCTTGAGAACTCACATGATTAGCATCTGCTTTGCTGAAACTAACATGAGCTATAATGCTAATGTGGGAGTAGTATTAATACATGAATGGGATTAGAGTAGAGATAGGTGGTATACAGTGACACCATTTTAATTTGAAATTAATATTTGTCTTTCTGACTTTCCTATTAGTATGCATTTGGGCCTCTCGTACAAATCCAGAGTCTATAACCCACCTGACCTCCGCACTTGCGTGGTGTGATTTAGCCAGAAGAAGTGATGTGGCTTTTGAACACAGTCAAAGGACCCAAAAGGTACATACCCTGGGAACGAGCTCCAAAGTCCTCTGAATGAATGGGAACACATGAAAATTATACTTTTGTGTCTAATAAGATGTGAATACGGGTGGGAATAAAGACTTTTGAATAAAAATTAAGGGGTGGGATCTTTGAACAATAGACTGATAGACTAAGATGAAAAATAAGCATGGTGTGATAAGCATGCCCCTTGCCTGTCCAATCGGAGCTAGTAATTTTACGATATTGAAAGATTAATGGGAGGTATATTAATATTGTAGGGTATAACTGAGGTAGTCTTAGTTAGTTAGAGAGTGAGGTGGAGGAGTACGTAACAGAGACAGAGATTTGCTGAATGCTGCAGCGCTCGGGATGCTGTCGGAGTGACGAGAGATGCTGATGAAGAATCGAATGCAGAACCACTATATCTTAAATGAATTTACTTAGAAGAAGATTGCTGAAGAATCTCGAGAAGGAAGAGAGTGTCAGAGAGGGGTGCTACGCAAGCGTCGGTGGTAGAGAGGTCATCTATCCTGTCCTGATTCCTGTCCTGAAGCTTTGGTCGTCTGATCTTCCCCGGGGACCCTTCCCAGCTCCTTGGCCCGGGGGCCACAAGAATACATCAGGACAGGGCACCAGAATTACTGGCACTAGAACAAACCCCTATCATTAATCTATGCAATAGACAATTGAGTAGGGTCAAGGAAGAGGTGCTGAGGAAGGGATTTAGTTTTGTTCCCACTTCAGGGGTGAATACATTTCAAATAGAAAAGGATCTTCGGGCATTTTTCAGGAAAGTGAGACTTTGCCATTTTTTTTAGGATAGACCAAAGAGAGAACCCCCCCAGGATTCTGGACTATGGCCCAAATCCACTTTTACCCCGAGTATAGGGATGGTGGGTAAAAACATAGAAATATGTGAGGCGGTGGTTAAAATGGAGGTGGGAAACCTCTTGAAAGAAAATCACTACCAGACATATAACATGTCAACAGAAAAGAAACTAGCTATGGAATCCCTTTCTCTGGGTAACAGTATAACAATAAAGCTACCGGATTAAGGGGGAGGGGTAGTAGTCTTTGACACTGGGGACTACGAATGGCGAGCCCTAGAACTTCTCTCCGATACAGAACATTATCAGCGAGTTCCCCGTGCGAGACTAGATAGACTAAAAACCGAGGTAGGATCATTGCTTGAGCTAGCCTAAAATAAGGAATGGATTAGTGTGGAAGAGTATCAATTCTTGAACAACAGAAACCCCCAAATTCCTGCGCTCTATGGACTCCCCAAGGTTCATAAGAATCTATGGAATCCTCCACTTAGACCCATTGTGGCTTCTATAGATTCGTTCTTAGAACCACTTAGCAAGTATGCAGATGTTTTTTTTAAACCCATTGTTCAATAACTGAAGTATTTTATAAAGGACACAACAGACATGATCACTAAGATCGAAGGTCTGGAGTTTAATAGTAATATAGAATATATGGTGACCCTCGATATTGAGGCACTATATACGAATATACCACAGAGAGACACTTTAGAGGAAGTGAGGAGAACTTTAGAGAACTCAGAGATAGTAGGTGCCAACAAATAATTCATTCTAAACTGTATATCTATGGTACTACTGAATAACATCTTTTTATTTAAAAACGCCCTATATATACACAACAGAAGGGGACCAGCATGGTAGCAACTTGTGCCCCAAGTCTAGCCTATATATATGTTGGCACATTTGAGGAGGAGCATATATAGAATGAAATCTCCCCATTCTATGAAAACATCCACAGTTGGGTTCGCTTCATTGACGATATTTTGGCGCGGCCCAACTGAATCGGTGGATGCATTCCTGGAATGGTTGAACTTGGGCGATAAAAACCTCAAATTTACTGCCTAATATAGTTACAGTAATAGTAGTGTTAACTTTCTGGATATTACTATAAAATATGAAGAAGGACACCTAGCAGTGGAGCTTTTTACAAAACCTACAGATAGGAACACACTGCTTCACTACAGCAGTTACCACCCAAAGAGTCAAAAAGACAATATACCATTTGGGGAATTTCTACGGTTGCGTAGAAATTGTACATCTTTGCAAGACTTCTACATGCACTCTGAAAAATTGAAACAGAAGTTTGAAGAAAGAGGTTATCCTGAAAAGCTAATTAATTGCTCTCTTAAGAGAGCTGGGTTTTATAACAGGGATAGCCTCCTTCGAGGAGGTAATAAAAACAAGCAACAGGACAAGATAGTGATGGTTAGTCGGTTTTCTGAGATTAGTAATACAAATTTTAATGATGGGGAGGATAGTAATCTTCCCAAACCACAATATGCTTTCAGGAAAAATAAAAATCTTTGAAATTCCCTGGTGTTCACCTATAGAGAAGATTCAATTGAGACACAAAATATCTTGACGAGGAAAAGGCCAAAGGCAATTATAGATGCGGAAACTGCAGTGTGTGCAATTTATGCGTCACAACAAAAGCAGTGACCCTTAATGGGGCAACGCAAGAAATCGCTACACTTAACAACTGTAGTAGTAAAAAATATCATATACCTGATCATGTGCCCATGTGGTATGGCGTATATAGGAGAAACTGCAAGAGAGCTTAGACAACGAATATGTGAACATAGAGCTGCAATAAATACAAGAAAAGAAAATGCACCCTTATTAAGACATTGGGTTGACAAGAAACATGAAGCATCCGACCTTAGGTGGGTGTTGCTGGAATAAATTAGAGAACTTAAAAGGGGTGGCAATAGTGTTCAAAGGAGAAAACTTCAGGAACAATGGTATATGATAAAATTTGATACTGTCAAGAATGGCTTAAACAGTCGGGAGGACTGGGGAAAAATCATTTACATGTAGAGGCCCATGGGTAATACTATTCCTACTATATTGGATAATGGGGCGATTCTCCTGATAAGAATAAATGGGAGTAAATAGGAATATTCTTTCTTGATACACACCCAAATTGGTACAATTTCATTCTAACCAAGGTCTGTATAGAAAACACGCAAAAAAATATTTTTTTGCCATGTATAATCAAAAATTTATTTCTTCACCAGATGCAAGACTCATATGTAATTCAAGAGATTTGCTATAATTTGTAAGTAGATAACATTGCTCAAGGTACTCCAAGAGGGCAGTTAGATAGGGGGATAATACGACAATAACAGATACACTGGAAGAGAGCCGCCGGACTTGTGTGGTAATGAAAAAACACATAAAGGGTCAATTTGTAAATCTATACCCTTTTGAAGATGTAAATTTTAAATACATACGTGAATAAGGGGATATCCTGAGTGTAATAACAATTTGTTATTTACTCTATTCCTGATTCAGATATAAGGGCATTAATCTGAGAATGTGAAAAGGCACACTTAAAGATGGCCGCCTGACATGCGCAGTAATCAAGAAATGCATGCCAGGTAAACGCGAAAAGTCGCGCTCTACACGTTAATATGGGCTTTAAAAATTAACACCAAAAGCCCTTTAACAACATTAGGAAAACGAAGCGGGGATGCCGAAATTGAAAGCTACGGGCCGTTTGGGTGCTTATTTAGACAAGAGGGGGAAATGAGGCAAGTAAACTATTTAATAAGAATCCGGACCAGAGTAGTCCATAAGTCTGATGGGAATTTAAAAGTTACACGACCACTATGTATATTCAAGATTAAGGGTATTGTTTGTAGAGCTAGCTGGCCACATTAATCAAGTCTATGTAATTTAAATAAAAGGGACCATAGGTTATTCTGTATCTACATTGTAGGCAGATGACAGGGATTTTCACCATCCGGGGATGGGATTTAGAGAATGCTTCAATAGTTCTTTCACTCTAGAGTCTAAGAGTATACGTCATACTGACTTCCTTATAGGAAACGCTACTTTCTGACCTATTGGGGTGGAGTAAAGCGAAAAGGAACATTAAATATTGAGGGGGCATGAGGAAACAGGGGATATGAACCTCCCAAACCCATTCGAATAAACCGGTGGATGTATAAAATACTCCACATCGTGAGGTAAGCTGTGTGCGCTGCAGTTATAAAAAACTTGAATACCTGCTGGTACTATAATTTTATAGTCCAGAAGGTTTATCATTGGGCCTTTTTTATTAATTTTTTGTCTGTAGATAAACCCTGCCGATCATTGTTTTATATGTTTCCTGGAAGCACTTCTGTAAATAATTGCTAAATAGAAGGCAGTGTTACAACTAAAGAAATAGCTACCAGTTATACCAGCGCTATATCTATTTTATTTTATTTTTTATTTTTTTATTTTGAAAGTTTTATATAGCGCGAACAAGATCTTTGCAGATAACAGAGCGCTTTACACAGACAAGTGCCAGGGTAGGGAAACAAGGGAGCATAGTAGGAAGGTAGGTCATCACGTTAGTGTAGATAGTACAACTATTACAGATAGTACAGATATGAGGTAGCATGGCATAGTGGGAAGTTAGGTCATCAAATCAATGTAAATAGTACAAATATCACAAATAATGCAGATAAGAGGGAGCATGAACAATTAGGTAGCTCAATAAAACAAGTAAGACACATGTGCCTAGGAATAGGACCGGTAATACTGATCGACGCAGAGTAAATCAAACGCAGTAGTTCAAGTGTATTTAGCCATGAGGATACTTTTGACTTCTTTCTTAAAAAGAAGAGTGGAGGAGATGAGTCTGGTTTCAGGAGGGAGTGAGTTCCAGATCCTGGGCGCCATTCCTGAGAAGGAGCGTTTGTAGGTTTTTTCCTTCCGGAATCTTCGAGGTTTCAGCAGAAGATTGTTTGTACTTCTGGTGGTTCTGGACCCGCCGGAAATTGTCAACTTCTGCGTGAGGTAGCCGGGTGATTTCAGGTGTATAGCCTTGTGCGTCATGCAGGCAATTTTCAGCTGTATTCTGGCTTCAAGAGGCAACCAGTTCAGGGCTTTAAAGTCAGGGGAGATATGTGAATGTTTTTTAGATCCAGAGATGAGTCTAGCTGCCGCGTTTAGTGAAGCTCTGAGGGGTGCAGTTGTAGTTAGAGGGAGGCCGCAGAGGGCCACGCTGCCGTAGTCTATGCAAGGGATGACTAGTGCTTGTACTGCAGTTTGGAAGTCTTTGGCTGGGAGGAAGGGTTTAAGTTTCCTCAAGGTATTTATTTGGAAGTTCGCTCCCTTAGTTGCCTTGCTGATATGCTGCTGCATGTTGAGGTTTGTGTCAAGTGTTATGCCTAAGGATTTTGCTGAATCCACGATGGTCGGTTGGACATTGAGTGCTGTTAGGTGCTTAAGCCATGTTTGTGTGGTGGATATTTTCGTGGGAGGTGAGATCAGGAGGAACTCAGTTTTCATAGCATTGAGTTTAAGGTGGTTATCGGCTAGCCAAGATTGGGTGCTTCTGATCGTTGCGTTCAGACGCATGATGTCTTTGGGGGATTGTAACTTGAGATATAGTTGAGTGCCATCGGCGTACATGTGAAAGTGTACATTGGATGCTTGTAGCAGGGTGGTGAGTGGTTCCATAACTAAGTTGAATAAAGTGGGGGATAGGTGTTAGACCTGGCACCTTGGCGTGAGTTTCCTTTCCACTTTTTGCTGTTGTGCCTCAAATGTTTTGCTGGTGTCTGCTACTCAGGGCACTGCGCCACGGCCAACCCGTGCCGCAGTGCAAGTGCTCCCTACTGTAAAGTGTACATGTGATTGATGTCCATGATTGGTTCATTGGATTTACTGTTAGTCCCTAGTAAAGTGCACTAGGAGTGCCAGGGCTTGTGAATGCCAATACTGCTAGTGGGCCTGCAGCGCTGGTTGCGCCACCCACAGAAGCAGCCTTAAAATGTGTCTAGGGTCTGCCATTGCAGAACCTGCGTGCAGTCTGGTACTGTCACCCTGGCTGGGCAAGTGCACACACTTGCCAGCCCCTAAAACCTTGCCTTAACTTCATATTAGTCACCCCTATGGTAGGCCTGAGGGCAGGGTGCATTGTAAGTGTAAGGTAGGACATGCCCTGATGTGTGTGGCATGTCCTAATAGTGAATTACTGCCAAATTCGTTTTTCACTATTGTAAGGCTACCTGTTCCCTTCTAGGCCAGTTGGGCGGCTGGAATTATTACACTCTATAATCCCAGCAGGCTCAGGGGACATGGTAGAAATTCATGTTTAGTATGCCTGAACTCAGAATAATAAAATACTTCTTTTAGTAAAGTTTATTTTAATATCCTGTGTTTGCAAATGCTACTTTTAGAAAGTTAGCATTTGCTTGCCTAACCATTTCAGCCCGCCTCTGCTTGGATGTGGATCTGACTGTCTGGTGTGTGTGAGTGACAGGGCTGGGAGTTGACAGGTAGTGATTAGCAGGAGGACCCCTTAATGGGTGGTGGGAGTTTCCCCTGAATGATGCATCAGGCTGTGCTCTGTCACCACAATGCTGGCTCCGCCCTCCTGGGGAGCGACTGATGACTCAGCCTGCACCTGGCCCAGGAAGGACCGAAGCTTGTCAACAAAGTGCTCAGGCCACTCCTGCCCTCACAATGCCGGCTCCGCCCCCCTGGGGAGCGGCTGATGTGCCTGCCCTCACACTAAATACAGAAGCCAGAAGTACCCACAACAAGTGCTCAGAGACTGGAGCAGTTATGCAGAGGCCCCCCTGGCCTGCTAGAACAAAAGAAACTGGGTATAAAAGAAGGAGCCCTGCTCCTTGTAAATTAGATCCTGTTTGCGCTACAGAAGAAACTCTGCCCGAAGAGAAGGACCTGGAAGGACAAGGAGGAGTGCTGTCTCTGGCCTGTGTCTGGTGCCTTGCTGCAGAAGGAGAGGAAAAGAAGAGACTACAAGAGACTTTTGCTTTTTGAACTTTGTGCCAAACTCTGCTGAAAGATCTCCAAGGGCTTGCCTGTGAACTTGCCCCCTGACCAGCGCCCCAGGAACAGTGGGCGCTACCCTGGAAGAGAAAGCTGCTGTGAGTCGTGCATCTGTCCTGCACCACTACTGAGGAGAAGCGGAGTGCGCCGTGAAAGAATCGCTGTGCCCTCTGGGAGGCCCTTGGCACCCCCGTCCAGCCGAGCACCGCAACTGCTATCTGGCAGGCCCCAGCTGACATCGCCAGGACCAGCCTCGCTGGCCCCAGCACCGTGCCTGTCGCCTGCCTAACTGCGGTCTGCACCGCAAGAACGGACCCTGCCTTGTGCCTGCCTGCTTCCCCAAAGAAGTTGCCCTGAAGCCCCAGCCGCCGCCGTTTGCAAGCTGCAGCGGCGTGGGGAGAGAAGGACTACCCGCTGTGCGCTCAGAGGCTGTGTTCGCGTCTCACACTGCTGCCCGGGGCCCTGCCCCCCCTCTTGCCAGGCCGGGAGCACCTCGCCGAAAGATCTGACCCCCACCGCAACGCCGCCCTCCTGAGCCGAGCCGCCGCTCGGATCGACTGAGAAAGACACCGCGACGTGGGACCTGCGATCAACCCCGGCATCGTCCGCCCCGGACCCCCGCCTTCAAGGACTAAAGGTACTGTTGTTTGCTGAGGTGCGCCGCGCTCTGGACACGGAGTCCGTGAGGCGCGCACCCCTCGTCCCCTGTTGGCCCCCGCTCTGTGCGCTCTGAACTGCGAGACTCCGGGAAGCCGTCCCGCAGCTCAGTTCGAGACGCACTGCCAGCTGAACGCCTCACAGCCTACGAGGTGCACTAACCCCCCAAGGGGAGTCGGTACTCTGCCAGCCTTGCCCCATCCTTGAGAGGCAGCTCCTAAAAGATTGCCACACTTGACTGTCCGCTCTTGAGCTTCCTAACCTCTGTGCGCCCCATCCCATTCCAGCTGATCAGGCCTGGAGCGCACGCCGAGTATTGTGCGCTTGTGACTGGGAGGCCGGTACGTCTCATCCCGGCCCTCGTAGTGTACGCCGCGCACACCTGCTCACGCGGAAGGCGTGAGGGTTGATAGGGACTTGAAGTAAGAGCCGAACAAAGCGCCCAGAAGCGCTAGAGAGCACTGTACTTTCCTGGCACTGGGTAGAAGACCCCAAAAGATCGCATTCAGGAACTGTGGCACCCTTTTTGAGGGGTAAAGACTATTTTTGATTACAAGCTAAATAAGAACTGTGGCATTATTAAAAGTAACTGGAACCTTGCATTTTCAAAGTAACCAAGCTGTATTTACAAGCCTGCTTGAAACTTATATAAAGAAGATATATTTTTACAAATAACAGTTTGGTGTCATTGTGTGGTGGGTTGGTTGTGATGGTGTAATATTGCAAATGTTTAACCCTACATGCCCCAGAGATTAGCCTAAGACTGCTTAAGCCACACTACCTAGAGGGTAAGCAGAGGTTGTCTTGGAGGTAACCCTCAGCCCTGACGAGGAAGAGAGAGGACCTGATTGTCGCCAGTGTTGCACTGCGCCAACCAGAGACTCCCCCTTCCTACATTGGACGCAGCGGTGAGGATTCGCGAATTTACATTTGCAGTGTTTTACCTTAGCTACTGACCATTGCATAAGTGATTACAGTCCAGTAACTTAGCCACAGACTTTTTGTTTTTCAATTCTGCTAAAGAAGAAGATCCCTAGTGTTGAAATCATGCCTGGCACCAACAGCGTTGATGGGGCGGAATCCATGACCTCTGAGGTGTTGGAGATAGAATGGGACGCCTCAAAGTTGGATGACTATAAGAAGAAAGAATTGTGGAGCTTTATAAAGAAATTTAAGGTTCCACATGCAGGGTGCAGGAACAAGGAGGATTTCCACAGAGCGCTGAAAGCCTGGAGTGAATCAAGGGATGCGCCTGTAGATCTTGTGATACCTGAGCGACCAGACAGCGTCCACAGCTTTGGCAGAGGCCTGTCGCCAGAGGAGCTGGCAGACAGACAAGCAACCAGGGATCATGAGATAAAGTTGGCAGAATTGAATTTGAAGGGCCAAATGGAGCTTGAAAGCAAAAGAATGGCTCTGGAAGAAAGAAAACTCCAATTGGAGTATGATGTGAAAATGAGGGAGATGAGTCTAAAAGAGAAAACCTTGGATCATCCTCCCTCTGGTGGCAGCGCAGCGCCGGTGCAGGTAGAGTCAAGAGTGCACATCCCCAAAGATGTAGTTAAAGAGTTCTTTAAGGGGGATGACATAGGACAGTGGTTTAGGGCATATGAGGTAGCCATGTTTTCCCACCGGGTCCCTGAGAAGGATTGGGGAGCGGGGTTATGGGGAAGGTTCCTTAGCGAAGGGCGGGACACCCTGCTAGATTTGCCCACTGAAGACCAGAGATCCTATCCCCATATGAAAGAAGCTTTGATGACCAGGTATGGGCTTACCCCTGAAATGTATAGACAGAAGTTTAGGGGGTGTAATAAGCGGCCTGGGAATACGTATGTGGAGTTTGTGACTTTTTTTGCAGAGCACTGGATGGTTGGGTGAAGGGTAACAAAGTGAATGATTTTCAAGGTCTCTTTGATTTAATTGCATGGGAGCACTTGTCTGAACAATGTTTTCCTGAGTTACGCCAGCACCTGATTGATAGCAAGCTGTCCAACCCGAGGAAGCTTGCTGAGGAGGCGGACCGCTGGCTCAGCACCAGGGTCCACAAGGGTCCAGTGGGAGACTCCGCCAAGGGTGGGCAGGGTCCCCAGCAGAAGAGTGGGGGGGACAAGGGGAAACAGAAAGGGTTCCAAAAAGGCCCCCAAAGTAATCCCCAAGGGGACCAGCAGAAAGGTTCTCAGCCTCCCCCACCCCCAAAGCAGAATGGGGCCCCGACAGGTAGACCTGTTCCAAAGGGGCCCTTCAATTGTTACAAATGTGGTGACCCGGGGCACATAGCCAGTGACCCCAAGTGTCGCCTGTTTGGAAAACCAGCACCCACTGGTGCTCCGCCCCGACAAGTGACCAGTGTTCACTTAGGAGAAGAAGTGATGGTCCCGGGGGGTGGAGATCCTGTTCAGATGACCCTAGTCTCACTAGGAGACAGTGAGATGGTCCCTACAAACTACCTGCCCTCTAACACTAAAAAATATGGGCAGGTGGTTACCATCAATGGTAAGAAAGCTGAGGCTCTTAGAGACACAGGAGCCAGTGTGACTGCAGTGAGGCATCACCTGGTGTCTCAAGAGCAGGTTGTACCCCATGCCTACTGTAGGGTTGTCAACGCTGACAATTCAGAGAGTCAGTGTCCGATGGCTCAAGTTCCCTTCGAGTGGGGGGGGGTCTCTGGTACTCTGCAGGTCTGTGTGAGGAAAGCCATGCCTGTTGACTGTTTGCTAGGGAACGACTTGGAGGACTCCCCTTGGGAAAAGGTGGAGAAAACGACTCACCTGAAGATGGTGGGTCTACCTGACTGGGCGTGCGTGACCACCCGGTCAATGGCAGCCAGTAGGGGTGATCAAGAGGTCCTGGGGCCTGAAGGAGAGGCCCAGGAACCGGCCTTAGGGAGGAGGCGCAGGGTGCGCGGGAAACCGGCCCCTGAAGTTCCCACGGTCCAGGAGGAAGCAGACCTTGAGGGGGATGCCCTGGAGCCTACTGGGGAACAGATTGCCGAACTGGGGGACCTGCCTGAGCTGACCCATTGGCAGCAAGAAGGAGGCCCCTCCAGGGAGGAATTCTGCAGGGAGCAGAAAGAATGCCCTTCTCTCGTGGGTATGCGGCAGCAGGCTGCAGACCAGGCCAATGGTGTTCAGGCCAAAACACATTATGTGTACTGGGAGAATGACCTCCTGTACTCAGAGCCTAAGGCTGCTGAACCTGGGTCAGCCCGTGTGCTGGTGGTACCCCAGAAGTTCAGAGCCTTCCTACTGGGACTGGCTCATGATGTGCCTTTAGCAGGACATTTGGGGATGGACAAGACCTATGACAGGCTTGTCACCCACTTCTACTGGCCCCAAATGCACAAGAGCTCAGATGCTCATTGTAGGACCTGTCCAACTTGCCAGGCAAGTGGGAAGAGCGGAGGGAAGAACAAGGCTCCCCTCCAACCCTTCCCTGTGGTCAGTACTCCATTCCAACGAGTGGGTATTGACATTGTTGGGCCTCTGGACCCCAAGACAGCCATGGGCAACAGGTTCATCCTGGTCTTGGTGGATCATGCCACCCGGTACCCTGAAGCCATCCCTCTGAGGACAGTGACGGCCCCCGTGGTGGGGCGTGCACTGATGGGAATTTTCTCACAAGTAGGATTCCCTCTAGAGGTGGTGAGCGACAGGGGGACCAACTTTATATCTAAGTATATGAAGTCCCTTTGGCAAGAGTGTGGGGTAACCTACAAGTTCACCACACCTTACCATCCCCAAGGAAATGGGTTGGTTGAAAGATTCAACCGAACCCTGAAGGGCATGATCATGGGCCTGGAAGGTCCAATGAGGCGTAAGTGGGACGTCCTCTTACCATGCCTGCTCTTTGCATACCGCGAGGTGCCACAGAAGTCTCTAGGGTTCAGCCCCTTTGAGCTGCTGTATGGTCACCCCGTGAGAGGACCACTGAGTTTGGTAAAGGAAGGCTGGGAGCAATCTCCCAGGAAACCTCCCCAGAATGTATATAGCTACATGCTGGCCTTCAGAAACCAAACCAGGCGCTTCAGACAACTTGCTGAGGCAAATCTGGAAGCTAGCCAGGAGGAGATGAAGCGGTGGTACGACCAGAATGCCACTCTGGTAGAGCTTCAGCCTGGACAAGAGGTGTATGTCTTGGCCCCAGTGGAACCCTGTGCACTTCAGGATAAGTGGACAGGCCCATTTGAGGTTGTGGAGCGCAAGAGCTCAGTGACATACTTGGTGGACATGAAGACGCCCAGGAATCCTTTAAGGGTCTTACATGTCAACCGCCTCAAGCCCCACTTAAAAAGGTCCGAAGTGGGCATGCTGTTGGCCACCGATGATGGAATGGAAGAGGAGTCTGAGCCTCTTCCTGACCTCTTAGTGGCCTGTGAGAAGGATGGGTCAGTGGATGGAGTTAACCTCTCACCCACCCTGACCCCTGAGCAACAGGAAGACTGCCGCCAATTGCTGGGGCAGTTTCCAGATCTGTTCTCCCTGGTTCCTAGTGTCACAGATTGGTGCGTCCATGATGTGGACACAGGAGACAGCTTACCTGTGAAGCATAAGGCTTACAGAGTGACTGACAGGGTCAGGGCCTGCATCAAGGAGGAGGTCTCCAAGATGCTTGCTCTTAGGGTGGTTGAGTCTTCCAGCAGTCCTTGGTCCAGCCCCGTGGTCTTGGTCCCAAAGGCTGCTGCGCCGGGAGCCACACCTGAACTCCGGTTCTGTGTGGACTACAGAGGACTCAATTCAGTCACCAAGACTGACGCGCACCCTATCCCCAGAGCTGATGAGCTCATTGATCGGCTAGGGGCTGCCCGGTTCCTCAGCACGTTTGACTTAACGTCTGGGTACTGGCAGATCGCCTTGACCGATGGGGCAAAGGAGAGGTCAGCATTCTCCACACCAGATGGGCATTTCCAGTTCCGGGTTATGCCATTTGGGATGAAGAATGCCCCTGCCACCTTTCAGAGGTTGGTCAACCAGGTGTTGGTCGGGCTGGATGAGTTCAGTGCCGCCTACCTGGATGACATCGCAGTGTTCAGTGGCACCTGGCCAGAACACCTGCGGCACCTCTGGGAAGTGTTGATGGCGCTGCGCAAGGCAGGCCTCACAATCAAGGCAAGCAAGTGCCAGATTGGGCAGGGTTCAGTGGTGTACTTGGGACACCAAGTTGGGAGTGGCAAGGTGGCACCCTTGCAACCCAAAATTGCAACCATCCTGGCTTGGGACCCCCCAAGACCCAGACTGCAGTGAGAGCCTTCCTGGGGCTCACTGGGTATTACAGGAGGTTCGTCAAGGGCTATGGCACTATTGTGACCCCCTTGACAGAGCTGACTTCTAAGAAGCAGCCCAGGAATGTGATTTGGACTGACACCTGTCAGAAGGCTTTTGACACCCTGAAGACTGCCATGTGCACGGCGCCCGTGCTCCTGGCTCCTGATTTCTCCAAGGAATTCATAGTGCAAACCGACGCTTCAGAGCATGGTGTAGGGGCTGTTCTCTCACAGATGACTGAGGAGGGCTGGGACCAACCCGTAGCCTTCATCAGTAGGAGGTTACTTCCACGGGAAAGTAGGTGGAGTGCAATAGAGCGAGAAGCATTTGCTGTGGTCTGGGCGCTGAAGAAGCTAAGACCCTACTTGTTTGGGTCTCACTTCCGGGTTCAGACGGACCACAGGCCCCTCAGATGGTTGATGCAAATGAGGGGTGAAAACCCAAAACTGTTGAGGTGGTCCATCTCCCTACAGGGTATGGACTTCACGGTGGAACACCGCCCTGGCACAGATCACGCCAACGCTGATGGTCTGTCCAGATTCTTCCGCCTTAGTGATGAGGAACTCCCTGGGGAAGGGTAGTTCTCCCCACCTTTCAGCTGGAGGGGACACGTGTTAGACCTGGCACCTTGGCGTGAGTTTCCCTTCCACTTTTTGCTGTTGTGCCTCAAATGTTTTGCTGGTGTCTGCTACTCAGGGCACTGCGCCACGGCCAACCCGTGCCGCAGTGCAAGTGCTCCCTACTGTAAAGTGTACATGTGATTGATGTCCATGATTGGTTCATTGGATTTACTGTTAGTCCCTAGTAAAGTGCACTAGGAGTGCCAGGGCTTGTGAATGCCAATACTGCTAGTGGGCCTGCAGCGCTGGTTGCGCCACCCACAGAAGCAGCCTTAAAATGTGTCTAGGGTCTGCCATTGCAGAACCTGCGTGCAGTCTGGTACTGTCACCCTGGCTGGGCAAGTGCACACACTTGCCAGCCACTAAAACCTTCCCTTAACTTCATATTAGTCACCCCTATGGTAGGCCTGAGGGCAGGGTGCATTGTAAGTGTAAGGTAGGACATGCCCTGATGTGTGTGGCATGTCCTAATAGTGAATTACTGCCAAATTCGTTTTTCACTATTGTAAGGCTACCTGTTCCCTTCTAGGCCAGTTGGGCGGCTGGAATTATTACACTCTATAATCCCAGCAGGCTCAGGGGACATGGTAGAAATTCATGTTTAGTATGCCTGAACTCAGAATAATAAAATACTTCTTTTAGTAAAGTTTATTTTAATATCCTGTGTTTGCAAATGCTACTTTTAGAAAGTTAGCATTTGCTTGCCTAACCATTTCAGCCCGCCTCTGCTTGGATGTGGATCTGACTGTCTGGTGTGTGTGAGTGACAGGGCTGGGAGTTGACAGGTAGTGATTAGCAGGAGGACCCCTTAATGGGTGGTGGGAGTTTCCCCTGAATGATGCATCAGGCTGTGCTCTGCCACCACAATGCTGGCTCCGCCCTCCTGGGGAGCGACTGATGACTCAGCCTGCACCTGGCCCAGGAAGGACCGAAGCTTGTCAACAAAGTGCTCAGGCCACTCCTGCCCTCACAATGCCGGCTCCGCCCCCCTGGGGAGCGGCTGATGTGCCTGCCCTCACACTAAATACAGAAGCCAGAAGTACCCACAACAAGTGCTCAGAGACTGGAGCAGTTATGCAGAGGCCCCCCTGGCCTGCTAGAACAAAAGAAACTGGGTATAAAAGAAGGAGCCCTGCTCCTTGTAAATTAGATCCTGTTTGCGCTACAGAAGAAACTCTGCCCGAAGAGAAGGACCTGGAAGGACAAGGAGGAGTGCTGTCTCTGGCCTGTGTCTGGTGCCTTGCTGCAGAAGGAGAGGAAAAGAAGAGACTACAAGAGACTTTTGCTTTTTGAACTTTGTGCCAAACTCTGCTGAAAGATCTCCAAGGGCTTGCCTGTGAACTTGCCCCCTGACCAGCGCCCCAGGAACAGTGGGCGCTACCCTGGAAGAGAAAGCTGCTGTGAGTCGTGCATCTGTCCTGCACCACTACTGAGGAGAAGCGGAGTGCGCCGTGAGAGAATCGCTGTGCCCTCTGGGAGGCCCTTGGCACCCCCGTCCAGCCGAGCACCGCAACTGCTATCTGGCAGGCCCCAGCTGACATCGCCAGGACCAGCCTCGCTGGCCCCAGCACCGTGCCTGTCGCCTGCCTAACTGCGGTCTGCACCGCAAGAACGGACCCTGCCTTGTGCCTGCCTGCTTCCCCAAAGAAGTTGCCCTGAAGCCCCAGCCGCCGCCGTTTGCAAGCTGCAGCGGCGTGGGGAGAGAAGGACTACCCGCTGTGCGCTCAGAGGCTGTGTTCGCGTCTCACACTGCTGCCCGGGGCCCTGCCCCCCCTCTTGCCAGGCCGGGAGCACCTCGCCGAAAGATCTGACCCCCACCGCAACGCCGCCCTCCTGAGCCGAGCCGCCGCTCGGATCGACTGAGAAAGACACCGCGACGTGGGACCTGCGATCAACCCCGGCATCGTCCGCCCCGGACCCCCGCCTTCAAGGACTAAAGGTACTGTTGTTTGCTGAGGTGCGCCGCGCTCTGGACACGGAGTCCGTGAGGCGCGCACCCCTCGTCCCCTGTTGGCCCCCGCTCTGTGCGCTCTGAACTGCGAGACTCCGGGAAGCCGTCCCGCAGCTCAGTTCGAGACGCACTGCCAGCTGAACGCCTCACAGCCTACGAGGTGCACTAACCCCCCAAGGGGAGTCGGTACTCTGCCAGCCTTGCCCCATCCTTGAGAGGCAGCTCCTAAAAGATTGCCACACTTGACTGTCCGCTCTTGAGCTTCCTAACCTCTGTGCGCCCCATCCCATTCCAGCTGATCAGGCCTGGAGCGCACGCCGAGTATTGTGCGCTTGTGACTGGGAGGCCGGTACGTCTCATCCCGGCCCTCGTAGTGTACGCCGCGCACACCTGCTCACGCGGAAGGCGTGAGGGTTGATAGGGACTTGAAGTAAGAGCCGAACAAAGCGCCCAGAAGCGCTAGAGAGCACTGTACTTTCCTGGCACTGGGTAGAAGACCCCAAAAGATCGCATTCAGGAACTGTGGCACCCTTTTTGAGGGGTAAAGACTATTTTTGATTACAAGCTAAATAAGAACTGTGGCATTATTAAAAGTAACTGGAACCTTGCATTTTCAAAGTAACCAAGCTGTATTTACAAGCCTGCTTGAAACTTATATAAAGAAGATATATTTTTACAAATAACAGTTTGGTGTCATTGTGTGGTGGGTTGGTTGTGATGGTGTAATATTGCAAATGTTTAACCCTACATGCCCCAGAGATTAGCCTAAGACTGCTTAAGCCACACTACCTAGAGGGTAAGCAGAGGTTGTCTTGGAGGTAACCCTCAGCCCTGACGAGGAAGAGAGAGGCCCTGATTGTCGCCAGTGTTGCACTGCGCCAACCAGAGACTCCCCCTTCCTACAATAGGCATGAACCTTGGGGAACACCTAACGTAACAGGTACTGAAGAGGACATCAAGTTTTTGCTCTTGAATTTTTGAGACCGGTTGTGTAGAAAGGAAGTGAACCACTGAAGAACAGTCCCAGAGAAACCCATTCTTGTTTTTAAGAGTTCGAGTAAGTTCTCATGTTTCACCGTGTCGAATGCTGAAGAGAGGTCAAGAAGGATGAGGAGGCAGGTATCATTTTGATCTAAAATTTGGAGGGCGTCGTCAATTATGTGAGTCATAGCGGTTTCAGTGCTGTGCCCTGCTCGGAAGCCTTATTGATGAGGGTTGAGGAGATCAGACTGTTCTATGTGCTTTGTCAGTTGTAGTTGGACGCATTTTTCCAACAGTTTGGCGAGAGTGGGAATGTTGGTAATCGGACGGTAGTTGTTTAGATCAGTGGGGTCAGCTGTTGGTTTCTTCAGTAAAGGTGTCACTTGTCCAACTTTGAGGGAGTCAGGGATGGTTCCTTGTTGAAGTGAGCTATTGATAATTTTAGTCCAGAGTGGGAGGAGCAAAGGGGTGAAGTCTTTTACAGCGTTAGCAGGAAGAGGGTCAGTGAGTTGGTTGGATGGTTTCAGGGTGCTGAGTACTCTGTCAATTTCTTCTTCAGAGTAGGTGTCAAAGGATGACCATGTCGCATTGTTTTTTAGTTCATTGGGTGTTATGCAGTGGGGCTTTGAGTAAAGGCTTGCGTCAATGAGGAGATCGCTCCTTATGTTGTCCGTTTTTTTGTTAAAGAAAGCAGAGAAATCTTCACAGGAAGGAGCAGTGCCCATAATGTCAGCAGCTGGGGGTTGTTCCTTAGATTGTGATCGGATTAGCTCGAACAATTTGCTTGGACGGTTTTTTGCTTGGTCGAGCTGGAGTCTGAAGAATTCTGATTTTGAGCGTTTTATTTTCCTGAAGTAGGCGTTTCTCTTTTTCTTCAAAATTTTTAGGTGCAGTGCCGAGGGAACAGATCTCCAGGTGCGCTCTGCCATTCGCATAGCCCGCCTGTCTTCATTGAGACTCCCGTTGTACCAGGGGTTGGAGATCTTGGTGGAGACTCTTATCAGTTGCATCGGTGCAGCCTCATTGATTATTGAGGCCATGGTGTTGAGATAGTAGTCCGTTAAGTACTGAACGTCAGTAACGTCGGTAGGGGGGAGTAGGAGATTGCAGCTGTTAGGGGGTAGAGGGTTTGGATTGAGTTTCCTCAGGTCTCTTTTCCAAACTTTGGGCATGGAGTATTGGACCGGGATACGTTTAACTTTTTCCTTGATGAAGAATGTGACAATATGGTGGTCTGACCAGTCACAAGGTTGGATTGAATCAAGTTGAATAGTGCCTTCTTTGGCGATGACAAGGTCGAGGATAGAGCCTTTGTCATGTGTCGGGCTGTTGCATATTTGTGTGAGGTCAGAAGCGTTAAGGAAATTTTTGAGGCTATTAACCACTGCGTCACTGCAATCATTCCAGTGAAGATTGTAATCGCCAAGGTAGATTTGTGTGTTTTGCCATCCTGAATTGATTGATATTGTGTCCATGAGTTGTTGGGAGAAGATGAGGTTGTCCCCAGGAGGGTGGTAAATGATGTGTAGTGAGCATACAGGTTTGTTTTCACTGATGACATCAAGGCAGAAGTATTCACAGGAGGTAAGAGAAGGGGCGGTGACTTTATTAATTGAGAGGTTGCTCTTGTAAATGCATGCGATTCCGCCGCCTGTCTTGTTGGACCTGTCAAGTCTAATGATGCAGTAGTTGGGGGGGACTGGGATATCCATGATAGGAGTAGAGGATTCAGTTAGCCATGTTTCAGTTAGGATGGCTAGGTCAAGGTCCAGATACATGATGAGGTCAGCGACCTCCGACGAGTGTTTTTGGGCCGATCTACAGTTGAGAAGTGTGCATTTGAGTCTGGGGTGCAAGGGGAGGAGGAGGGGTTTATAGTGAGAGGGACTTTAGTGAGGTTGTTGGGCACGGAGCCTCTGTTGTTATGTGTGGGGTGTCTGAGATGGTTGGAAAGAATCATAGGAATGGACAGGTGTGTGGTGGCTAAGACGTTTTGGGTTTCCGGGACATATGTGCGGAGTAGGGTATGTATGTCGAGGTCCAAGAGAGTCTTGATAGTGCGCTGGGGGCGGTTGGAGGTATTGCGAGAGGGGATAGAGGTCCAATGTAAGGGGTGTGTAGGATGTGTCTTGATAGTGCGCTGGGGGCGGTTGGCGGTATTGCGAGAAGGGATAGAGGTCCAATGTGAGGGGTGAGTAGGGTGTGAGGGGGGTTGTTGTTTCGTTGAGGAGTGGTGGTGAGAGGGGGGTGTCTGGGGTCTACATCTGGGAGACAAGGTAACAATTGATTTGAATATGCGTTTCTACAAATAAGAACTACGGGGGTAATTTGGAATTTTAATGCCTCTCAACAAATGTTTCCATCTTCCACAGAGACAGACAATTATATTTATACGCATATTTAGACATATGGAGATTTCAAAAGAGAGGCCAGCCATCTGCCTTTCGCACTATGTGACAAATTTCTTTTGCCATGCTGAGTGTTTTGTATGAGCGAGTCTAAATGATGTAAAAATGTGGTGTAATAGAGGAGCGATGGAGCATTTATTCCTTTCTTGATCAACACCAAAGAATGCCAAACTTAGGATCTAAAAGAACAGGGGGCTTTGAGGAATTTATGAGTTGAAATTAGACATGAACTGTATATCAAGCTCCCACTTTCTATGATTTATATTTTGTTGATATATTTTCTCCTTTGTCTATGTAGATTATAATCTGCTGTGTGGAGGAGTAAATCCTATATATGTGTTGAGTCCTGAAGAAGGTGGCCTTTTTAATCATTTCTATGACCACCGAAACGCGTCAACACCAGTTTTTAAAGAATCCAATCTACAGGAATTCCTTGGATAGGATTAGTAATTCCACCAGGTCTTCTTTTTTAGGGCTCGTCTGGCGCTGCAGCGCGAAGCGCTGTCGCCAGCAAGCCTTATTGTGGTTGTGTTCCCTCCCCAAGTGGTACAGACCGGTGCACGAGCAGACTCCGGTCTGTGAACGCGCTTCTAAGACGCGCTTCCCAGAAACAGGCAAAGACTGCAGGTGCCGCCACTGGCACGAGCCGCAGGGAACGCCAACGTGCACGCTCACGGCGTCACGCTCCTGCCCTCCCTCCCGCGTCTCTTCCAAGGCTGTTCTGCGCTCCAGGCCGACTTGTTCTATTAGGCTACACCATCGTGAGTATCAGTGTGCAGTGCTGTTGGCATTTCTCTTGAAAAGGAAAGAGATGTGCAGTATGTAAATAATGAGATATTCGGTGCAATGCTGTACTAGGAAGCTCTGTTCCTACGACCCACAAGGAAACGGTGGCTGTAGGACAGGTTTGCTGCGTTACGATCCCTCTTAAATACAATTTTCCCAGTACATTAAAAGGTCAGTGAAAAGATAGTGCAGTGAGTTCTGCATTTTGCCAGTGTAACCTCTTTAACAGTCGTCCTTGCCTATACAATGCTTCCGTTCCCACATGACAGACGCAGACCATGAGGTCAATTTTTCATTAGGCCAGGGATATGTTTTTTATTTTGTTAATTCCATTCCACCGTAGCCGTGAGATCACCGTAGCTTGGAAGGTCGTGCAAGCTATTGGCTTAAAAAGCTCTCTTGTAAATTGAAAGAAGTAATCTGGTGACTATGTTTTCTTGCCCGTGTTAAGTGTTGCAGCAAATGAGGACCAAAGGCCGTACGCTCGAGTCATGTTTTCGCTGTAGCAGAGAACGCAGGCTGACATTTCTGAGCGGAAAACCTACGTGCTCCCTGGTCCTGGCAGAGCGTATGACCTCACGCGCTATATATCACGTATTATCAAGTGAGAAGGACAAAGCCCCGGTTTGATTTCTTGCAGTGCTGCATACAGTCAGCAGTATACATCGCCATTGATCTCACTACGTAAGGAAAACTTAACCAATACTTTCTGAAAAATATTGCAATGCAAGGATTAAAAGATGTTTTAATTTGAAACATTATCTGCTTTCAAAATTACAGTGGAATAGGCCAGTAATTACTCGGCCGTTTTATTTCCTACTTTCCTGGTTATGTTTGTGTGTTGATTTGTTTTTCGGTTGGAGGGTAGTGTTGAGTCCGTTGCATAGTTCATTTCAGCTTTAGAATTTATTACATAACTTTCAAACTGAAATTATCCATTTGGGGCGGAGGCAGTCTAGACAGGCTCACAGTGCACAATTTAGCCCTGCTGTAAAAGCACGATTTAGTCTCATGACAAGCCCACAACCATAATGAGATTAATATAGTTAAGGCAAATGTGTTGGTGACTGGATTATCTTTTCAGTACACATAATGCATAGATTTATAGGCATAGTTGTCAGATAAGGGCTGCAAGAGTGATCGAACACGATCATTTGCGTGACAGATGTTCTTATAGCTTCTTTTTTAGGTCTCGCCTGGGGTTAGCATTGCGCATGCGCTGCACTCGCCATGTGAGAGCTTTTTGCAATCCATACGAATTTAGAAGGGACCTGAAGCCCCGCCCCTGTTTCCCATTTGCTCGCGTCATCGTTTATGGTAAACAATTGCATGTGATTGGAAATCTGGCTTCTTGGTTACCTCCTTATCCACTTTTAGGACGGCCAATGTGGACAGGCCGACACCATCTTTGTTCCGGTGACGTGGGAGCTGCATTCCTTACAGCGCGCGCGCGCTCCACACATTAAAGCACGTAGTCCCAATACAAAATGTTCACTAGTCCCGGCTCCATCGTAGCTTTTGTGAAGACAGAAGAGCCCTATTGATTTCGTTATGAGGACTCCATTTCCCCCTAGTCGTCTTTGCAATTCCTGCGCCCTCTTGGCATCACAGTGTCGTCATAACACCCTCGTCACCGTAATTTCGTCAACCCTCCTGACATCGACAAACTGTCATATCCTGACAGCAGAAGAGATGTGCATCAAATCCTCTTGCTCGCATTCCTGCAGCCCTTTCCCTCTCCACCCCTCCCGCACGTGCCTCCTCCCACCGCCTACAGCAGCGTCGAGAGGTTCTCTGTAGCGCGAGAGCGATTGCCGCTTCCTCTCTGCACAGGAAATAAGGTTCAGGAACAGAGTTGTTCCCACGCCTTTGTTTGTCTTTTCCGACTGCGCCTCTTACGCCAATTCTGAACTCTACCCGCCCCCTTCTGCTGTACGACACTGCCTTCTCCGAGTTAAAGTACACACATCAAGTATGTCTTCCCCTATGGCCTAGATTGTGACTTGACTGTGTCCCAGACTTGCCTGCCAACATAGCTGCTAGACTACGGCATAAACACAGAGCTGCAGTACCCAAGGCGGATTTCGAGTGAAGACTTGCACAAGTGAGTGAAGTCTTGCACACATGAGCGAAGCGAGCCAACCTGACGTCCTCTAAGCTGGTTCGGAACATTTACAAAAAATAGGACGATAATATAATACATTTTCAGCACTGTTTTCATATCAATTGACTAAAAGCTATATTTCTAGAGACATTTCTGAAACATTCCAATAATTGTATTCTCTGCCATGTACACTGACCCTAGTGTTAGGTCTCTCAAGCATCCCAAAAGTATAATGAGAAAATCATTTGCAATGCAATAGGTCTTGCATTTACGCCAATTTAAGCTCTTGGCATTGTTAAATGACAATGCCTTTTATTTATGCTTTTAAAACCAAATCATAAACAAAACGCATTGTCATTTGCAATGCCAATAGCTCAAACTCGCGTAAATGCGAGACCTATCGCATTGCAAATGCTTGTTAATATGTTGTGTTGGATCAATTTGGGCAACAGTATATAGAACTGTGTAAATTAGGTTTCCGTCTGCTATTGTGTATATTTATTTTTTAATTGTGCCGCTTTATTTTAATCCATTTTGTATGAACTGAATTATGTTTATTAATGACTGCTTTTCATCAATTTTTAATTAATGTGATTATATCATACGCTCTAGTTTTCGGAGCCATTGTATTTTTAGTCTCTTTTTTCCCTTTTTATATCTATTAAAATATTTGTAAGCGCTACATCTTAATTTTGTTTTTTTATATTGTGATGATTGTAATTTTATGTTGATTTAAGCAAAGGCATATGCTCAGGTAAGAATGATTTGAAAGTAAGTTTAAGTGTGGGTGTTAACTTTTGAATCCAGGGGAAATCTGTTCTTTTCTCACAGGGGGTGGATTTTCACACCATTCTAAGTAACTATCATTTCCGTATATGTGCCAATGTTCTTTTCTCTCTATCCTCTCCCTTCTGAGCATGTCATTTGCAAGATATAAAGTATGAGTTAATGATTGATTAATAGAAACTTCCTACCTATGAGTAACGGAGACTGTACTGTACTTTGTAAGTGCTTCACATGAAATTGATTAGATAAAAATTCAAAATATTACCCGAGTCTGTGGTCATTTATAAATGTAAGAAGAGTATTTCATGTCATTTCACCATCAAGTAGTTCAACTAATGGTCCACTGACCAGAGAAAAGAACTTTTTGATCAGTGAAAGATCAGTTGCTGAGAATAAGGGGTGACTAATCCTGAATGGTAGAAAATCGTAAACTTTGACTCCAGCAGTTATTGCCAGATTGTGAGAGTGTGTTTATGGGCCTGCCCAGGTGAGTATATGGTGTTGGAGCACCTGTTGCTGGTAAGCCGCTGGATCAAGGTCAAGTTTCATGACCTTCTGCCCTAGATATTATTAGGCTTTAGATTAATATTTATCTATTTTAACACTGACAGAATTGATGTATGGAGCAACTATTACATGATCTTGCGTAATACGGATACATGTTACAAAGTTACAACCAGATATATTGGGGCAGATTTGTGTGCTATTCTTAGCTTGGGCGATGGTACCTTTATCTGAAATATGGATGTGTTAGGACGTATACTTAGTAACATATGTCCGTTTAGGGACAGAAGGTACATCTTCAGAAACTCGATTTACTGTGGAAGTACTATTGTTAGGGTGAGTTGTTTTCTAGCTAACCCGTTTTTCTGGGCATCTAATTTACGGACTTATCACTAGGGCCTCAGTCCAATGTCTGAACTGGTAACCCCTAATATATCCCCTCTTGGCTTCACAATCTTACACTTTGTATCTTTATCTTGATTTTATCTTATTTCACGTTCATGATTATTAAGAGACTAACATGATTTGATTCACTATTTCAAACTACCACACCTATCTCCTAGTGTGCGAAGATAATTTTTGATTTATGTCATGGTGCATAACTATTAGAAATCCTTCATTTGAGCACCTTACAACATTTTTACTGCAACAGTGCTTAATTTGTAAAAAAAAATACATAAGTGCCGGGGCCCTCCCCAAGAGGCCACTGCAACTTACACCACACATTTCCCCGGCCAGCGCTGCCCATGACAGTACCAAAACAACTATTAACCATCACACTCCTAAAATCGTTACTATTCAGAATTCAGAAAATTCCAGGCCCTCAACACTATAAGAAGAGTTTGAGCGTTCGTAATAGTAATTTATATTGAAAATTGAATTAATAAACATCTGATGTGCTCATTGCTAAATTAGACAGTCAATGCTACCATGGTGCAGACGGTCATAAGTACCAGTGCTGACAATTAAGTGCTGGTGCTGAGCACCGCAAACCAACTGCTCAAATTAAGCAATCGTCAGACCTCATTGAAGTTTGGTTCTTTGTTTCAGGTCTTGAATTTGCCTCTTAGTTTGTGCCATTCCATAGGCACTAACACTCACTCTGGTGGTGGGGTATGGACCTTATATAGTTGTAATATCTGACCTGGGACTGATTATTGTTTATTTTATAGCCCTGATGAAGTCGCTGATAAAGTGTTACCATAAGATGAAACATGTGTTGGCTCCAATCGTATGGCATCCTATTTCGTTATGAACTATGCTGAATCTATGTGAAGATTTGAAAAAGAATAATGGCCACAACAACCATTACAACACGATATGGACTACTGAATTTCTTTGATATGTTTTTACGGTGCTCTGATCCAATTTAAATTAGTTACCTGTTGAGGATTACCCTAATGGGGTTAATCTTCCACACAAATATATGTTTGATTAAAAGAGTACTACATACCCATTTTTGTATTACTCCTGGGTATTATATATGTCTCCAGAGCATTTTTACCTATTCATTGACTGTAGGGAAATTTGTTTCAGAAAATACTTACTAACCTTGGTCCCTATTGATTCTTGATTTCCCTTGTACTTATTAACTGCAGGCCCAGTAGTAGCATTTGATCTACAGGCCCTGGACACACACAGTGCACTTTACTAGGGACTTACCAGTAAATCAAATATGCCAATAATGGATAACCAATCATAATTTCAATTTACACAGGGAGCACTTACACTTTGACACTGATCAGCAGTGGCCAAGTGCCAAAAGCATCAAAGCCAGCAAAAAAACGAAATTCAGCACAGTTAAAAATGCAAGGGGCAGAGGTAAAAAAATCAGGGAACCCATGCCAGGGATGCCAAGTCTAACAGCAGTTTTATATAAGTTGATAAGTTTGTTTTAATCATGCTAAGTTCTGTCTCACACTTTCACAAACGTTCTCTTTGTAGGGTTGCTACTAAGCCAGTGTATGCACACCAACATAGAAAGTGGGAGATTTTCCAAAAAAATTGTTGGAATGTATTTTCCCCATTGATTTCTATTGTAACAGAGGCAATTTCAGGCAGGAGAAAGCTAAAAGTATTCAATGTTTGGCTTACAATAATTGGGAGTCACCCATCTGAATTGGGTATATTGGCATGTATGCCAATGTGTTACTTGCCTTTGGAAAACGGATTGTAAACAGAAAATACACGCAGAAATCCTTGAAAGCCTATTTGCAAGGTAGTTTGTTTCTAGGTGATTATTAAAGCAAGGAAATATTTGCTCCGTGTTAAAAAAAAAAAGGATATTCAGATGTTTACAGACCATCTGTCACACCTCTTGGATGTCACGAAATAGTAAAACACAAAATATAAATAAATGCCCAGTATTTCTACTGAAAAATGTGCCAGCCCTGTAGAAGACTTTAATGGCATGCATCAACGAAGTGATAACTCCATAATTTTTAAGACAGTACAACCTATCAAAATCAACCAGTGTATAAATACGGTATTTTGCTTCAATAACCGAATGTTTTCGAAGCCGTCGAAATCTGAGATCGTCACGAGAGTTAAAAAGGCGCCAAAAACACAATAGAACCCTAGCCTTAGCGTACTTTTTTAAAAAGAAAAAAAAGCCAACCCCACAAACCACGTCTGACAGATATTGAAGGTAACCAATCATATTTAACTGCGCGCACCCCGTTTACCAATGGCCTTTCTCCTTATGGGGTTCACGGCACCTGAGGGCGGGCGGAAGGCCAAAAGACAGGTTGGATAGCCAATTGTAACTACGTTGGTCCATGAGTGGCCAATGGTATTCGGCAAGAGGCGGTGCGATGAAAGGGGCTGAGGGCGCCATGTAATGGAGGCGCAAAACTGTAAGCGGCCATTGATGAGACTGCTGGCGTGAGTGAAACGTGCGGAACTGTGCCGAGAAGGAGGTCATTGACGTCGGCGGGTACTTTTCGACACGCTTTCACCATATATCTTGGATTTTTCATTCTAAACGGCGTCTTTCATACGAGAATAAGATGGATATGAAGAAGCGTATCACGTTGGAGCTGAGGAATAAGTCTCCGGGCGAGGTGAGGTATAGGAGAGGGCTGAGCATGGGTATCCCGTTCTTGGGACCAAAGCGAGGGCAAAATCCCACACTAAAGATAAGCGGGCGTGTGGCAGGATGGCTGGGTGCTTCAGGGCAAAGACGTTGTTTTTATTTATTTATTCCCCGGGTGCTTGCGCGGAGCGGAGGTTCCCCGAGACGCGGAGTTTCAGCCTTCCCGCCAGGTGCCCGCGCTGCCCATCCTCAGTTCTGAAAGCCTTCCGCAAGTAACTTTTAAAACGCAAACAAAATCCCTATTTTATTTTTAGTATGTGCCATTTTTTTCAGTTCTCTCCAGTATCTTGTTGTTTATGTGCCCGGCGTTATTATTCCACGCGCTTAAAGGGATGTATATTGAGGGACGGGGGCGCGTGAGGCTCCGCTTGGTAATTAGGTTGCATTTTTGTTCATCCATGTTGTTTATCTTCCTATTGTTTTGGGGCAGTTTCTAACGTGCCATTATTTTCGCAAAAATGGATTTCCCCAGTGTTGTGAAGTTTTCGGAACTCCACCACTGAAACGGCCATGCAGGCGGGAACCTTACTGTAGCGTTATAAAACTAATTGTTATCTGGCGGGTGTTCGTGTACATCTCCCTCTCATATATGGTGTTTTTTTTTCTTGACACTATCCCTGGCTTTATTGAAAATGGGGAGCGAGGGGGGAATGGACGCCGACATCATTTAGAGGGTTTTGATGACGGCGTCTAGTAAGCCCTTTCAACGATTCCTTGCAGATATGTGGTACTTATCTCCTTTTTCGTGTGTAAGAGCGAGCACTTGTGAAGCGTCCCTTCAGACTTATTTACCATGTTTCACCCCGTGGAGTTCTGTATCGCTGCCTCTTGAACGAGGAAACTCCATTTCCCAGGTGTGTGCGCAAAGAGCTGCCGATCCTCCCGGCTTGGGCTGTGAACTACCTGTCCCGTGGGGTGCCTTGATCGTCCTCCCCACGCCAGAGGAGGCTGCCATGGCCTCGGCACCCCACGTGGGGGGCGGCCATGTCGCCTCTTGAGCAGCGGCGTGCCTCTAGTCCTGCCGGGGGTGTGGCCACGGACGGCAGTTAGTTGCTGCTCTAGTTTTAGGCCCTTGTCCCACCACGTGTGGAGGCGGGACCGACGTACCCTGGCAGATGGCTACTGTAACACCTCCCCGTGCTGCCAAAGACCGCACCTCTTGCTAGACTCCGACAATGAGTCGACAGCTGCAGCCCAACTTTTCAGTGCAGTACCCACAATGCGCGGCGAGCCTGTGCCGTAGCGGCTACTGAAAGATGTTTTTACCCAGTTCTACGTGTTCGGGGTTCACTCCTTTCTGCAATGTGGATTTAACCCGATGTTTCCTGGTTATGGCGTGGGCTGCCACATAGTTTTGTATTTTGGTTGCTTCAGTCGTTCATCTAAGCTTCCTGTACATTTCTTTTGTCCACAAACTGTACTCTCATATCATCCTTCGGTCAGTGTTTCTGGCCTTGGTACTCACCCAGGCGCATTCAATGTCTTGACCTAATCGACTGACATAAGCTTTCGAAGTTAAGTCTTAGTTGTAAAGGTAGCCAACGTAAGAAATCAAGTCAAGTCAGAGAATTTATATAGCGCACTACATACCCAGAGGGTCTCAAGGCGCTTAGGAAGGGGAGGAGGATTACTTGTCAAATATCCACGTTTTAAGTTGCTTTCTGAATGCTAGGTGGTATCAGGATGATAGTGTTGCATTCTCCGCTTTCCTGCTGTTGCTTCTACCAGATGGGCCTTGCATCTATATCAGGAGAAGCCTTCATGACACCGGATCTAGCCCTTGTTGTACGAAGTTCTTTATGGTGGGGACATGTCACTGCACCTCCGACTAAGCAAGGGTAGTTTGCACAGTGGAATGTGATATTATTGAATCATCACATTTACAGACAAGCATAACCTAATTGCCGCATGGCACACGACTTCTCCACACCTATGTCCAACTAAAATACTAAACTTTATCGGTGTATATGTGGCTTTGTCTGGCAAAGTAGTAGTGGTCGTTTCTTGGGGTTGTTGCTATTCGTTTATTGACTTTTACTGTAGCACCAATCCTAACAAATCTACATGTTACTGGTATGCTTGGGACTGCTTTAAATGGGCCGGGCGGAGTACCGGCACCTTTTTTTTATTTTTATTTTCGTAGGGAGAGTACCGGTACTTTTGGAGAAATGCTACTTTTTAATTGGAGAGTACAGGCACTGCTCAGAAACAAGCAGGTATTTTACTACAGAGTACCTGCGCATCTATGTTTAAATTTCAAGCACTGGTTTGTGAATTGATTAGTTGCGAACTCCCTAAACTGAAGTCAATAATTTTGACCTGTGATGGTTATAATGTGGCTGTTTTTTTTTCCATTTGATAGCTAATCCTTTTTTCATTTCTTTCAGGTGGCGGAGTTGGTACTTGATAGCTGTCGTTCCAGTAATGGCGAAATCGAAGGCCTCACGGAGAATTTTAAAGAATTGGAATTTCTTAGCATGGCCAGTATAGAACTGACATCTTTGTCTAAACTTCCAACTTTAAGCAAGCTGAGAAAGGCAAGTAACTTCAAAGTGGGACGCTTTAATTTTCTTAGAAAAGGACATGCTGCCATTTGAACCTATTTCTTGGAACTGGTTTGCAACTGAGGGTTTGGGTATGAGTTTTTCTACATTCTTTTTAAACGGCTTACTGGGGAAACCTAATCCCCCTTCCTCGATAAGGTATTCTAGTATTTAGTTTGGTGGTGTATTTTACATGAAGCTGGTTATTCCATCAGACCAAGAACCTATTAGTCGAAGGATGTGAACCTAGACTGTATTCTGTTATTTTAAATGTATTAGCATATTTAAGCAGTTAATTTTTCGAATTGAAGATATGTATTGCATACTCCTGAGATCAAATATGAATGTTATTTACTTAGTTAATCTTCTCTGGATAATTAAAAAAAAATGCTTTTCTTCTGTGAACAGCGCAAGTTGTTAATGAGAATTGTGGGTGGCCAGCAGGGAAGAGATGATTGTGCCATTTTGTTGCCTCTAATTTTGTTTCATTTTTCTCATTTTCTAGTTGGAGCTTAGCGATAATGCTATTTCTGGGGGCCTGGAAATTCTAGTGGAAAAGTGTCCGAATCTTACATACCTTAACCTGAGTGGCAACAAAATTAAAGACCTCAGCACAGTTGAACCGCTTGTGAGTATGGGACTTGATAGTCTTTACCGCCTGTACAGTTTGTGCATTTGTACTACACATTTGAATGAAGTATACATAACTGGGCTTGGATCACTGGTTTACAAACCTTAGAATTGCTTAGTCGTTAGACTAATACTAATTTGTAGGAAACCACTTCAGTGACAGTATTTTAGTCTAACACTTAACCCATAACCTTTTAATATAAGACTAGTCCAAGGCAGAACACTATTGCATTGTCCTTTTTTTAATTCATTTTTTTAATTTTGCAGCAAAATTTGAAAAACTTAAAGAGTCTCGACTTGTTTAACTGTGAAATCACAAATCAAGAAGATTACAGAGAGAGCATTTTTGAACTTCTTACACAAATCACTTATCTTGATGGTTTTGATCAAGAAGACAACGAGGCTCCTGACTCTGAAGAAGAGGAAGATGAAGGTAAGCTGTCAATTGATGGTCTTCAATTATGGTTGGATATTGGAACGTCTCCTCTGAAAGAATGTTCTGAGAGCACCTGCTTTGAATGTTCTTTGTCGGCATCTTTCTTGAATGACTGGAGTTTACTTAAGCCACCAGAATCTTTTGTTATGCAGTCTTGTGAGCTTTTTAGGTCTCACCTGTGCAGCACGCAAGCGCTGCTTAGGGGTGACCTCTTGGAATCACGGCTTTATTGGAAACTCGTGCATGTCCTGCACTGTTTCAAAGAACATTCGTGCATGTACAGCGTTTACCTTGCTGGAGCGAGCAGCATCGCCATCTGTTTGCAATTATCACGCTCGCGCTTTGTAAACAGATGGCGCCGCTGCTCTCTCCCCCAAGGTAAATGCTGTGCGAGTCTCGCCCCGTCTGAAACCTTGTCCACAACTCTGCATTCGTTGCGCAGTGTGCCATCCGTTCTATTGTTTCTTTCTTTAGCTCCCGCTCCTCTCTTGGCCTATGCATGTTTAACCTTAGTTCTTTTTATGTATGTCTCTTTCAGCCAATCTAATGTTTATTGGCCCAACTTATACATTCATTGCGCTTGGGAGCACACCCCTCCCCTGTTCCAGCAGTCTCCCTGCCCGCTCTCTACACACTCACACCTCAAATCCCTGCCTTTTCTCGGACTTTGTAAGAGGAGAGAGGCAGCGCTTTAAAAATGCAGCATAAGTCTATCCCAGCTGTGACCCAGAGTCTTGCATCCCCACAACACTGCAGACCCCGCCCAGGGCGCCGAGTAATAAACCAAGACCGCCTGGGCCGATACCAACTCTTTGTATGGAGGCACGTCAATATGAATGAAATCCTCGTGTGCAAGACAGCGAACTTTTGTATTTACTATGTTCTGCTTAGTTTCATTTAAAGTATAATTTAGTTTCCACTTGGAAAAATCTACTAACCTGTAGAAACAAACCATTCCAAAAAGTTATGAAATAGTCCTATGTTAATGTTTACATTCTTTGTACACTGTATGTTAAGGGTGAAATCAAATATCAAATTGACCTGTGAGAAGGGAACGCCTATTCTGAAATGCGTTGGTCATTGTTTGCCATATACTTTGAATGCGATAAACCACGTTTAAAATGGGTCTTGGGCTCTGCGCAATCTTTGACTTTTGAGAGGATTGGTGATCCGATATATACCTTTATAGATCACGAAGAATGCAACCTGGGGGTGAAGCAAGTTTAACAAACGTAGACGTAGAACTGCGGATGTTACAAATTTACATTAGTGCCATCTTATAGTATCCTACAATTCCCACTTCATAATGTAGAATACCCATGTGCTTTGAAATACCAATTGTGTCCTGGCCAGTCAATCAAACAGCAACATTGTGACTCCTGTGGATAGCTGGGCACCGATTCTCCGTAGAAGAGGCAGGTCTTGAGTCTGTTTCTGAAGTCTGCCAGCAAGGGGCCTATATGGAGCTGAGGGGAAGGGCATTCCAGGTCTTGGCAGCAATGTAGGAGCAACCACAGCTGCAACGGATACATTTTATTTGCTCTGTAGAGAGCTTGAGCTGCCATCCATGAGTGGATGTTTAGTCTAACAAATTAGTTGGTGAATGCTGCGTGGAATTACTGGGTGCTGACACAACCATCTGACACGTATTTTGCATTTATTTTCCAGTGCCTATATCAGTACTTGCATTCCAATACAGAAGTATTAGTAAGATGAATCTGTTTTGTACCAAGTGCGTATTACATGCTGATACGCGTGCAGTTTGTTCAATGTTTTAGCCCCACATCTGCGCATACAATCAGTGCCCGGTAAATTAAGATTGCAGATCCATGTAGTTGCTAAAGCATGCGCTTTTTCAGATGGTGAAGATGATGAGGATGACGACGATGATGAGGATGACGCTGGCCCACCAGGAGATTCTGAAGAGGAGGAAGATGTGTCCGATTTGGGAGAAGAGGAAGAGGAGGAAGAGGAAGAAGGTGTTGGCCTATCTTACTTAATGAAAGATGAGATTCAGGTACTTTTTTAAAATCTCTTCTTGTAGGATCCTTCATTAGGCATTTGTGAGCAGAGTGCAAAAACAGTTTATGGACAGAATGCAGAACGATGTCATACATTCACCCCAGTACAGAGATCTGGGCCTAAATCAAATTTTTTTTTTTTTGCTCACCTTGCCAATCCAGTTTGTACCCAGCCATATGCAAATCAGTCTTGACCCTGCACCCCATGGGAACAGTCCAGCCTGAACTGCCAAGCCAGGTCCTCCCTGGACTGTAAACAAGGATCCTAGGATCGACTTTCAACCCTCATCAGCCAGGATAGCTTGACTCTAGTGGCATGGAGAGCACGGGACCCACTCGGGGTGACAAATAAAAAACAGTTGATGGACAGAATGCAGAACAATGTCATACATTCACCCCAGTACAGGTGTGGTCCCTTGCTCACTTTGCCACTGGATTCAAGCTAGCCTAGCTGATTAGCCAGAAACCGGTCCCAGGATGCTTGTTTCCGGTCCATGGAAGACACAGCTTGGCAGTTCGGGCTGGACGGTTCCCATGTGGCTCAGACTGATTTGCATATGGCCATGTCTGAACTGGGGTATCATAGTGATCTAAAGGAATGATGGTGGATTGAACCCAGATCAGTTGACTGGGGGTGAGTGCTTGCAATGTTCAGCACTCCGTCCATCATCCCCTTTGGTTTTGCTAAGTCAGGTTTAACGAGCATGGATTTGGAAGTGCTGCATGCCTTGGTCCCAGCGCTGTTGAAAGAGCGCCTGTGAACTAAGTAGCCTATTGTTACTACAGTTGTGGTTGGTGCGTTTCAAGTCGTGCTTATGGTGAAGGCAGTGGTGCTAAGTGTAATCGGGGATGGGGGGGGTCCTCATTCATTCCAATTGTTATGATGTGTTGTAACCTGTTAACGGAGGTGTGGAGCATTCTAGAAATTTATAATGTAAGCAACTTAACTCGTAAATATTAGCTGGACTGTTTTGCATAATAGTTGGGGGGGCAGTTCACGGCGTTTGTGTGATTTTGTGCTATGGAAGTATCCTTGTAGAAACGTCCCCTTTTTGACCAGGAATGTCCGTATCGTGGCTATTGTGCAGATGTTAAGGCAAGTCAGTTGTATGTGTTGCCTGTATGCTTCATTCTAAGTGTAATCCGTTCCTGAATCGTGTTCACACAGGATGAAGAAGATGACGATGATTATGAAGGCGAAGAGGAAGAAGGTGGGAAATAAATTACTTTATATACCTTTAGTTGATTGAAGAGTTAATATGACGAAGTCTGGGTTTTCAAATCTGCATTCACTGTAATCATGCAGCGTTGGGTGCAAGATAGTTATTTTTATTTTGTGTGATTGTTTACTAGCCAGAAATGAAATGTCTCATTCCCCCCCCCCCCCCCCCCCCCCCCCCCCCCCACCATATCGGGAGAGTGGGTCGCCAGAAAGTATCGACCGAAGAACTGTAGGGCCAGTACTTAGTTGTGAGTGAAGCAATAGTACATAGCTGGAAGCTAGCTTAGGCTTTTGGTTAGTTGGCATACATATATAACGGGTGGTATGGCGGTATAACAGATGGTGTAAAAGCATAGCATAACGAGTGGGTAGGTAATACGACTTGATAGAAGGGAAACCGACTGATAGTGAGAGAAATGGAAAAAGGATGGGGCGCATATGTCTGCAGAACGACCTCTTCGGGATCATAGTGTTAACTGCCAGTTTGAAGAACTAAAGCGGTAGATCTGTCCAAGCATGTTGAGGAATGTACGTTTAAATTTAAATGAGTTCAAGTGTTGATATTACCTGCAGTATATATTTTCATGATGTTGGAAAGTTTTGCTTTAGTGCTCCGCCGCCACACCAGTGACTGAGGGTGATGAAGTTAAGCAGAGATGTACATTAGCTGTATATGTGATGTACGCAGCATTTTTATCATGACTTGTTTTTTTTTTTATTCCAGAAGAGGCCGATGTGAAAGGAGAGAAGAGAAAACGAGAAGCTGAAGACGAGGGTGAAGATGAAGATGACTGAACGAACTGACTGATTTTTAGGAGGACAAGCCCTTTCATGCTCCACTTGACAATAGCTATCATGCCTATATATATATATATATCTCGTGTACTATAGATTCCCCGATTGAAGAGGACGTGTCTTTTATAGGAAAGGTGTGGTTTTTAAACTATTTGCCCTTTTTATCATTCCAACTAGGATGTGAATGCCTGCTAGTCACTCACATGCATATGAAAGGTTTCCTTCCCTCCCCTCCCATGTTTGATTGCTGTATTTGTTTTAATATGCTCTATCACATTGAATTCATGCAGGTTCAGTTTTTTGTTGGCCTCGTTTGAGGCCTTGAAACTTATTTATAAAGTAGCTGTGTATATTAAAAAATTGCTGTAAGGTGGTGGATGAAATGGCATATCCATAACCCTTTGTAAAGTTGATTATTGTACATGGGATTGAATAATCTATCTGCAAATGCCATTTTTTGGGGGGGTGGGCGTTAGGGGAGAAGCTGCAGTTGAGAGTGTAGATGAAACAACGTGTATTTGATTGGGGACTATAAACTGTTCCCAACTTTTTACGAGATTGAAAGTGTTGGCCAGATTTTAAAATAGTTTGGTCTATTTTTTTGTGAATTAAAATATTAGAATAAGGACTCTTTACATTTGTTTTTCTCTTGCCACAAATTGCTGCTGGCGAGGGTATCTCCCTAATTTACTCCCCCTTTTTGTGCATTTTATCAAATTGTAACTTTAAGGAATTTATGTTGGCCCTACCCATGGAATTCTTGTTTGAGCAATCTTAAGTAGTGCTGCTTGAATTAATCCTTAAGGCAGGTAATCCATCAGTCTATTCATTAGAGGGTCTATACAAATCTGCATGCTTAACATCTGTCTCAAGGATGCAGTTTGCAAATATTCTGCTAATGTACCCATATATTTCTGCCAGCTAAATATCAGTTTTGTTTCATTGGTGGGTTGTTTCCCTTCACCCCAGGGTCTATGGAATGGATGAGTTTTATATTTGTCAAGATTTTTGTTCTATTTAAAAGGCTGTTTTCTATGGCAGTTTGTATATAGTGTTCTTATTTTTTTCCGTAAACTTCCAAGTAACCGATTATGTGGAATTGTGTTTTGAATAAAGCCATGACAGTGTTAATACATTTTAGTTGTAGTTTACTCAGTCAAATGGGTGGAGGCAGTGTGAAAGATAACTTTCGATGTCCATAGTGCCCACTACTTGACCATTATTTTTCCTCCGACGTAGTTTTACTGCTAACACTAACCCGCCCACAGTGGTTGGAAATGGCTTCACCAAGGGTATTGATATGTTTTGCTCATATTCAAATGTTTCCACCACTCTTCAGAATTGCAGAAAATGTGGTTCATTTTTGCTTTCTATATGGTAATTTACAGGCAGTGAAATTGTGTTGCATGCTGGAAAAAATAACATTCTACAGGGTACCCAGCAGAATTGGCACATAAAACCTCTCGCTTTAAAGTAAACACCAAGCTCCCTCAGACGACAGTCTGGCATTTGACCCCCTGTCTTTAACGCCTTAACCGCCGCGGGCGTTCTAAAGGGTGGGCGGGGCTGCGTTGGCCGATGGCAGCACTGGGGAGGTAGTGCTCCTGTCGGCCAACGGCAGCACGGAAGGGGTTAAATGCACAGCAAAAGTAACAATATTTGAAGGCCTGTTTACAGAAAGTGAGCTGTAGAAGAATACTTCCATGCAGGATGGACTAACTCAAGCTGGACAGCCTAAATAAAGACTGCAAATGGAAAGCAAGCGAATGTGTTACAAAACCTAAAGACAGTGGGATGCATTTCCAGGGAAACTGTCAACATCCTCAAGATGTCGTTAGCAAGCTGTCTGCTAGGCTTGGACCTTAAAACAAATGCTTGGACGCATCATGTGGGATTTAGTTTGATGTTAACGTGCATTTTCAGTTGCCTGCCAGGTATCTGGCTTTGGTGCTGAAGGCTTGACTCGTTCCTAATCGTTGTCAAAGCTTGTATCCCAACTGAAGCTACTTATTGCATGCTATTTACAGCTGGGTAATATTTTACGGTTGCGTCTAGATTTGTACCTCCCCCCCCATGTGTGTTGGCACTGCATGTCTTAAAGCCACCTCGCCTGTATGCAGTACAGCGAGTGGATTTATTTAATAGGTAGGTGGCGGTGGCATCCTTGCGGGGCCAGCTGCAGTCTAGAGTGCAAAAAAGCTGCAATAGAAGCAAAATAGAACTAGCAGCTGCCCATCTCATAAATCTGCTGAATTACTGAGTGTTGAAACTGGTTTCAAATTTCTGCATAGAATGCACATATACATATGACACACACCTGTTTTAAAATCTAAAACACTGCAACTGCATAACATGCTTAAACCTGAATTTTGAAGTTGTTTCATGAAGCTATAAAAAAAGTTGGCAAGTATGCCACAAACTTATAGTTAATTTGTATACGTAGGGAGCATCCTTAACCTAACTATGCTCGGTGTGCTACAGTACGAAATTATTCTCCTAATAGGCCACATGCTTGGCCTATTGAGTCCTCCAGAATTCTCAGCCTAATGCTTCATGACTTCAACAGTGTGTTATTGAAGAAGGAAATAATAGGAACCTGAAGAAATGAAGTGCAGAACTGCTTGTTGTGGAGGATACTGCTGACTCCTCACCTTGTAAATATTCACACAGACATCGGACTGGATCAGGAAAACAAAGCAGGGTGGTATGGCTGGACAGCAACCTCTTTTCTGCTCCAGAAGTGATCAGCAGTGCCTAGGTGGGCTGAAACCAGTTGCTTTACGGTTTCATTGCTTGTGGGGCTATCTAAGCACCAAAATACTTGGGAGCGGTGTCGTTGAAAAGGGGAGAATCTCCCCTTGCCAATGGTACTCTTCCCTAGTGGTCCCCTGCTCAGGGTGGGGGCTGCCCAGAATAGGCACACCAATGCCCCCACCCTGCCCCTAAAGAAGGCCTAAGACTTTCTGCTCCCTCATACCTCACGTGTGGGTGGGGCAAGGGCCTGTGTCTGGAAAGAGCCCAAAACGGGGATTAAGGGTATAGCACTGAATTCTAAGAGCTAAATAAAAAAAAACTAGGGCTTTTTTTTTCTTTTTCCCAATTCTGCATTGGACATTCACACAAGTGAGATATTTCCCTCAGGAGACTGAGGGTTAGGATGTTTGTGCTGGCACAGAGATTCCGCACAAAAATATGTAGAAAATGTGTTTTTATTCCAGCTTAATTATACCTTTGCGGGGGATTCTGGGTAGGAAAACGTTGGGGAATCCACTCATGCCACACCTTGCTGGACTCCCCCCTGTGTGCCTAGTTTTCAGAAATGTGGGGTTCGTAGGTTTCCCAAGATGGCCGCCGGGGCCAAAAACCCAGATGACCACCCCTTGCAAAACCTGTTTGTTTTGTGATAGGTGATTTAGATGTCTCCCCAATAGGTTTTGGGCCCTTGCCAGTCGCAGGTACTTGACCGACCCATGCAAGTGCGGCACCATTTTTATCAGGAGAACGCGCAGTGGTGGATCCATGCAAATGTGATGAAAATGTGTTTTTTGACAGTTTGAGGTTTGCAAGGGATTCTGGATAACGGAACCTGGTGAGAGCCAGACAATCCCATCCTGTATTAGCCTGGGTGTCTAGTTTTTAAAAATGTATAGGTTTGCTAGGTTTCCCTAGGTGTCAGCAGAGCTATGGTTCAAAATCTACAGCTAGGCACTTTGCAAAAAAAAAAAAGGTCTGTTTATGTCCCAGTAAAATGCCAAAACTGTAAAAGTGTTTGGTTTTCTGACAAAAGTCTACTTGTCCCTGCAAATGTTGATACCATTTGCAGGGGGAAAACACCAGACACTTTAATCTGTAGCCCATTACCCCCCCCCCCCCCCCTCAACAAAATGTAGCTGTATTTTGGCTAATTTCTGGGTCCCCTCTGGTGACTCCACAAACTCTGGGTACCTTTAAAATACCCATGATGTTAGAAGAAAAAGACACATTTGGTGTGAACTACCCCAAATAGCCCCCCCAAAAAAGCAAAGCTTCGCACAGGGGTAGAAAAGGCCTAGCAGCAAATGGGTTAAAGGGAAACATTAAAAAAAAAAATCTTTCTACATTCTCAAAGTGGTCTGCACTTTGAGGTGTCAGAAACCTATAAACGGTTTGCGATCGAAATTGAGGTCTCGAACCATTTGCTACGTAGCAATAGCAGTTTGGGAAGGGACACCCTAAACATACTATTCCAAATTGCAAGTCTATTTTGTGATTTGGTAGTACTTACTGAATTGCAGAAACTTTTTAGTACATACTAAAAAGCAAGCTAGCAGGTCGTGTACCCTTTGATTTAGTGAACCACAACTACTAAATGAATTCATACATCAGGCCCCTTGTGTCTAATATTAGCTTTCTGAGTATATCTGATTTGATAAAGCCCATAAGTAATTGTTGGCATAATATATTGTCTTGACTCTTGCTAATAATGAAAATATGAAGGAGAATATAAACACTAGAGTATGAATCCTACTCTTTTGGAATTGACTGATTTTGACATTGCCATTTTTTTTGCTTCAGAATGTTCCTTGTCAATAAGTGGCACCTGAGAGGTGTTTTACTCATGCAATTGTTCACATGTGATAAAAGGCCATGCAAGTGTTTACCAGCCTGAGGCCACGACAGGATTCACTCCATTTGTTGCGGTGCAGTTGAAGGAAAAAGCTTGTGTTGACCTTGCTTTAAGAGGAGGTCACTCTAAACACCCTTGAAGCCTGTTTCTTTGCCCTAGGTACACGAGGGACAGCAGGTTTGGTTTTCTTCTATGGTCACTTGCAGCTGGTTCAGTCCTCTTCTGATCTTCCACAGGTTCAGGAGCATTCTGAACTGGGTGCCTGGTGGTGCCCCATTTATGCCTGGCATGAAATAGTGTCTGGGAACAGTTAGCCCATTGGTCAGGGCAGTCCCAGAGGTCTTGCCTATCCACTAAGGATTCAACGTGGGAGCTGCTGGCTGGGTGGGTGGGGTTCTGTGTGGAGAGTGAACTATGGTAATCAGTGTTTTCCATCAATAACACCAAAAACCACTAAGGGCAGTCCATGTACCCCCAAAAAATCCAGAGATAGAAATGTGGTAAAATCAAAGTTGAGCTTTGAGTAGACTGGTTACACAGTGTTTTGGCATTCAGTTGCTGTCGAAGTGCACCTCAAAAATTCTATGTGAACCCAGCGGTGTTGTCAGACTGTTGCACTGTAATATTAAAGGGTCCTGATGTGATGGGGCCAGAATGGCAGCTAATGTCTGCCTGTGGCCGGGCAGGCCTCTTAAGTGCCTCTAACCCTAGCATACATGTGAATCAATGACATTCAAGCAGGGCTTGACACTAATGTGTGAGTATGCCCACAGTCCCACCCCGGTGGTCATTCTAAACCAATTTAGGGTAGCCGCCCCCTGGGACTTGTGCGTAGCTGACTGGAAGGACAAAATGGGAGAAGGAGGCATCAGATATGATCTGCATCTACCTGTGTCAGGGGAGACTCCTTTGAAGTGCAACAATAGTCTTGTCATCGCTCACAAGCTTCACAATTGCCCCCTCCAGCGGCTTACTATCAAGTCTTTTTAGTGGCCATCATATCTGCGAGGAGGGTGCGCGTATTGCAGGCTCTGTCATCCAAGCCTCATTACCTGACCATCTTCCCAGACAAGTTGAAGCTTTGATCTAGGACCTCTTTCTTACTGAAAATTGTTAACACAATTCCATGTGATGCAATCTGCCACCATGCCCACTTTCTACGCTACTCTGCACCCCTCAAAAAATAGGAGGAGCAACTTCACGGTCTGGACCCCAAAAGAGTGCTGTCGTTCTACCATGACTGCACTAAAAAGTTTCGGGTGAATTACTAACACGTCATGTAGTGCAGAAGAGGGACTATCTTTCGATGAGTCCTCTGCATCAAAAGTTGCTAGGCTCGTCAAAATGCAGCCTCCTGAAGGTTTAAGGGCTCATTCCACAAGAGCTACTGCTGCTACCATGGCGTTGCAACCTGGTGTTCCAGTCTTTGACATTTGTCGGGCAGCAAAGTGGGCATCTCTGCACATGTTTAGCAAGTACTACTACCTGTCCAGTCCGAGTGGTTTGCCTTTTTTTGTTGGCATCTATTGGAAGGCACGGAATCTGCAGCTAGATGTCTCCATCAGCGGACCTACAGGTTTCTAGGGTCAGGGCTGATGTCTTTCAGGGCCCTAGTTCATAAACACACCATTGTCCGTGGACTTCATGGCTCTGTGCTTCTAGTGTGGAAGTTTTCGAAGTATCCAACAGCATGCTGAGGTGGTGCCTATTGGGTGATGTGGATGTCACAACGGCAAAGACGACACCGGCGTCACATGGACCTTACTAATGCCACCTATTGCTGCACAGGGGTATTGTTTGAAAAAAATCTTCTGGATTCAGTCTGCATGGGAAATTCAAATTTATTGAATCTGCGGGCTTGGTCCGGTCTACCAAATAAGGCATTATTGATGGCAGCGTATTCAAGTTCACCTCTTCTCCATTCAGATCGAGAATTTGGGCAAAGAGGAGTTTAACATCTCATATCTGAGCCTACTGCCACTTTTAACATTCCTGATTCTCACATTGGAGCATATTCGGTTTTCTAAATCTACACACTTGATGTACAGGATCAGTGTGCTGTTACTCGCGTTCCCCCCCCCCCCCCCCCTTCCTCCTCAACATTCTAGGTACCTCTTATGGTGCCATCCATTTTGTCTTCCAGATCAGTAGAGTCTGTTTTATGACATCCACAACTTGTAGAAGAAATGCAATAGGGCTTATCAAGTTTTGAATTTCTCCACTATTTCCCATTGTCAATAGTCTTTCTACTCTTTTTGGAGTGTGTGCAACATTGGCCACGTGTGTCCCTTTGTGATTTTTGACCTATCTCATTTGTTATTCCTCTCATGTTTGCAGTAAGCAATCAGCTCTTCTTGACCTTCAAGATATTTTGGTGCAGCAATCAACGTCCAGTAAGATTGCCTCTTGAAGTGCCTTCTGCATAGTCTAGCGTGTTTATCTGCATTTACGTCTCATCATTGTGTTACTGTTCATCCACTGGTTGTACAGAGGTGCATGTGAGGGAGGCCGTCTTTATTTACAGTATAAATGTGATTAAGAAGTGCACAACACCTAAAGTATGGTGCCCGGCAGTGCGTGTTCTGCTCAACCCATCTTTTGGATCATGTTTAACTTTAGAAATGCATAATAAGCAATACAAACACCTAGAGAAAAGCAGTCCTCACCCAGCTGGAGACTGTCCTAAAACCTTTACAGTGGTACAAATTGGAAGTGTACATTTAACCAGTTGTACAGGCTGTCAAAAAGAAAATACAACTTTGATTTCATTATCCACTAAGCAAGGATGCCTTGGACATTTGCCAATTCCACAAAACTGTGGAGAACATAATGTTCTTGGCACTAACTAGAAATAATGTTTTATACAGCACTGGGTAACGTTTCTAAGCATTGTAAACCGATGGTACTATGAACCAATTTATGGTACTCCCAACTACTGACATTGGAAAATACATCAAGGTTCACTAATATGTCGATGATGTATAACTACGTGAAAGTCGTCTGCAAACCTGACTCCATGATGTGAACCTTAACAACTTCAAACCAAATTAACCCCTTCCATGCTGCTGCGATTCGGCACCTGTGCGGCAGAATCGCGAGTGGGCGGGTTTATGGCGGCCCCCAGCCATTGTCAGCACACGAGCCCCATAGTGCATGATGGTTGGGGGCCGTCATCAGCATGCAAGGGGTTAATCAAATGCAAAGTCACTTGCATTTACGATGGACATCATCTTACCCTCAAGGAACAAATTGCCAAATAAAAACAAAAAGTCAAACCATTTCGTCCGTAAAGTGACTTACGATCTCCAGTTTAAGCCCTCATACTCCTGCATGAGCATGGTGGTAATGCTCTATTCCATCACCCCCAAGTCTCCATCCTGACACCCCTTAGTGGCAGCCTACATGCCACAGCATGATTTATCCAGGACCTGAAGAAATTGATCACATCACCTCCATCCAGATGGAACTTCATTGGCTTCCTTTGGTGGCCTGCACAATCTTCAAATCCATTTATCATGCAGACAAGCTCAACTCTGGTGGACGTTGGCTCACCTGTTTGCAGGACACCATCAGACTGCAGACTAATAAGTGTGAAAAAAAGAATAAAAACAAGACCGCAGGTCACCTAGGATCTGGAATATCATCCCCGTATCCACCGCTGCTTCAATAAAAAAATAAAAAAGAGTTGAAGACTCATCTCTTTAAACAACGGTACATCACGATGCACTAACTGTCTGCAACCCCGCTTCCTCTGTCCACGTTGTAAAGCTAGACATTAGATGTAGAGTCTCCTAGTGCTATGACTGAATCTTTCTCACTTGCATCTAGCAGGCAGGATGGGAGTGATGCCTACCTACCACTGTAAATTACCCATCTTGCGGTTCCCACCAAGGTTTCTTTTATAGCACTGACCCGCTTCTCCATGTGATTAATATTTGAAGGTCTGCAGTAGACTTTCCAGCCATTAGGAGAGAGAGAGAAAAAAATGTGTTGGCCATCTTAAACAACTCCTAGATAAATATGTTAATCAACCTTGATCTGGTTTTTGATAGCTAATCAACTAGAACTAGATTATTGCAGGAGTTATACCACTTAGCTTTACGTTATTATGGTTTGATCATTTTCATTTCAGTCACATTGGGTACCAACTAGTAAGCTTGCCCACAAAAATAAACAAGCTAATCTTAATGTTGAGTAAGATCTACTTCTCCACTTTAATGAGAACTAATATGTATACCTTGCACAGACTCTTATGGAACGCTGTGCATAGGAGCTCCGGTATTGTGTTTGCTGAAAATAAAAAAATAAATACAACCATAAATAATAGGACTTCTGACTTTGAAACTAGAGAATACAACTTCTGGTCCATGTGACTGTTTTCTCTGTTCTTCAAGGCCATTCACTCTAGATTGCTCTGAAATGAAATTAGTAAGGATCCTCTGTCAGGCGCCCTTGCGCCAATTAAAAGGGCAACACTGATATTGTTCAGACCACTTTTTAGCTTTGACAAGAGGAGTGTTCTGTTGAAAACTTGTCAGGAAGTGTACTTGAACCAATGTGTACATATAAAAAGTCCTAATAAAACATACGATTGGAGGAGCCACAACAGCGACCAAGATGGCTGCTTAGGGACCTGGCTCCACTGACCTCCCTCTGGCTGCTATATCCTGCCCACCATCCTGAGCCTCAAACACTCTACCTGGCAGAGGAGCTTTAGCAACGGCCGCGGTGCTGTTACGGGCAATCCCTGAGATCCGACGCCGGCGAAAAGCCGTTCTGAGGATCCGGGCCTACCTCCTCTGGGAGACCGGGGCCTCGAGTGGCGGCACGGCCGGCCCTTAATGCGACAACATCGGCCGTAGTGGGCCGGGTGGGGTCGGCCCAATTTTTGTAGTGAGCTGCGATCGGCCCACGCTGTCCTGCGGGCCCCACAACAATGAAGCACCGTCAGGGCTATTGAGGAGAGGCACAGGCATTGATCTTCCTACTGCACATGCCTGCTCACTTGTGAATGAGTGCCCCGGGAGAGCTTGGTGGCCCCTGGAGACTGCCTGGTGAGTGAGGGGATCCTGCTGCGTGGATCTGGCTGGCGTGTGGGTTGGGGGAATCCCAACCCACACGCCAGCCAGATCTGGCAAGACCTCTGCTGATGTCTTGCTAGTGACTGGAGGTGAGGCTGTGCCCCGAGAGAAGACCCTGGGGTCCACCCGGCGTGAGAGGCGCCAAAAGACTCGCGGACACTACCGGAGGAAGCGGTGAGGTGTCGCTGGCTATAATTTCAGACGTGGTTAGGAACCGCCCTAGAGAGCCTTAGTGGATACCAGCTGTAAAGGTGGGAGATCCTGGTGGGGGGGCTGGCCAAAACGTCTGCTCTGGGCTACAGAGGATCTTGCCTGGGGATTAGATATACCGCGCTGGGCTATGTGATATGTTGACTGTGTATTTAAAAGCAGTGAAGAACCCCTGGATCATACTGAACCCCCCGGGAGTTCAAAAGTTTGACAGGAGCGGCCCGGACAGGGTGACTGAACGTGACCAGGCAGAAGCGAGTGGGGCGTGATTGGAAGTAGCCCATCGTTGGTTAGCCAGGGTGGGCGGAGAAACTGCGACCCCTACGATAGGTGTGGTGGAGAGGTGTTCGTCATTGTGAGGCAAGATGGCGGCAAAGACCGACTCGGAGAAATTCCTTCCCAAGTCCACCAGAGGAGCCAGAATCATTCAATCCAACAAATTGGATCGCTACACTCTGCCCAAAGGGTCACTGATAGAATTGAAAAAGGCCCCGTGGGAGGGGATGACCACACTCCTGCCAGGGACGAGCCGACGCTGACGGATCTTATGGCGGCTATTACTGGAGTCCAGACATCCCTGGGCCAGAAGATGGAGGCCCTGGACACTAAATTCGGCACCGTTACCATTGAGATGGGGCTGATCAGAGCGGATCTCACAAAGGCAAGTGAGAAGGTCAAATCGCTAGAAGTCAAGACAGCTAGCCTCATAGATGATGTGAACCTGTTGCATCAAGAGGTGCGTGATTTTAAGGCCTCGAGAGTTCTTACTGATCGTAAGCTTGATGATTATGAAAGAAGGGCATGACGCAACAACGTTCGTATACTGGGGGTGCCAGAGAAGTCGGAGGGTCAAACAAAGGATCTATTTATTGAGAATCTCATTCTTAACCACCTCAAACCTAAAGGTCTTAGTAATTTCTTCACAGTGGAACGTGCCCACCTCGACCGGGGGCGCAACCCCGTCCTATGATTGCTAGAGTTTTGAACTTTCGAGACAGAGATGTGATCCTTCAGGCGGCTCGAACCGGAGCTTCATTGCGATTTGAAAAGCCACTATCTCCTTCCCGGATTTTACCCAAGCGGTACAAAAGCTACGACAGGGCTTCTTGGTGGTGAAGAAGAAATTGAGAGACAAGGGTATAAAGTACGCTATGATGTTTCCAGCCCGCCTCCGGGTGGAGCTCAACGGAAAGGCCTTGTTTTTCGACAAGCCTGAGGTTGCAGCGGATTGGTTGGACAGTACCCACGTGCCGGGCTCCGAGAATCAAGACAGAGAAGAGGCGGATGTACTATGATTTTGTAAATATGGGGACTTGAATGGCTTGAATTGTTGTGGGTAGCTGTGGGTTTAGGGGGGGCATGTACATTGTTTCCCTGCCTAGCCAAGTTCGGAAAGTAAACTCAGTGGATTGATTAGCGCAGGGGTGACGACGATGGGTCGGGGGGGTAGGGGTAGTGGGTCAGCCCAATGGCCCTCTGTTTTCTACTTTTAGTTACCGATAGATTAGATTGGGGCGACAGGCACACTGCTAGTTGGGGATGAGTGTTAGCTACATGCAGGGTGGGGGGTTCAGATTTTTTTTTCCGCATCGGGTGTCAGTATTACATTTCAATGTTAGTGGTGTGGGGTGAATGTCTCGTACTAGTCAGGGATCCGGGATAAAAGTGTTGAGCTGGAACGTCAATGGGCTGGGTGACAAGATCAAAAGAGGGATGGTGAATCAGCTAATTAGAAGACACTCCCCGGAAGTTGTTTTGCTACAGGAGACGCATCTTGTCGGGAATCGGTGCATGGCCCTGCATAGAGGGGGGTACAAATTAGTAGTGCATGCTGGGTTTACATCCGGGTCTAGGGGGGTTGGTATCCTACTTAAAAATTCTTTCCAGTTTAATCTACAGGCTACATGGTCGGACCAGAGTGGCAGGTATGTGGTTATCTCGGGGCAGCTGGGGAGTAGGATGGTTACCTTTTTGACCATCTACGTGCCGCCGGGCCTTCAGTCTGACACCTTTAAAGATCTGAGTGCTGTTTTTCTAGACCTGCCCCTGGGTCTCCTGGTTTTGGGGGGAGACTTATGACGGCACAGAGGTGGCTCCCTGAGTTCCTTGATTCACTGGGGTTGGTAGACAGCTGGAGATTGCGTAACCCGACCCAGAGATACTTCACTCATATATCCGCCGCACACAATAGCATGTCCAGGTTAGATTACATACTAGTTCCCGCGTCCATTGCACACACAGTTAACCACTTGGCTGCTAAGGGGTATGCATGTAGGTCCATTGACTTTCCATTGAAATCAATGGGAACTACATGACGAGTTACCCTTGTCATTAGCACTGAAGGGGTTAAAGAAGCAAGATACCTGGGATGGGGTATCTCAGATCGTTCCTCGATGTGGTTACAGGTCGAGATCGGGCAGTCAGAGGTTGGTAGAATCGCTCCTATTAATGCTTGGCACTTGAAGGACCCAGCCACAAAGAAGGAGATATGCCAAATATCGGAACATTATTTTCTGGAAAATGTGGGCACTGTCGATTCAACACAGTCTCTGTGGGAGGCATATAAGGTAGTACTACGAGGTGCAGTCCACTCCTTGATAGCCGGTAAAAAGAAGGCACACCAGGCAGAGGTGGTCAAGGTAGAGGCGGAAGTCGTAGAGTTGGAGAGGAGGGTGGCAGATACGGCTGCCCAGGGAGACTTACATTTGTTGAAATTGAAACAAGATGAATATAAGGGCCTCACTAGGGAAAGGACAGTCTCGCAAAATAATGACGTTCAAAGTCAGGTGTACGAACATGGAGATAAGGCCGGTAAGTTAATTGCTTGGTTGGAACGTGGAGAGCGTGCCTCTCGCCTGGAGCCTGAGTTAGAGGGGTCGGGACCTGATAACATCACTGACCCACAGGCAGTAGCAGACACATTCTCCGAGTATTATAGAGAAGTATAGAGAAGTATATACCTCAGCGAATGGTTTTACAGAGATCGAGAATGGTGAAATGATTAGAGATATAGACATGCCGAGGCTCTCGGAAGAAAATAGGGAATACTAGATTAATCTATTACAGTTGATGAAATTGCGCAAGCAATTAGAAGCCTTAAGTCTGGGAAAGCGACTGGTCCCAATGGATTGCCTATAGAGCTATATAAACTGAATGCCCATAAAATCGCCCCGCATATCCGTGCCATGTTTCAGGAAAGCAGAGAGTCGGGACAACTCCCGTATGATCAACAGGTGGCAAATATAGTGGTTATTCATAAAGCAGGAAAGCCTAGGATGTCCCCTTCCTCGTATCGGCCCATCTCACTTCTCAATGCGGAGCCCAAGATATTGGCAAAGCTACGCGCCACTAGATTGGTCAGTCATTACTTCATGCCGCGTCCTAATACAGCCCTGAATCTGCGGACACTTCATGGGATTTTGGGTGGCTCCCTGAAAATTTTGGAACCGGCGGCCTTGGTCTCCCTGGATGCCACCATGGCATTTGATTGGGTTGAATGGGCTTATCTATTTGCGGTCCTGACTAAAGTGGGCTTTGGCTCAGAATTTATTGAGTGGGTTTGATTGTTGTATGCCGCTCCTTTGGCCAGACTGATTGTTAACAACTGTAAATTAGCTGATTTTGCCCTTGGGAGAGGCACGAGGCAGGGATGTCCACTGTCCCCACTTCTTTTCGCACTGGCGTTGGAGCCATTGGCGGCATGGCACCGGTCGATACGTGGATTGCGGTAAACATATGGTGGGAGGATAAAATCTCGCTTTACGTGGACGATATCCTGTTGTATCTTACTAACCCCAGAGTATCTCTGAGTAATTTCTTGGATGTCCTGACGATATTTGGTAGATACTCCGGGTTCGCAATGAATTGGGCGAAGTTAGTTTTATTCATTATATCGGGAGATCCACCTGTGGTCCCGCAGTTGTGTCCTATAACGATCGAACTAGTGGGATTTAAATACCTTGGCATTTATATAACACTGGATCCGAAGGCTAGATATGTAAGCAATTTGGAGCCGGCTCAAAAGGGATGCTTGGAAGGGCGGTGCTATTTAAGATGATGGCCTTGCCTCGGTTCCTCTACATACTCCCAAACACCATGGATCCAGTGCCGGCTATTTCAAGGAGATTGAGACACTCCAGCGGCAGCTTCTTTGGGACGGCAGGCCCCGCATTGCCTTTGTCAAGCTGACTCTTCCTTGGTATGGTGGGGGCATTGGTTTACCAGATCTGAAGAAATACTACCTGGCCGCTCATCTTGCGGCAGTAAATCATGTAATTTATGGTCCCCAGTGGGACCCTGGCTTCGCCATGGACAGTGGGCAGGCTCCAGGTGGAAATATTGTTAGAGCTTTGTATGCCAGGCCGGGAAGATTCACGTTGTCGGGCCCGACGGCACATGCGGTGCACGTCTGGCATGTGGCTACTAAGGGTTTAAGATGGGAGGGGAGGTTAACGATGGCCACCCCTCTGTTTAACTCGGAGATGCTTGGGAGCATGTGGAGGACTAAGGATTCGACAAGTGGGACCTTATCGGAATTAGCCAGATCAAGGACGTATGGTTGAAGGGCTGTGTGCATACTTTTGAATCTCTCCAAAAACAATACAGCCTACATGACAATGAGCACTTTCGGTATAGGCAGATTAGACACGCCCTTCTTACCCATGTACCTTTGGGCACAGAACTTCCGGAGGCCTCCCCCCTTGAGGACCGAGTGCTTGACGGTCACCTCCCCGAAAAAAACATTTCACTGATCTATAAGAAGCTGATTAACAATATGGAAGATCCACTGGGGAGCATTAGAGCAGCGTGGGGAGCGGATGGATTGGAGCTGGATGATGAGGATTGGGTAGAGGCGGTTTCCTCCCCCAAAGTGGTTGCGGTCCAGATGAGGCTCAGATTGGTACAACTTAAAATTCTACATAGATCATATGTCACAGGGCCTAGACTAGTGAACATGGGGAGAGCGATGAGTGGAGACTGTAGGAGAGGTTGTGGTGAATTGGGCACTTTCATGCATATTCTATGGCACTGTGATGAGATACAGAATTATTGGATGAAAATACATGGTGTGATCAAAGACGTGCTGGGGAGGAGATACAACCGGAGGCCCACAGATGTATATTGAACGTATAGGAACCCACGGATTTGAATGGATATCAGAAGCAGTGGGTGACGTTGGCGTGTATGGTGGCGAAACGTAACATTGCTCAATTATGGGGGGCCAGCCAGTCACCTCAACCTACCAAGTGGACCCAAGACCTGGACTGGTGTATGTTTAGGGAGAGGGCAGTGTATGTGGCTAGGGGTTGTCCGGAGAAAAGGGGGAAGATTTGGGGGGCCTGGAATAGTCATCGCGGTGACTTGTGTACACCCCCGACGAGGCATGTAGAAGTTGAGACGCTGGAATCCCTGTGATCCCGAGAACTTCGTATATTGTATTAATGATTCTGTACGATTGACAGATCCACCTTGCAATGATGTCATATTTGATCACCTGATGCTTTTATATTGTTTTTTTTTGTTTTTAATAAAAAGATATTAAAAAAAAAACCATAAGATTTTTCACTTATTTAAAATAAGTCAGAAAGCGTTTCATTGCTACTTTGAGCTAGGTCCCAGCTCTCCTCTAATTTCTTAACATATGATTTTTGTATCATCGACATGAACTGGCATAAGAAACTAAATGTAAAGATTGTCACTGAAAGCATTGATGTTCTAAGAAGAAGAAAAAAAGAGTACCCAGGGGACTACATACTAGGGATTAGATGGAAACATGAACACATGGGAAAGCAAAAGAGTTCAGATAGCTAGGAGGAGAACCACTTTTGTGTCATTAGAGATTCAAAGTGAGGCAATTGTGGGAAGTACAATGGGCAGTGATCCCAAAAGCCTACAATAGGTCAAGTGGCATGTGAATTCATGACTGTTGATTGCAGCAGGCAGTTTTGTTGAAACTTGGTATGTGAGCAAGGACAGGAAACGCTGCACCCTCTCTCCTGGCCACATGGCAGCTGACCCACCACATTCATGGAGTCTCTATTTAGTTAGTGGCTTTTTACACTGAGGGTGCAGAGGCAGAGTAGAATTTTGGTCTAAAACCTCTATTACTTTTTTCTAGCTAGATAGTGCTTTGTGTCAATACTTATGTTTACGTTTATTTGCATAGTTAATTAAAACCATTGCATACGATAAAACCAGATAAAATACTTCAAAATATAAAATATAAAACGTCTCAGAACAACTCTAAAACCATTAACATTTTTAACATTAAGCAGTGCATTCTAAATTTGTGCAAAATATCTTACAGTAAAAACAGCCCTTATACCAAAGATTCTGTACAGTAGAACTAAAGATTATTGTATGTTCTTTAAGGTAGCCCTCAGTGGCTTAGTCTTATAGCAGATCGGCCACAAACCAGTTCTTAATCGGGGTATCGTTCAAGATCTTATTACGTACTGCAAGCATTGTTCCAGTGTGATTAGGAGTTAAATCAGTAAAAGTGGTCATTGTTGAATCGTGTTCCCATCAAGTGGGTGGCATGCATTAGCAAATCCTTGTTTTTCGAACAGTTTTTGTTCGACTATCATTAGGAATTCTACTAGTTGGCAGTTTAACTGGATGTTTTCAGGGTTTAGACAGCCTAACACAGCTTGCCTCCTAGTGTGAATGCCCTTCAGATTGAACGTTTTTTTTAGGAATTGCCACCGTGCTTGAAGCATTTCTTTGCATAGGCAGATTAGATGTAGTATATCGCCTTGCTTTGCGTTGCACAGTCTGCAAGTGACTTGGACTGATGGCCTTTGCCATGGTGGAAGGTGCTTAACACAAGGTAGAATTCCCAATCTATGCCTCATAAATCACATTTTTATTGCTTTAGGATACCCCTGGTTAAAGTATGTTTGGGGAGCAAGGGTTTTGTATGTGTTAAGGGTCATCCATGCATGAGCTCTATTTGAGAAGGTTGCCTTGTCTTCCACCAGTGAGATTTGTGTAATAGCCTTCCAGACCAGTTTTTTGAAGTCATGATAGCCAATTTGGGCATCCCATAGCCCCTTGAGTTTGGTGTATTCCAAGGCTGACTGGAGATAAACTCTGGCTTGGGAGTTCTCCCTGTGCTGTAAATCATGCCACAGCAGATGGTTAAGCGTGTGAATGGGGGCGGTTCTAATCTTAAACCAGCAAATGATGTATACCCCATGCCTTGCAAGGTCTTGTTGTAGGAGCCCAAACTCCAGCCTTATTTGTGCTGGAGAAGTGTAGTTCGGAAGGCAAAACATTTGTCTGTAGGCTTTGACCTGTATGTTGTCCAGTTCCTTAGCGTCTCTGCCCCGCATAGCTTTGCTGCCGTACGCAATTGATGGAAGTCATTTGGCCTGAGCTACCTTTAATAGTGGGGTCAAAATCGGCCCCGTCAGTTTGTTAGCGAGGTTTTTCATTGTTAGGGCCATTAGCAGACCCTTTCTTCTTGATTTCTCCATCTGGGACTTAAACGACCCTCCGTTGTCAAATGTGACTCATAGGTACTTGTATTCGTCAGCGGACTCAATTTTTGTATCCCCAAGGAACCAATTTCTCCGGCGCTTCTTTTTGTTGTTAAGTATTGACATTGTCCGGGTCTTTTGCAAGTTTATTCTTAAATTGTTTTCTGTGGCATAGTTCTGCATTGCCGTCAGTAGATGCTGTAGGCCGACATAGGTATGACTAAGCAGAACTACGTCATCGGCGTACATAAGATTGGTCAGTGTATTCCCGCCTATCCTCGGTGAGTGTGAGTTGCAGGCATCAAGTGATTTTGGCAGATCGGCCATGTACAGGTTAAACAGGGTTGGTGCAAGCACACAACCCTTTTGTTGTAAGAATTTTCGTAGAGACATGGGTGCCACCTCCTAGTTTCACCTGCACCCAGGTATCGGTGTGTAGGAGCTTCAGCATGTTTAGGGTGGACTGTGGTATGCCCCATTGTGCCAGTTTCCCCCACAATCTGCTTCTCTCCACATTATCGACAGCAGCACTAAAGTCAATATAGCATAGGTGTAAAGGTAGCTGTTAGAACTGGCTATTTCTGGTAGGCTAAGGCTGACGCCAAAGCTAGGCAGAAACCACCATTCTAGTCAGGGCAAGGAAGTCACACGCCAAGATAACCCCTGCTCACCCTCTAGGTAGCTTGGCACGAGCAGTCTAGGCTAAACTCGGAGTCAATGTGTTAAGCATTTGCGCCAGCGCACTACAGCAACAACATACTAGGCACACCACAAAAGGAACTCCACACAAGGTTATATTAAAATAACTTTTGTATTGTAAAAATCACATCAGATAGAAATCACACATGTACATGGTGCCAACTGGCATGGCAATATTCACAAGGGATTATTTACAAGACAGGGCCACATGGGCCACTGTCAGAATCAACACGTTTTAGCAATAGAAATACTGGTCAGAAATGAGAATAAAAGTATATAAAATCACTGTAACACAAAGTAACAGTTATAGATCACAAACAGTAACTACTGGGAACAGGTAAGTACCTCCTACGCAACCCTAAACACCTTAGGAGAATGTCACGCCGGGGACCAGGACCTCACTAGGACCACCTGTACTGAAAAGAACAACCACCTAAGTATCACACAGCATTTAGGGGTCTAAGAAAGAACACATTACCCATGATGCATAAATATACATTCAGAGGAGTAGTAAAGGAAAACCACCTAAGTACCACACAGCATTTAGGGGTCTAAGAAAGAACACATTACCCATGATGCATAAATATACATTCAGAGGAGTCATAACAATAGAGTAGCGCAAAAGTCACATGATGTCTAAAAACATTCAGAGGTGCAGGAATAAAAACCATAGAATTGCGCCCAGCCTTACATAAGCCACCACCTGTGGCAGTCCCTAGGCCAACTAGCCTTGTAGGGGCAAAGATGCCCTAAGTCTCAATGTCAGGGCGCGCTGCCCTGCAGCGCCAGTCTCAGCATAAGCCTAAACGTAGCAGGTGCCCACTACTTGCTGGGCACCTGGGAATCACACAAAACCTAAACGGTGCAGCTGCCCACTAATTGCTGGGCAGCTGGGAACTTCATACTGCGACAGGGTCCTCACTGACCCTCAGGCGCAAACTGCACCCACGCTGGAGCCCCACAGGCTCTGAAGACAACCGTTGGAGCCACACAGGCTCTAAAAGCAAATTCCTCGCAGGCCGGAGGGGGCGGGCACCGGCAATATGCCCCGTCGCCCCCTTTAACTAGAAATGACCAAACGTTGGAGCCACACAGGCTCTTAAACACCTAGGCCCCATGGAGCCCTCAGGCTCTGCAAACATGGCCCCTCGAGCCTCGCTGGGCTCTCCAAACGAATGTGGCGCTTCTGAGCCTCTCATGGGCTCCTCAGCAGAAATGGGGCGCTGTGAGCCTCTTGGGCTCAAAGAACACAAAATGCGCCCGTCGTTGGAGCCTCGCTGGGCTCAAATCACGCAATGCCCCATAGCCTTTCTGGGGCTCCAACCCACGTTGGGGCGACCCGCTGCCAACCGGGCCGCCCTTCCCGCACCACTATCTCTATGTGGGAGCGGTCCACTGCCACACGGGACCGCTCTGGACCTTGTGCCCGCCACCGGCACCGTCAGCAACCTCACGGAGCCCCCAGCCCTCTCACTCACCGGGCTGTCTTCGGCGGGGCTCCTCCGCAGGGGCAGCAGGCGTCACGGGTATTCTCGGCTGGGGGGGGCAGCAGCTCCAGGCTGCCTCCTCCTTCTTCCGCCGGCGTCATCTCCCCTCGGCTTCACTGGCGGCGGGGGCGGGCACCGACAATGTGCCCCGCGCCCCCTCTGCTCTCTCTGCACGGCTGGCTGGTGCCTGCGGGACTCTCCCACAGCAATGGGAGCCCCGCACCGGCGGCACCGGCCGCCATCTCTCGCGCCTTCTTCTTCCTTCCGGGGCTCCCTCAGCAGAGAGGAGCCCCGCGACTGGCCGCCATCTCCCAGGTGCCTTCACACGATGTCATCCAGCTTCCAGGAGCCAGCCAACCACAGCGCGCCTCCTGGATCAGGCCCCCTTCAAAGGACCAATCAGAGCACGGCTCTCCTCGGGTCTCGGCCAATCCGGTCGCGGCCCCTTCGTGGTTGTTTTCTCCGCGGCAATTCGAGGTGGGCACTCGTAAATACTTAACTAAATACGGGCAGGAAACCTCAGCGCGTCCAGCGCTATAAGCGAACGTAAAGCGCTCCTAAGCGCTAGAAAAGTCCAGATAAAGCGCTCTCAAGCGCTTGGGGGAAATAAAGCGCTCTTTAGCGCTAGAGCACAATCCACAGCGCTCCTAGCGCTAGAACAGCAGGCAGAGCGCTCCCAGGCGCTCAGGGGGAAGCACAGCGCCTCCCGGCGCTAGAAATACAGCTCCAGCGCTCTCCACAGGAAAATGCAGCTTCTCCATGCTGCAACGGTCCCAGAGCTTCCCAGGGGGCAAAGCCAAGTCCCCCCATCAGCCCAGGCCGGGCAGAGGGGTCCCCCAGGAGTCCAGGAAAGTCCATCAGGAGTCCAGGGGCTGGGCAGGACTCAGGGATTCCCCTGAGCCCAAGCAGCAGCACGCCCCTGGCAGATTCAAGTCAGAAACAAGAACATTTTGGAAGGGGACACAGCCCCTTCTTATACACAGAAAAGTCTTTGAAGTCCTTTGAAGTCTTTGTGTAAGCGGGCCCTGAGCCCTGGGTGTTTCTGGTTTCCCTCTCCTGTCAGCCAGAGGTGACAGTGGGCCAGCAGGAGGGGGAGCCAGCAGGGTGGTCAGGCAGACACAGCCCGGCACCATCAGACGCTATCTCCTCCCGCTTCCCTGGCAGCAGATGTGCCCTTTCATCTACGGGCTGACTCCGACCCCCTCCCTCCGGGGGCTCTGCAGCGCCTGTCACCCTGAGACCAGACAGTCAATCCACAAGCAGGCCCAGGCACTCCTGGGCCAGGCTCACCAGCCAATCACGTGCCAGCAGACTCACTACACAAAGATGCCAACTTCTAAAAGTGGCGCTTCTAGACTAGACACAACCATGCTGCATACAGCATTACGCAGCATTCATTCTCACGAGTTCATACATATCAAACTCGACCCTGTACTCCCCACACATCAGGAACTACCATGGGCATACATATTCCCCATTCATTCCTATGGGAGGGCAGGTCACTCACCACACATACACAGAGAGCACACGCACTTTACACTGTGCCACAGTGAAAAAGTGCGCAGAGGCCTAAAATCACCAACCCAGGTTCCAGGAACAGGCTAGGAAAAAGCAAAAAGTCTCGGGGTGAACCTGCCCAAAGGACCGTGTCCAACACAACCCCCTTCCAGCCAAAACGCAGGGTAGACCAATCACTCCACTGATGGGCTTCCTTGCTTTGGGCGACAAAACACGGACACGGGCCCGCACGGCAGGGACACCTTCCAGGTTTTCGCCACACTGAACCCACATAGATTTTCCTCAACAAAAGCTCTCTGGCACAACTAGGATACCCCACTGGTACACACTAGTCATCCACAGCCAGGACCAGGCCCTAGGCCATCCAAATGTCACAGGTCCTAACCAATCCACAGAGTGGGGGGCAGTAACCCCTGGCACACAATAGCCAATCTCCACTCTCTCTCTCAGGGTAGCTACAACTACCACTGACCCAACAACCTTGGGACCACACCCTCAGGCTGACCAGAGGTCACGGGCAAGAATGCCCCACCCTACCTCTACTTCTGTGTTCCCGCACCCTCACAGGGAAGCACTCACCAGAACACAATTCTCCTACCAGATCAGGACCTCACTCCGTCACTGGTCTACCACCTGGAAACTATTCCACTTCTGAGGTACAAAGCACACAGCACAGTCCCTCTTCAAGCAGGTGAGGGCACAGCACACAGCAAAGCCCCCTTTCCTCTACCTTAGTGGAAACAACAAACTGCAGGTGGGCCCCAGAACACGCAGCAAGGGCAGCCCCCTCAGTCTCTTCAGCTGATCCAATTTGGTAGAGATTCCTCTTGACCTAGAAGTTTCCTAATCTCCCAACCTAGGATCTAAACCCTCAGGTTGCACCGGGGTCAGAAGTACACCGTCCTTCTGCACCCCCTTCCAGTTCCGTTATTACAGGCCCAGTATGTCTCAGGCTAGACAGAGCACACGCCAGCGGCGTATCATCAACACACTTTCCTCCAGTACTCCCTATCACAGTGGGATTCTCAGTATGTCTCAGGCTAGACAGAGCACACGCCAGCAGCGTATCAGCAACACACTTTCCTCCCCCCGGGGTCAGAAGTAAGGACACCGTCCCTCTGCACCCTCCTCCAGAGTTCTGCACTCTCCCACCTTGGAGCGGTACCCCTGGAAGCCAACACCAGGTCAGGGCACTGATTACAGATGCCCTTCCCTCCAGGTCAGGCTGAACCCTCGGGGAACAACCTCCAGAGGCCCCGAAAAATGGTCAAGCCCTCTAGACGGTCAAATGCCCAGCGAACCAGGACTTCTGCACCCTCCACTTAGGAGCGGTACTGCCCAACACCAGGACCGCCGGAGTTCTGATTACAGACACTCCCCGTCCTCTAGACACAGGAAGATCCTCTTCAAATGACTTGTAAGTACAGCCTAGGCCCCTGACCTGGCGCTCCCTTAAGGAACCCTCCAGGCCCAAAGACAGGGTTTCGGGCCAACGTGGGACACACCGTCCCACCCTCAATCCGCCTCCGCTGAGACAGGACGTGAGCCCCTACACCCCTACCATCCTAATGGGACCTAGCTGGGCTACACATGAACCTCTTCACCTACACAGGATCATCAGATACACAAGCCACTACTTTTAGAATCACTCCCCAATGTCTCTGCAAGACATCTAGCACACCGCCAGATATCCACCTTCTTGTCCAGTGCCTCTGCAGGACCTCCTGCACACCACCAGAGGTACACCTCACGTGCAAGCTCCTTAAAAAACTCACACGAACTTCTCCAGTTCAAGACACCACTCATCCACACACTCCTCCTCCAGACTGGTGAGACAGTTCCTCACTGCCTCTGACTCTCAACCTGTCACCCTCTTACAGAGCACCAGGCACCATACTCTGGGAACTGGGAATGGGAATTCACGCACTGGACCCATTTAAGCTGCCACCACTGGATCCTACCATACTGGGGAATCCAGACACACACACTACACTCAGGGAATAACCACCCTCCTGAGCAAGCAATTTCTCCTCCACACTCCCTCTCTTCCATCTACCCACACAGGGACAGGAACAGGAATTGGACACTGGACCCAGCAAGGGATTCCTAATCTATGGGAACCTCCCCTCTCTACTGGCGTCCCGCCCTGTCATTTTCTCTCATCTGTCACTAAACACAAAGCGCAGGAACACCGTCTGAAAATGACACTCTTGAGGAAAAACAAAATCAAAAACAATAATCCCAAATATGTGACTATCTGAAAAACGCAGAGTTTTTGTAATGTAGCCAGCTGTCGCTGTGGCACTGCGCAAACACAAGTCCAAATCCGCACCGCTGACCAACAATGTTAGAACTGGCTATTTCTGGTAGGCTAAGGCTGACGCCAAAGCCAGGCAGAAACCACCATTCTAGTCAGGGCAAGGAAGTCACACGCCAAGATAACCCCTGCTCACCCTCTAGGTAGCTTGGCACGAGCAGTCTAGGCTAAACTCGGAGGCAATGTGTTAAGCATTTGCGCCAGCGCACAACAGCAACAACATACTAGGCACACCACAAAAGGAACTCCACACAAGTTTATATTAAAATAACTTTTGTATTGTAAAAATCATATCAGATAGAAATCACACATGTACATGGTGCCAACTGGCACGGCAATATTCACAAGGGATTATTTACAAGACAGGGCCACATGGGCCACTGTCAGAATCAACACGTTTTAGCAATAGAAATACTGGTCAGAAATTAGAATAAAAGTATATAAAATCAATGTAACACAAAGTAACAGTTATAGATCACATCCAGTAACTACTGGGAACAGGTAAGTACCTCCTACGCAACCCTAAACACCTTAGGAGAATGTCACGCCGGGGACCAGGACCTCACGAGGACCACCTGTACTGAAAAGAACAACCACCTAAGTATCACACAGCATTTAGGGGTCTAAGAAAGAACACATTACCCATGATGCATAAATATACATTCAGAGGAGTAGTAAAGGAAAACCACCTAAGTATCACACAGCATTTAGGGGTCTAAGAAAGAACACATTACCCATGATGCATAAATATACATTCAGAGGAGTCATAACAATAGAGTAGCGCAAAAGTCACATGATGTCTAAAAACATTCAGAGGTGCAGGAATAAAAACCATAGAATTGCGCCAAGCCTTACATAAGCCACCACCTGTGGCAGTCCCTAGGCCAACTGGCCTTGTAGGGGCAAAGATGCACTAAGTCTCAATGTCAGGGCGCGCTGCCCTGCAGCGCCAGTCTCAGCATAAGCCTAAACGTAGCAGGTGCCCACTACTTGCTGGGCACCTGGGAATCACACAAAACCTAAACGGTGCAGCTGCCCACTAATTGCTGGGCAGCTGGGAACTTCATACTGCGACAGGGTCCTCACTGACCCTCAGGCGCAAACTGCGCCCACGCTGGAGCCCCACAGGCTCTGAAGACAACCGTTGGAGCCACACAGGCTCTAAAAGCAAATTCCTCGCAGGCCGGAGGGGGCGGGCACCGGCAATGTGCCCCGACGCCCCCTTTAACTAGAAATGACCAAACGTTGGAGCCACACAGGCTCTTAAACACCTAGGCCCCATGGAGCCCTCAGGCTCTGCAAACATGGCCCCTCGAGCCTCGCTGGGCTCTCCAAACGAATGTGGCGCTTCTGAGCCTCTCATGGGCTCCTCAGCAGAAATGGGGCGCTGTGAGCCTCTTGGACTCAAAGAACACAAAATGCGCCCGTCGTTGGAGCCTGGCTGGGCTCAAATCACGCAATGCCCCATAGCCTTTCTGGGGCTCCAACCCACGTTGGGGCGACCCGCTGCCAACCGGGGCCGCCCTTCCCGCACCACTATCTCTATGTGGGAGCGGTCCACTGCCACACGGGACCGCTCTGGACCTTGTGCCCCCCACCGGCACCGCCAGCAACCTCACGGAGCCCCCAGCCCTCTCACTCACCGGGCTGTCTTCGGCGGGGCTCCTCCGCAGAGGCAGCAGGCGTCACGGGGATTCTCGGCTGGGGGGGCAGCAGCTCCAGGCTGCCTCCTCCTTCTTCCGCCGGCGTCCTCTCCCCTCGGCTTCACTGGCGGCGGGGGCGGGCACCGACAATGTTCCCCGCGCCACCTCCGCTCTCTCTGTACGGCTGGCTGGTGCCTGCGGGGCTCTCCCACAGCAATGGGAGCCCCGCACCGGCGGCACCGGCCGCCATCTCTCGCGCCTTCTTCTTCCTTCCGGGGCTCCCTCAGCAGAGAGGAGCCCCGCGACCGGCCGCCATCTCCCAGGTGCCTTCACACGACGTCATCCAGCTTCCAGGAGCCAGCCAACCACAGCGCGGCTCCTGGATCAGGCCCCCTTCAAAGGACCAATCAGAGCACGGCTCTCCTCGGGTCTCGGCCAATCCGGACGCGGCCCCTTCGTGGTTGTTTTCTCCGCGGCGATTCGAGGTGGGCACTCGTAAATACTTAACTAAATACGGGCAGGAAACCTCAGCGCGTCCAGCGCTATACGCGAACGTAAAGCGCTCCTAAGCGCTAGAAAAGTCCAGATAAAGTGCTCTCAAGCGCTTGGGGAAATAAAGCGCTCTTTAGCGCTAGAGCACAATCCACAGCGCTCCTAGCACTAGAACAGCAGGCAGAGCGCTCCCAGGCGCTATGGGGGAAGCACAGCGCCTCCCGGCGCTAGAAATACAGCTCCAGCGCTCTCCACAGGAAAATGCAGCTTCTCCATGCTGCAACGGTCCCAGAGCTTCCCAGGGGGCAAAGCCAAGTCCCCCATCAGCCCAGGCCGGGCAGAGGGGTCCCCCAGGAGTCCAGGATAGTCCATCAGGAGTCCAGGGGCTGGGCAGGACTCAGGGATTCCCCTGAGCCCAAGCAGCAGCACGCCCCTGGCAGATTCAAGTCAGAAACAAGAACATTTTGGAAGGGGACACAGCCCCTTCTTATACACAGAAAAGTCTTTGAAGTCCTTTGAAGTCTTTGTGTAAGCGGGCCCTGAGCCCTGGGTGTTTCTGGTTTCCCTCTCCTGTCAGCCTCAGGCCAGAGGTGACAGTGGGCCAGCAGGAGGGGGAGCCAGCAGGGTGGTCAGGCAGACACAGCCCGGCACCATCAGACGTTATCTCCTCCCGCTTCCCTGGCAGCAGATGTGCCCTTTCATCTACGGGCTGACTCCGACCCCCTCCCTCCGGGGGCTCTGCAGCGCCTGTCACCCTCTGACCAGACAGTCAATCCACAAGCAGGCCCAGGCACTCCTGGGCCAGGTTCACCAGCCAATCACGTGCCAGCAGACTCACTACACAAAGATGCCAACTTCTAAAAGTGGCGCTTCTAGACTAGACACAACCATGCTGCATACACCATTACGCAGCATTCATTCTCACGAGTTCATACATATCAAACTCGACCCTGTACTCCCCACACATCAGGAACTACCATGGGCATACATATTCCCCATTCATTTCTATGGGAGGGCAGGTCACTCACCACACATACACAGAGAGCACACGCACTTTACACTGTGCCACAGTGAAAAAGTGCGCAGCGGCCTAAAATCACCAACCCAGGTTCCAGGAACAGGCTAGGAAAAAGCAAAAAGTCTCGGGGTGAACCTGCCCAAAGGACCGGGTCCAACAGTAGCTTAGAGACTTTAGCTGCGCCGATCATTAGGGACATTGTGAGGATGTTGGTAGTTGTACTGGTCGATTTGTGGAACCCAGTCTAGTTCCATGGTATAATAGAACTCGCCTCAGCCCAAGTTGTGAGATCTTCAAGTATGGGGCCTGCAAAGTATTTTGCCTCGTTATCTATCAGAGCTATGAGGCGGTAGTTGTTGGGATCAGCTTTGACCCTTTTTTGTGGATTGGTGCTATTAATGACTCTTTCCAAGACTCTGGTATTATGTTTAACCGCCTAACATCCGTGAATAAGGAGTGCAAAATTTCCTCCCAGTCTTCACTCTTTGCCTTATATAGCACAGGAGGTATTCCATTTGGTCCCGGGGCCCCTTCGTTCCTCCGCAATCTGTTTTTTGACTGTTTTGGGCAAAAGGTGACTGGCGACGCCCAATGATCTGTTTTTGTTAGATAGAGGTTCCTGATCGCTCTTCTCAAATGGGCGTTGTCTAGCTTTTTCTTGCGGTGTTTGAGTACTGACCTGTTGTAGGCCATGGCATTCGGTGTAATTGTTAAAATGATTTGAGAGGTATTTCACCCAGGTTGATTCCGAGATATTTGACCCAATTCCTGAGTGATGTGGACGGATGATCCCGTTGACTGTTTTCCAGAAGCGACTGCTGTTATTGCTTTTTATGTCGCTTAGCAATTTTGCCCAATGATCATTCGCAGATCCTCTGGTGATGTGCCATTTCAGTATTTTTAATTTTGCCCTTTGCTCTTTCAAGGTTGCTTGCACGATGGCGTTCCCAGGGGAACCTCTTATGTTGCGGAGACCTAAATTTATTGTTTTTTTGAGAGACTTAATCTGTGCTCGTTGTCCTTTCGAGATGTTGATCTTTTTCCATGTTTTCTGTACCTTCTGTTTTTTGGCAGTGATGTCTGCATATTGTTCTATTAGTGCGTCAATAAATTTTTCCCAGATTTTGATTTTGTTTTCTAGGCTATCAGCCAATTGATAGAAAAGTTGAATTGCGGCTTCGGCTGTAGTAGTTGTATTGTTTGTTGTGCATTTGATTCTCCTGAGATTTAGAGTGTAAGTAGTCCCCAGAGTTACGTCAAGCATGATCGTTCTGGCTGCCTTGGCTGTTATATGGAATTCTTGGGGGCGTTGATCGCTGTCTCCTTTGTCCCCCATTCTATATCCGCCTATATATTGGAAGAGGCCAAGACTTGCAAACGTATAGTCCAAAATTCAGCTATCGTCCGGGAATCTTCCGTTCAGTGCTCGGAGATTTAGGTGTTCCAGATCTTCTAGTAGTTGGTTGTTGTAGCGTTTCGTCTTGCTGTGTGGGGATGTTGTAAATTCCTGTTTGTGCCACTGCCCCTTCTCCTTGGGCCGAGCCTATGCGGTATTGGTTTAGGTCCCCTGTCAAAATTAACAGCGGGTTTTCCAACTCCATAGCTGTATTTGACACATAGTTGACAATCTCTGTTGCGTCTTTTATTTTTCGTTTGGGATGAATGTATGAGTTGAACAAGGATACCTCCGTTTCTTCGTCCTCGATAAGAATAGAGACTTTGACTGATATTGATACATTTGATTTTAGGCCCATCAAAGTTGCTGCCGATATGCTTGTGGTTGAGACGTAGGTAGCCAACACCCCAGAACTATGGCCAAATCTACCAGTCCTTGAAGCCGATGTGGCGAAGCACGTGTATCCCTCAATTTGTATCGGAGCCGTGAGCCAGGTTTCCTGATGAAGGATTAGGTTGTAGGCCGTGACGTCGTTTATGAAGTCTGGGTCGTCTATTCTGGCTGCTAGACCATTTATGTTCCATGAACAGACTCTGAGGGGCTTTTTTGGTCTACCATCAATTCTATTTGGTGGATCGGGTCAATCCTGCTCTATGCATCGGGTTATGGTACGTGATATTGCTTCCTTGTTACATCCTTGATTTGTTATAACAGGTGGCCGGGCTGTTGATTCTTGTTGTTCCCAGTAGTTGTCAAGACTCCTGCGACGAGATCTCCCACGGGCTCCCTTAAGGACACAATTTAGAGGTATATGGGGCACTTTTGTTCGATGTTTTCGTTAGTTTGTCCGATGTTTTCGTTAGTGTCAATACTTATGGGTGATTGCATGTGAACACACATGCACCACCCCTGGAACTCCCCTTGGGCAACGTGTATAGTGTTACTTTGCTTACCTCATGGCTGCTCTCATGCAAAGCAGGATTTGTGTAGGAAAGTAATTAGCAATACAACACTTTAAGCTGGTTTTGCATCACTTCCATGATGCAAGCAAGCCCTGCTCAACGTGTTATTAAATCCCCCACCTAGTGTTTTGACTACATGCAGATGGATTTGAACATTTTCAAGAGGAGAACTATCGCTGTTTCCAGGAGTACATCTCTTTCTACTGGGTTGCTGCCCCTTTCCACCTGTCCAGGTCCCCAAGAAAGAGTGCACATACCTGTGTTGCTGTGATCTTCCGAGGGATATGATGCACATTCAACAACAAAGCACAGTAAGCTTTTGTATCTCTTAGACACGAGCATGAGACTTCCGCTTACCTATGGAGTTGAAAAAACTGTCTTGAGGCCCACTGTGAACCGAAGGCGGGATTGTCAGAGACTAAACTGGGACTGCACCTGCAGAACGTTAGTGTCTGTAAGATCCTCATAGGTATGGCAAGGTCTGCTGATGATGCCACCTCTCTTTGACCACCTCCATAAGTACACCCCCAGGAAATGCTTCTACGGCTCACCAAGAACAATGCTGCCCATTTTCAATAAAATATTCTAATTTGCTAGGACTCCAATGTAAAGAACCCCCACCTGGTGAAGCATGTGCTGCCCTCCTACTTCCCAAAAACTGGACCCTGTGCAGCTACTCTGTTACTAAGTCTTATAAACCTTTATTGTGGATTTGTGAAGTGCTGCCATTCAAATATATCATCCACTTAAGTGATAGACTGAGCATGGCATCCTGGTCCAGTCACATTATGGACTGTGACAGGAGAAGGGAGCCAAAATCTCCTATTGGTTTACCTGTGCCCCGCTCATCCACACATACATCTATCAACTTGTCTACAGTTTCAAATATTCATGCCCTCAGACATTCTGAAATCCATTCATGCACTCACTAACCCACACAACCATCCAATAAACCCACTCCTCATCTATAAACTCGCCCATACGTCCATCCATTCATACACTCAGTCTCTCATTAATCCATTGAGCACTCATACTTCCATTCATCGCCTCATTCACTCACAGTTGTCAGCTTAAAAACTTGGTACCGTTGCCTCAATCAGAAAGTGGGATCCATAACTAAACAGCTCATTCTCATTTTGGGGTGTTTTATGTGAACCTACTGTTGACTTGGGAAGCTAAGAGCTATTTGAGAAGTGATAGCTGTACTGATTTGATCATCAGTGAAGCAGACTAGAAAAACAATTCACAAGTAAATTATACAGTAGTACAAAGACGGATGATGTAGTCTTAGTAACCAGCTGTCAATCGGGGTATATAAACATTACAGAGGAGAAGATTCAGAAGCTCATATTTGGTAGGAAGTCCTCAAGGTCCTCGCTCCCAAGGAGTTGTCTTTATCCTTGCCACCTTGCTTCTGATAGATAGATCTTAACTGCACATCATACATTTGATACCCTGGATGGCTTACTTGGTTCCTCATCATTTAGATGTTGATAAGTTGACTGCTTCTACACAACTCGGGCCCTTCTCTACGCTTATTCTATTTTGCCACACCTATTCTCTCCAACTTGTTTTTTTCTACATTTGGCACTTCTACTCCCCTCAGCTTTTGTTTTTTTCTTTAGCTCCTCTTCCTCTGGTTACTCCACGCAGCTCTTCTTAAGCTCTCATCCAGCCCTTTTATTCTATCTTTGCTCGGCCCCTCCATTCCCTCCAGTTCTCAGTTCTCTCTTCCCCTTTGTGCAGTTCTTCTTGTTTATTTTCTTTGCCCAAACGTCTCTGGTCTTACCCTTTGCCTTTCTCATTTTAACTCACCCTCCACTCCTTTCTCTCTGCTCTTCTCGGTTAATTTTACCCGGCATCTCTCACTCATCCATCTCCAACTGAATGTCTCTTGTGAACAACAGCTTGCATCAACACCTCTCACACCCAGCTCCTTGAGTGATGTAGCTCGGTTTATCCCAGGGCTGGCTTTCTACAGGTTTTTTTAAGCAATTACCAATTTTACATATATGCTAATACAGCTGAGTTTATAAGCTACACATGGCCTTCTTTTAGAGGTTTCCAGCCTAAAATTGTTCCACTTCAATGGCAGCCAATGTGGGAACATAAATGTCCCATATTTTTCTCAAAATCTCTGTATTTACAGTTTACAAATACTAGAATGCATGCTGTGGTAAGTGATGTTCAGGATATTAACGTTGTCGAAGTCTGTGGATAACACACATTTTTAAACTGTTTTTGAAAGCTAAAATTGTGGCTAGTGAGTTTAAATGGTAGGTGTTATACTGCTGTAAATTTCGTCAGCCTGTCTCCAAAATCGGTAGTTTGGAACACTGCATTAGATAGGAACATTGTGAATAAGGAGGGAGCGTGAGTTGCTTCTGGAAGAGTGCCTTTGAGGGTACTTAGAGCTTTCTTTGTGTCTGCCAGTACCATCATACTAACCAGCAACCGTTTTAGACTCTAGGCTGCACTAAAATACCAGCCTTATGACCTTCCCTACTCAATGCATTCAAAGTCCTAGAGGACGTCATAAATCTGCATCTGGAAAACATTGGTGTGATCTTTTAAATAACCTTTATACCCATATTTAGAACGTAAAGTAGACAATATATCCGTGCTGTACAAAACACTATGGGCCTGATTACAATGGCGGTGAACCCGCCACCCCCATCCTAAGGCCATTTTCCGTCCGCCAGATAAGGATGGCGGGCAGTGTGCTGATGGGCAGAAAGCCCATCCGCCATGGGTCTGACAATGGCAAACATTACGATTACCTGACGGACCAGGCCTGCATCCCAAGAATGGCGGCGGTGCCTGTAGGAAAGTAGGATTTGTTTCTTATGGTTACCCACCCTTTTTGCTTGATGTCTCACTGTTTTTTACTAGTCTGACTGGGATCAGGCTAACCAGGACCCCAGTCTATCTGCTTTCTCCCTTAAATGTATATACATATACTTTGGTACACTCCAGATTGAATACTGGGTTACCCTTATCAGTCCTAGTATATGGTGCACATGTACCCAGGGCATAGGTACCCTAGAGGCCTCCCATGGGCTGAAGCATGTATTATGCCACCCATGAGAGGCCATGCAAATGTAAATCTAAATGTCAAGGTATTTGTAGAGCGCACTGCCACCAAGCGGTTTCCTGGCGCTATTACTCATACCGCTGTGGAACTCTTCCTGGCTTTCCCTGTGAAGTGTCCACTCCTGGGCACCCCCAGGGTGAAGCCAGGCATCCTAGCACTGTTGGGGCCGGTGTGGAGGTTAAGCAAGCTATTGCCCAGAGTTGTAGCGTGGGGCCCATGATTAGAATAGGCACAGAGGCGAGAACTGTCAGGTCCGAGGAAATTGAGCCCAAGACCCGCCGAGGCAGGAATTGAACCCTGGTCCCGGGCCAGAACTCTGCATCAGGGTCTGCCGCTCTAACCATTGAGCCGCACTCCTCCACCATGCACAATTGAACTCCTTGTCTGCTACTGCAGCCTGTGTAAGATGGTGCTTGCACCACTTAATTTAGATATAGGTTCACTATATCTATTGGTCACTACACTTAAAACTTATATGTCACCCCTATAGCAGGCCTTAACAATCCTGAAGGCAGTGTGCTGGGTTTTATGTGAGAGGGTGCCCCTGATTGAGCAGAGCCCCTCTGCATGAGCAGAGCCCCTCTGCAGCCTTCATAGACCATTCTCCCGGGTTGTTTGACTCAGCCGGACATATAGGTAGAAGTGCATTATAACCTTGCTGTAAATGCGATCTCGAAAACGGCTGCATAGAAACATATAGTGTTTGGTATCGAACACCTTGAAATCATACCTCCACATCAGTAACTGGTGTGGGAGGTATGATTCCACCCTTCAGAAGCATGCTTTGTGTGGGTCACTGGTCTATCCGGTGCCAGCCTTCTCGACCCGGACAGCACAAAATGGATGCTGCCAGCCAGAGATTTATTTCTGCCCTCCTGCTGCTGAGCCAAGCTTGAGCAGAGGAAGGCAGCACAATAGACATCCTGTCACAGGGAGGTGTGACCACCTCCCAGACAGGATTTAGTGTATTGGGGCTGGGCGAGTGCACTCTGAGTGTGCCTGAAAGTCTGAACTGGGGGCACATTTGGTGTCTCTGTGCATAGTCCAGCTCAAACCAGTTCTGGGAGCCATTGGCTCCTGCTCTGGCTCAAAACTGGACAAAGGGCAGGGTGTAGCCATCCCTTCTTTCCTGCCCCTCCACTAGGAGGGCCCCCTGTCCAACTCTCTCCCTTGGGTACAAAAGGGCTTACCTGGCTGTAAGACTTTAGAATTTACGTGGACAAGATTCTACAAGAAGAAACCACTGACCTTCGACCGTCTGGAAACCTTGGACTTCATTGGACCTCGACTGGGCTCGACTTTGTCCCCCTTTCCGTCCAAAGCTTAGTTTGTGCCTTTGCTCCATACAGGCTCCGTGCAGGACCTGTGGTGCACGAAACACAACAGAAGAATCTCCCTTGGAGTAAAGGAGTCACTCCTCTGCTTCGCAGGCACCTAAACGCAACTGACCGGTCTGCTGCTCCTGAGTTCCTGCGGACATCGAAGATTTAAGCAACACAGGAGGTGGGGTTCTGAAGGTCCCTGAGGTTGATCTGCCCTCTCACCGAGTTTGAGGCCAGTATCCATCGTAGGGGCTGCATAATCCGAACCCTTGTGCACTGCGTCCATTTGCAGTTGCAAATGCCTGTTGGCCATTCCTGAGCTTGTGCATTGGGCTCCATGTAGTCCTGACCCTGAGCAGTATTTGCACCAAAGAACTCCTGCCTCCTCACACCGAGTGCTCTGTGGGCTGGTGCTTTGCAATCTTGCTTGAGGTCGCCTTGCGACTCCTGGTCATTCGGCCTGTGGGTCCACCTGAGGGACATCTTGATTGCTCTTGGGCTTTCCTGGTTGCCCTAACTCCCCATTGCTTTTTGAATCCCCTAGACCTTGCTGGTCCACACCGTAACCTGCTTGATCTTCCTGTGTAGGTTGCTTTGACAAGGCTTGTTGGTGCTCCCACCGGACACCGACCCCTGGGCGCTCGACATTCTTTGTGGGACAGCTCGCATCTGGCTCATGGCCGTCCTCGACGTCTCCTGGTCCTTGTGGCTGCAGAGTCAAGCATCCCTTCTAAGCACCTGACATCGGTGACATCGGTGGGCATTCGTCTACTGAACCCCTGGTCACTCTGAAGTGACCCAGACTCTGTCCCCTTTGCTTTCAGGTTCCTTTCTTCTAGAATCCAGGCTTGGATTCCATTGGACCCTTTTCACCTTCACAACAGTAGTACTTCTTCACATCCTTCCATAGAGAACGACAGAGGTTTCAAACACCACTTGAGACCTATGCACCCGGCTACCCTGTGATAGGTACCTTGGGTACGACAGTATCCACGGGTGGGGTGGCTCTCCAACCTCTTAAGTTCCAAAGGGTTTGCTGAAGTCCTCCCAGAAGGGTCCTTAAACTTTAACTTTCCAAACGCGACTTTCCCATAGAGTTGTACGGAGCACGCGGTTGTGTTTCCTCACTGCACCCATCCTCGTGGGCTCCCTTTGTCATCACCTTGGGTGGTTCTTTGGGGTCCCGGCGATTCTACGTGCACTAGGCACTGTCTCTAGTCAAGTTGTGATTGTTATACTATTTGAGTATATGGATTGGTCTCCCCCTGGAGCCCATTGTGTATTGTGCTACTTACAACTGTTCTAGTGATCTTGTATTCTTTGCTTTGTGTTCTATCCTCACGTAGAGGATAGTAGAGAGTGTTATATTAATAAATACATATTTTTATATAACTACTGTGTGGTTCTCCTTCATTTAACATTTCGGAGGTGATATGCTGGTAAAACAAGCTGCTTTACATTCCTTTAAGATTAAGCCTGAAGGCTGCCCACCACAGCTACCCCTAGGATAGCTTTCTAAAGGTTATCTTTGACCTCATACATCATAAGGGTCATGTGGACTGGTACAGGGTGCCCAATTTAATTAGTGGACAGCCTATACCAGGCAACCTTCTCATAGTGCCTAGCATGCACCGTCCGCCACATTAGGATGCTGCATTCCGCCAGCCTTTCCATGGCGTTTTCTCCGCCATGGAAAGGTTGGCGGTGATAGACTTTGGGGGTCCGTTGCGGATCCCCCTTGTGCAGGGGCACTTTCGTTTTGTACTTTGGGGCCACCATTTTCCTGCACCAGGTCGGAGGCACTGCGTGGTGCCTCCCACATAGTGCAGGGAAAAACAAAACATGCATTTTTAACAACACCCCCTATGTGTTTGAAAAACCTTAAAACTTGATATGTTGTATGAGGTCTATTGAATAAGGATTATTGATGCAGGTGCAATTGATTAAATCTCTAATTTATGCTTGTGTTGAGATCCGTTCAGTAAATATTAAAATAAGAGTAAAGTTTACTTACTGACTAGAATTGAAGTAATACCTATTTGGAAAATGCACTTCAAACTTCACCGTTAGCTCCGGATTTTAACAAATATATTGCTGTGATTTGGTTAAAAAGTCCACACAGGTTTCTTTGCTAGTTTCTCTTTTCAGTGAAAGTGTAAACCTAGAAGCAGCAAGAACGAAACACGATAGCTGTCTTCGACAAGCACAATGTGTGCATGCATGGAATGTGTGCATGCATGTTTAGGTCTCGCGCCTAGCGTTGCAGTGCACTGCACTGCACGCGCAGCGAGAGACTTCATGTAGGGGGTTTGAAAACAGACCTTGGAATGGCACACGCTCGTTCGTGTGCTTTTCCTTTTGGGGCACCCTATTGGCCTTTGTGTGCGTCTTTTTATCAAAGACAGCACGCAATTGGCCAAAGGCTGGCGCATTGCTCCGCCCATGGCCTATTGGTGTCTGTTACGCGCACCGCTGCCATGTGGTTTCAATTATCGTGCCCAGACACGGGAGCGATAATTGGAACCACATGGCACGCTGTGGCGCGCGCGCCCGCACCAGACACCAGGCAGGGCCTGCCGCCCAGAGTCGCTGCAGCTAGTTTCCATTGAAAGCACTGGTCTGGGCCGATTTTATGGCCTGGTGTGCCAGTTATTTTCTGCCCCAGTCAATTCCTGCCCCCTTTAGCAGCACACAGGCACTCGCCTATCCATCCTTCCCTCTCGCCCACCCTGCTGCTGGCACCCCTGACTCTTTTACTGGCAGTGGTTTCGTGAAACCAGGGCCACGCCCTTTCCTTACTCGATCTGTTGTGATGGGATTTCTCCTCCCTTGTTTGGGGAGGCTCCTTCCTCTGCCCGCCTCTGACTGAAGTTTGATTTCACCTGTCGTGCGTGTACCACGTCTCCCCCTTCACTGAGCCTCAGCGCTGCGTACGAAGTCACATGGGAAGCTTTGTGGGAGGTTTGCAAACTTCAGAGCCGCAGGCCCCAGAACCCGTCCTTTGAGTCCATGGATAACAGCAAATTTCAAATTCCGGCCGGCACTTACCCCTACACCACCGGCCCCTACGAGCCTCTGAAGGACGAGATGGAGGTGGGGATCCTCTCGCACCCGCAGAGGTCGTCCGTGAACTCCACCGTGGTGAACGTGAGCACCTACCACAACCTGCCCAGGGACCACCTCATCTGGTCCAACTTCAACACCATCTACATGAACTTCTGCTGCCTGGGTTTCATGGCGCTAGTCTTTTCCATCAAGGTGAGTCCGTGCTGCGTTTTCCAAGTGCCATCGAGATGAGTCTGATCCATGTCTCTGAAAGTGTTGCTGGAAATTTCAATCCGCGTCCGGGAGATAGACCCAATATTTTACACCCCACGCCTCGAGTCTGCACCCCTATTCCATTTAAATCCAGTGCCCGTTGCGTTTACCGTTAATGCGTTCCATGTCTTGATCCCCCAAACCGACCCCATCTGCCGGTGCACCATGCTTTGTGTTCCTGAAGGCAAATTGAAATGTGTTGCAGTAGATGGTTAGCTTTCAGCCCTTATCGGGAAAGCAATGTAATTAACACCAATGATACTGTGTTTGTAAGTAGCATTTATTTGTCCTGCCTACTTTTACATTTGTGTGTTGTAAGCTCTGTTAATGAAGTCTTATGCAGCCCTCAGTCAATCCAAAACTGTAGTACCAAATAAATGTTTTTGTAATAAGCCTGTTTTCAAAATCTGGTCACCCTGGCATTGGGGCCACCAGACCAGGACCCATGCTCCACCGACTGAACCTGAGTGGAAGTTGTCTCGATGTAGTGATCTGCACAGCAGCCAATAGGGCTTTAGAGTTTAGAGTTCAGATGCCACATCAAAGCCTCGGAGATTTACTCCACTAGGGGGCTGGGGGTCTGCATGAGACATCCCAGGATTGAACCGAAGGCACCTGCCTTGGCCTACCCCCTAACAAGCCTGTCTCTGTAGGTGCCCATATGAGATACCTGTCAACTGCTGTTAACTTCTGTCCATCCGCCGGACTAACAAAATGTCTCCATTGGCTTTAATGTAGTCACCTACTTTTCAAACATATATCGCCTCCCTAAAGCTTTAATTTCCCCATCTACCTTTTATGGGAAAGCCGTCTAAAAGGATTTATTTTACCTGTGTTTTGTGGCAAGAGTTTGACAGGCATGACATGACGGGTTTTCAGCCCGAAGGTGACAAGATTGTTTGCCTTTCTTTCAAGGTCTTAAGTGGAGGCAGTCCAGGCCGGCGACCCTTTGTCTAAAATGGAAGTAAAATCTGGTTTGTTCAGCAACCTAGCTCTTTCAGTTTCGTTTTTTAGGTGGCAAGCTAGTGTACTCTACCTGACCTTTTTGTGGCTGGGAAGCTTGCACACACTGCATGATGTTTTACCTAGTAAGCGTTTGCTCTCTGCATGACATTCTATCAAGCAAGCTAATTCTCTTTATTTTTGCCAAAAACTAGAAAGTCTTATGTCTAGATTTCCATGGGCTGCTATACAAGTAGTCTCTGCCACACAATCGTCTATCAAGCAAACTTGTGCTCTATGTGGTATTCTATCCGTCAGCCAAATGCGCTTTTTCCTTTTCAGCTTACATGCATGTTTTCGGTTTTTCATACCCCTTTTTCTGCAGTTTGGCAAGGCAGCGTTCTCTGCCTTTCACTTTAGTTAGACAGCTGAAATACTGCTTGACAAAAATACTGTTCTTACTATTTATACATTTAGTAGGAAATTCCTCTCTTCTGGATAATACACTTTACTACTGAAGCAGAAACTAGTAAGAGAGCCATCTTTGCCTAATCCGTCCAGCAAGCTAATGCTCTCAACTTTTGTTGCTATCAAGATAACCTCCTCAACTATGGCATTTTCTCTCTGGCAAGCTACTACTCCGACATTCTCACCATCTCTCACTCCTTCCCACTTGTTGGAAATCTGTGGGCTGGACTAGAGAGCCGGCTCTCCAATAATTGCTGTCACTTTTAACATTTTGTAAAGGGACAAAACCTAAACCTCCCTTCCTTGTGCACTGGTCTTGCCCGCTATCCAATGCGTCGCCAGCCACCCTAGCCCACTGACAGGTGAGTAGTCTCATGCATTGACCGTCCTGTTCCTTCCAGAAGCGGTCGCTCCCCTCACCTCCTCTCCTGGTATCGTTCAATACTGCTGATTTGTGCCTCGCAATTGCTAATATTTAAATACCAAGCTGTGCCGCGCTCGGTAACGCTTCTGTGCCTTGCATTCCATTACGCTTGTGCTTTGATCGTGGTGCGCTTCGAGATTTGCTTTGTGTAGCGCTTTGTGGTTTTTGCTTGGGGTAGCGCTCTACCACTGCTGGCCTGAAATAATCTTTCCCCCATAGCGCTCCATTATTAATATAGCTCTTGTTGTTGGGGACCCTTCGCAGCATTTGTTTACATTACTGCCATTTTGTTTTTGTTTTTTGGCCCGTCCCAGACCCTCCCTGCACCTCGCTCCCGCCTCCCAGCTGCCCCTCCCACCCACAGAGATACAGGCTGCGCTCGCCCTCGTGGAGAGCTGTGACCGTCCTGTTCCTTCCAGAAGCGGTCGCTCCCCTCACCTCCTCTCCTGGTATCGTTCAATACTGCTGATTTGTGTCTCGCAATTGCTAATATTTAAATACCAAGCTGTGCCGCGCTCGGTAACGCTTCTGTGCCTTGCATTCCATTACGCTTGTGCTTTGATCGTGGTGCACTTCGAGATTTGCTTTGTGTAGCGCTTTGTGGTTTTTGCTTGGGGTAGCGCTCTACCACTGCTGGCCTGAAATAATCTTTCCCCCATAGCGCTCCATTATTAATATAGCTCTTGTTGTTGGGGACCCTTCGCAGCATTTGTTTACATTACTGCCATTTTGTTTTTGTTTTTTGGCCCGTCCCAGACCCTCCCTGCACCTCGCTCCCGCCTCCCAGCTGACCCTCCCACGCTCCGCCCCCTCCACTATCCATGTTAGACAAATGGACTTACGTGCAGCGTCCACGCGCAGCGGTCGCGCCGAAGGTGCGCCAAAGGTAAGCCCGTCTACGCCCGTCCGCGCCTGGCCCGCGCCCAGCGCCAGACCCCCTGGCCCTCGCAAACCACACTCATCCCGCATAACATACGACACCGCCACCCTCCTAGCCCTTAACCCCGGACGCACTTCACATTGCTACGAGGCTGCCCCAGGACATACCCACGGCCCCTTCGCCTGCCACTCCTGCAAGTTCGCCTGCATCAAGACCCCCACCAAATCCACCAACCCCTCACACAGATCCGACCCTAACCACCTGAAGTGCATCCTGCTAAACACCCGCTCGATCCACAGACACGCCACAGAACTCTGGGACCTATTCGACACTGCTTCACCGGACATCGCCTTCCTTACAGAAACCTGGATGAACGCCTCCTCAGCGCCCGACATCGCCATAGCTATCCCGGACGGCTACAAGATCATGCGAAAAGACCGCACCAACCAAACAGGAGGAGGCATCGCCATCGTCCATAAGAACACCATCAGAATCACGACCAGCTGCGACGATAACCTTACAACCACCGAACACCTCCACTTTCAGATCCACACCGACCCCAGGACCACACTTAGAGGCACCCTCATCTACAGACCACCAGGAACCCGTAAACAATTCAGCGAAGACATCACTGACTTCATCAGCCCACATGCCGTCGCCTCCGAGAACTACATACTACTGGGAGACTTCAACTTCCACCTGGAAAAGAACAACGACAGCAACACCACCACCCTTCTGGACAACCTGGCCAATCTTAGTCTCAAACAACTTGTGGACACCCCCACCCATATAGCCGGACATACGCTCGACCCAATCTTCACCTCCAGCAAGCACATCTCCTTCGATCGCACCACAGCTCTCCACTGGACGGACCACAGCTGTGTTTACTTCAACTATAAAACCTCCTCGACCCACAACCCCCCACAACCTATTCCACGTAGAAACTGGAACAAAGTCACCACCGACCAACTCCTCACTTCGCTCAACCAAAACCCTCCCGCCCTCTCATCGGACCCAAACCAAGCGGCCACCAAACTCAAACAATGGATCACTCACAGCACTGACGAACTAGCACCCTTGAAAAACCACCAAACCAAACAGGGTAGCAAAAAAGCCCCCTGGTTCAACGAAGACCTTAAGAAATCCAAGAAACTTTGCCGTACTCTCGAGAAAACATGGAGAAAAAACCCAACCACTGACAACCTGACCACCTTCAAGACAGCCACCCGCAAACACCACCAACTGATCCGATCCACCAAGAAATCAGCATTCAAGGATCGACTCGACAACAACGCCCAAAACAGCAAGGAACTATTCAACATCGTCAAAGAATTTACCAACCCCACCACAGCCTCTAACGACATTACTCCCTCCCAAGAACTCTGCGACTCCTTATCCTCTTTCGTCTATAACAAAATCGCCGACATACACAACAGCTTTGAGAACATTTCCAAAGAACAATCCACCCCACCCACCTCCGAACCTAAACCGCCCCCTAACACCCTTAACGCCTGGAACCCAATCACCACTGAAGACACCATCCGCCTAATGAACTCCATCCATTCAGGCTCGCCAACCGACCCCTGTCCCCACCACATCTTCAACAAAGCAGATTCCATCATCGCACCCCATCTCCGTGATGTCATCAACTGCTCCTTCAACTCCGCTACCTTCCCAGAAAGCTGGAAACACGCCAAACTCAGCGCCCTCTTGAAGAAACCCACAGCGGACCCCTCTGAACTCAAGAACTACCACCCCATCTCCCTCCTCCCATTCCCTGCCAAAGTCATTGAGAAAGCCGTCAATAGACAGCTCGCCGCCTTCCTTGAATCCAACAACTCCCTCGACTCCTCACAGTCCGGCTTTCGAGCCAAACACAGCACTGAAACCGCCCTTATTGCAGCGACAGACGACATCCGAACTCTACTGGACAACGGAGAAACAGTTGCCCTCATCCCACTTCACCTCTCCGCCGCCTTCGACACGGTCTGTCATAGCACCCTCGTACAACGCCTCAGCAACATCGGCTTACAAGGAAAAGCCTTAGATTGGATCATCTCGTTCCTCGCCGGGAGAACCCAGAGAGTCCAACTCCCCCCATTCAAATCAGAGGCCACCGAAGTCATCTGCGGAGTACCACAAGGATCATCACTCAGTCCCACCCTCTTCAACGTTTACATGAGCCCCCTCGCATCCATCGCGCGACAACACAACCTCAACATCATCTCCTACGCTGACGACACCCAGCTGATCCTTTCCCTTACCAAAGACCCTAACACCGCCAAAACCAATCTTCATAGAGGCATGAAAAAAGTAGCCCAATGGATGAAAAACAGCCGCCTAAAACTGAACTCAGACAAAACGGAAGTCCTCATCCTAGGATCATCCCCCTCTGCCTGGGACGACTCATGGTGGCCATCGGCCCTGGGCACGGCACCCACACCCACAGACCACGCACGTAACCTGGGCTTCATCCTAGACTCCTCCCTCTCGATGACCAGACAGGTCAACACCGTCTCATCCTCTTGCTTTAACGTACTTCGTATGCTCAAAAAAATCTTTCGTTGGATCCCCACCGAAACAAGAAAGACTGTCACTCACGCTCTGGTCACTAGCCGACTGGACTATGGAAACACCCTCTACGCCGGAACCACTTCCAAATTACAGAAAAAACTCCAACGCATCCAAAACGCATCAGCCAGACTCATATTGGACATCCCGCGCCAAGCTCACATTACCGGTCAATTGAAAGACCTCCACTGGCTTCCCGTCAACAAGAGAATAACGTTCCGCCTCCTCACCCACGCACACAAGGCCCTCTACAAACTAGGACCCGAATGCCTCAACACACGACTGTCCTTCTACACACCGACCCGCCAACTAAGATCCTCCAATCAAGCCCTCGCTGCAGTTCCACGCATCCAAAGATCCACCATGGGAGGAGGATCCTTCTCCTACTTGGCGGCCAAAACCTGGAATTCCCTCCCCACTCACCTCCGCCTTACCCAGAACCACATTTCCTTCAGGAAGGAACTTAAAACCTGGCTCTTCGATAAATAATGCACCCCCTCCCCCAAGCGCCTTGAGACCCTCCGGGTGAGTAGTGCGCTATACAAATTCCTGAACTTGAACATGCATTCTGACACAAAAGACATTAAACCAACAACACTTGACGCTCATTCTACAATGATGGATTTCGTAGCTTTCCATAGAAAAGTACCTGATGCATAAATAAGCAGGCCGCTTCATCGGCTACAATTCAGGCCTTGTTTAACCCCTTCGACGCTCATGACGAGCTGGGCTCGTCATGAGGTAGCCTCCTGCTACGCTGATGACGAGCCCAGCTCGTCATGATACATGCGATACCGCAAATCTCAGCGTACGGGCGGAATTCCGCCCGCACGCATGCGGTTAAGCATTATTCCTAGGAGGCAACTTCTCGTGAGGAAGTTATCTGCAGCCAGTTTGCTTGATCCTTGGTCTACTTCATGGTGATTCTCATACTTAGTTCTTGATATTTCTTTTTCTTAACAACCACCCAAATAGTTCATTGTTAATCATATGCCATGACCCAACCAGCCTTTGTGTATACAGAGTGATCCCTGTAACCACATGAGAATTGGTGGGATATATTAAAAAACATAATATTTTCTCTCGTAATAGATATTTATTTCATCATGTTTTAGCAGCATCGTTTATGATCAACTTTAGACGAGGAAATGCACAAGAGTTTTCTGTTGTTTTATTTTATCTTTATTTTTTTACTTTTAAATAGGTTTAGTGAAAATTAAAACTGAAGGTAGATAGCATTACAGGTCATTATAGTAGAACTGCCTTATGCATTCCCATGAGAGACGCAGTTGCACCTCGAAAAGATAATCATAAAGTGCATAATACCAAAGACATTTTTATTGAGCAATCTCAGGCAGATCTGACCCCATTTTCTACATGTCACAGACTCCAATAAGAAAAGAAGGAAGAAAGTTAGCAGAGTGATTAAAGATTAATAACAAGAGGAACTGGAGTTTTACATCTGACATTCCCAAAATCCCAGAGAAATAATCTGTCAGCTACATGATCAAGAGACGGGAGAATGGTGCAACTTGGACGCACCCCCAGTGGCGACCCAGTCCCAACTTCTGCCCAGCCTTATCACAAACCAGACTGTCAAGATAGGCATGTACTGAGTCCACGTAAGTGAACACATATTTTTTCCACCCATGATTAATGGTCATTCTTACTGGGAATCCTACAGATGCCTTAATGCCTTTAGTTGACTATGCCTCTTTGATTTCCATCAGAGCCCTCTTCTTGACAACTGTATTGTGGTTGAAATCTGCAAACAGCAACAGTTTTTTTTCCTTTCCTATGTCACCACTTTTATTTGCACACTGGCCCACAGAGCCCGCCTCCTCCAGTCCGAGTATTCTGAACAGAGCTGTTCTCCACATAAAGGTAAAATGATATAATGAGAATATGAGACGATGGAATAATGACACATACCCCCGCGATTATGACTTATCTAAAGGCAGTCTTAAATGTTGTGTCTGAAGCAATTGATAGTTGAGGCCATAAGAGCAGGGATGTTGGGGTTACTGAACTGATAGAATTCATCCTATATGAGAAAAGCTTCTGTGTTTCAATGATCTTGAAACTCTCATAAAGTCTGGTGGAAAACGTCTCATCTTTTTGAAGGATGCAGTTATTTGCTCTGACAATTGTACTTAGAAAAACAGCAGAAAGTAAACGTGGAGAGAAAATTTCTCCAAATACCTACCATTCTGCAAATAAAACATTCACAAATATACTCTGGCTTCATTTTCCAGCATAGGTGGGTCTGATTAGAGTGAAAGTTAATGAACTCTGCAATGAGAATTACCTTGCATCGATTAACGTCCATAGATGGTTTTCTTTTAGCGCATTAAATTCTGAATTTGTAAAATGCTTGTTTGTATTTTAAGAGCGTAGACAAGGATGCTCTTAAAATTCCTTGGTCTGTCAATGACTTAAAAACTGAAGCTCAATCCAACCAAGATGGAATTCCTGTTAATCTTGTCAGGATCAGCAAACAAGAAACAGTTCGCACTTGCTTAATGCCATGAACCTTGAAAGCTTGAAACTCCAACTTTCACTGAATGCCAAGTCACTTGGATTCATCTTGGAGACCAGCTTCACACTCGAAGACCACATCAGCAAAACAAGCATTTACAAAGCAATAAGTCTCGCACTGACATTATTTTGAGCTATTTACATTGTAAATTACATTTTTGGTTGTTTTTCTTTTGTAAAGGCGTTGTAATATAAAATGCCAATAGCTAAAAGTTTAGTTTAAGCTATTGGCATTGTTAATACCAATGCCTTTTATTTATGGTTTAGAAAAGAAAACACAAATAAAAGGCATTGTCATTTGCAATGTGAATAGTCAATAGCAAATGAATTTTATGTTTTACAAAAGAAAAACAAACAAAAAAGAATGTAATTTACAATGTCACTAGCTCTAAATAATGCCAGCGTGATACCTATTGCATTGTAAATGCTTGTTTAGCTCGAACCTGCCCTAAAGGGAATAGAACGTTTTAAAGTACAGCTAGACTACGACTACTGCTCACCACCATCCGATGTAGCGACATGGGAACATTTTGGGGCACAAATAACGCGCATATCATCATCACGAAACGAAAGAGTTTAAACCTCATCACGAAACGAAAGAGTTTAAACCTCACGGTAAGATAGGGATCTATCTAAACGCACGCACCATATTCAATGGAGGCATAAAAAACCCTACTGTGCGACGCGTTGTGACACAGCAAATTCCCGTACAAGGCGGAGTCTTCTAGCCTGTTCCAACTATGGCCGCCGGTCAGGACGCGCATGCGCATACGCATGCACGTTGGGCTTTGTGCTTGTAGGTGCGCGGGAAATATTTCAAACCGGAAACACCACGTGCAGTAACGGCCGTGTAGCGCGAAGCTGTGGGAGCAACCTTATGCCTGGAGATTAACTCTTACTGCAACTGCTCGGCCAGCTGACGGAGATGAAGGAGGTTGCATTAGAGCCATGAGACAGGCGAGCTTCGTGCATATCGTTCTCCGCCTCGGACTCCTCGGCGGCTGTTTCGATTCCTCAGCAGCCCCCTCAGGTGAGGCTTCTCCTTTTGCTGTCACATGACCCTCGAAATAGGCGACCCTTGAACAGTGCCCCTTACCTTCAAAGGGGGGGGGGGGGGGGGGGGCAGAGGTAAAGTGCAGCAGGTGTTACTGAAAAAAAATAAGGTTAATTTAGGATGTGAGTGGGTGCTAATATGGATATAAGTAGAAAGTAGTGTGTGTAATAAAGGAAGATTAATAAGGTTTGTAGGTCCCTGACCAATGTAAAATATGCATTAAGTTTGGCAAAATCAGTGCTTTAAGTGGGATGAAAAAGGTGAGGGAGTGGGGGCAACTGTGAAAGTGGGGTGTCTGAACAAGCATAACTAGGAATCTTTTACAAGAGGCGTGTCTATGTCTCTATGGACCTGGATTAAAGTACAGCAAATACAACAAATCGAATTTGGAAATTATTCACAAACTGCATGTTGCATAGATAGGGGCATTATGGGTGCTTAAGAAATAACAAATTACTGGCATGGAATGTGGCCCTGTTGGCAAATAACATTCCCTGATCTTCACTTGTATTTTAAGTTCTTCCCAGCCTGATTACCGCTTTGGACTGCAGTAAAGGAACTGTCTTGCAGACAGTGTTGATTACCTCTGAAGAGGGTCAGTGAGGCGGCAGCTCTACTCTCTACAAGCCCCCTATATAGAAGTTAGGACACCCACAGGCTTGGTAGGCAGTGTGTTTCCATCTTCAATCAATCAATCAGTGAATTTGTAAAGCGCACTACTTACCTGTGAGGGTCTCAAGGCGCGATGTGGGGTGGGGGGGGTATGGGGGTGCTGCTACTGTTTGAAGAGCCATGTCTTGAGGAGCTTCCTGAAGGTGAGCAGGACCTGGGTCTACCGCAGATGGGTGGGGAGGGTGTTCCAGGTCTTGGCGGCTAAGAAGGAGAAGGATCTGCCGCCGGAGGTTGTTCGTTGGATGCGCGGGACGGCGGCGAGGGCGAGGCTGGCGGAGCGGTGTTGGCGGGCGCGGGTGTAGAAGTTGAGTCTGTTGTTCAGGTAGGCTGGTCCGGTGTTGTGAAGTGCTTTGTGTGCGCGGGTGAGGAGTTTGAAGGTGATCCTCTTGTTGACTGGGAGCCAGTGTAGGTCTCTTAGGTGGGAGGTGATGCGGCTGCGTCGAGGGATGTTGAGGATCAGGCGGGCGGAGGCGTTCTGGATGCTCTGCAGCCATTGTATGTGTTTGGTCGGGATTCCTGCATAGAGTGCGTTGCCGTAGTCCAGTCTGTTGCTGACGAGGGCCTGGGTCACTGTTCCTCTGGTTTCGCTCGGTATCCACTTGTAGATCCTGCGGAGCATGCGGAGGGTGTTGTAGCAGGAGGAGGAGACAGAGTTGACCTGCTTTGACATGGAGAGGGAGGAGTCGAGGATGAATCCTAGGTTGTGTGCGTGGTCCGTGGTTGTCGGTGCTGTTCCCAGTGTGGTCGGCCACCAGGAGTTGTCCCAGGCAGAGGGGGTGGGGCCGAGGATGAGGACTTCCGTCTTGTCCGAGTTCAGTTTTAGGCGGCTGCTCCTCATCCACTCGGCGATATGTGCTTCAGTTGGAAGATGAGTAAGTATGTGTTATAATTACATTCCTCTCTAGGATCTTTCACCATGTTGTCTCTCTGGGGTTGCATGTATTTTCCCTTTATCCCTTTATCTTGCCAGAGAAATAATCTGCATGTTTTTTGCAGTGTTCCCTGGAGGCTTCAATAGGGTCTGCTGATAGCACTGGTTTCGTAAGGCTGTTCACTGAATGAAAGATTTCTTTAGAAGGGTTAGTGCTACTACTGACTTCCTTAGCAAAATGTTCTGCCCTAGATTTCATGATCATTTTGTGATAGGTTTTGATAGCTGCTCTGTATTGTGTTTTTAGTGAGGGGTCGTATGCAAGTTCAAAATACACTTTATTCGATTTGGTTAAAATCATAAAAGCCATTAAAAACATAGTAATATTTACAATTTAAAAAGTACATACAGATTTTCAGGATGTGCAACACTTTAGACAGTCATGAATAACGGAACAAAAATATCAACAATCAAGTTACAACGTTACCCTTTTTAAGTCTCGACTTGATTCTAAATGCAGCGACTAAAAAGCTAGCTACAGAATATGTGATGAAGATATTACCTAAAGACTGTAAGTACAACATGGCAGGTCTAACTTGTATAAAACCGGCATCCTTTAAAACAGGTACTAAGTATTTATTTCTTGGCTCCCTGAAAAAAGTGCAAAACATTATAAAGTGCAACGTGTCCTTTGTTGAAAATTCATCACATTTACATGGGGCTCCGGATTCTGGCGAGCTCCAAAGGTGGAAGCAGCCCAGCACGTAAGGAATCTGGTTAAATCTAAATTTAATAAGAAGATGTCTGTGTAGTGGTTTGCTAACAAAGGTAAGATAAGGCGCTATGGAAGGGGAGGATAGCAACATATAATGTGATCTTACTGATTTTTTAGTCAACTCGTCTTCCTCCCGGGCTAACCTTGCATTCTCCATAAAATATTTTTTAGCCCATTTAATATCTTCAACCCTGATAGAAGATGGCAGGTTAAAAAGGCCTGGGCGTCCAAGTTTTTCAAACGCCAGGCGCACGTATTCTAACCAGGGAATTTTCCTCCTTTGATCAAGGGACATGACATCTTTCAAAATAACATGATTGAGGGATAATTCTTCATTCAACCATAACTTTAACCAACACGTTAAGGGAGCCAATTTCAGCTTGTCAGAGATATAATCTAGACCCAACTCTGCATGCAGTGAAAAAGTCGGTGTTGATTGAGGAACAGAAAGTAATCGACGAAGGAATTTATTTTCAGCCCTTTGTAGTAGATCATTGGACAGGTACCCCCATAGGGGCGCGCCATATGTGGCTATAGCAATACATTTCGCGTTATATATTTTTAAAATGGCCTCCATTGGTCTGCCTCCCAGCCTGTTTGCAAACCCTACGAGAGCTGAGGCAGCTCTGGTCATGGCCAGCTTTTTTATCATGATCTGTGGACCCCAGGTGCCCTTTTCATCAAAGGTTACGCCCAGATAGGGGAACGATGTTACTTGGGACACAACCTCACCTTTACAATAAAGGGACATAGTTTTATGCTTCTTACGGGACACCACCATAGTATGGGACTTCTTGGTGTTGATCTTAAGGTTTAATTGGTCCATAAAGTTGCCAATTGAGTCTAGCAGGCGTTGGAGGCCCACCCCGGTTCTACCTATCAGGACAGCATCGTCCGCGTATAGGAGAGCTGGTATTTTCCTCTCTCCTACACGCGGAACGTCCCCCCCCCACGGCCATCAGGTGTTTCTCAAGCCCGTTTATATAGATCGTAAAAAGGAGGGGGGCTAAGATGCAGCCCTGCCGAACCCCTCTTTCCGATCTAAAACAGGTGGTGCACCTACCCTCCTTTGTCACTCTCACTTTGGCGAACAGGTCCTGGTGTAGAGAGGCTATAAAATTCACCAAGGAGCCGTCCACCCCCATCTCCAGCATAACTGGCCATAGTTTTGCCCTATTGACCATATCAAAGGCCGAGGAGAGGTCCATGAATGCAAGAAACAGAGACCCCCTCCTTGGCGACCGTATACTTAGAGATCAATAGTTGCAGGTTGAGGCATTGGTCCACGGTTCCCCTCTTGTCCCTGAAACCGTACTACAGGTTTGACAGTCCCTCCCCCTTCTTGATGTTTTCTCTCAGTTGGAACAATAGGACTCTGCCCAAGATCTTAATCGCAGAGTCCAGAAGGGAGATGGGCCTGTAGCAACCTGGGTCATCGCGGTGGCCCTTTTTAAAGATTGGTACGATGACCCCGGTTGCCCAACTTTTGGGAAAAATGTTCTTATTGGCTGCTCTAAAGACCTGACTTAGGACACCTGCCCACAGTTTAGGATCGGACATATAAAAATCACCAGGCACCCCGTCCGGGCCTGGGGCTTTCCTTTTAGAGGTCTCTAGGATAGCCCTTTCTACCTCTCCTACAGTGAAGACCAATGGGGCACACGCCAAGGGTTCCCACTTTTCAGTTTGATTGGTCATCTCACCAGAACCATAAATTGTGCCAAAGTGGGATAGCCACTTATCATCGGGAATCACACAATCCATGGGACAATTGTCTGACTCTGAGAGAAATGGTTGATTCACAGTGGCCCAGAACAATGAGCTATCCTGGACAACTACTGAAGAAGTTAAATTATCCCAGGCTGCTTCTTTGAGCGCTTTTTTCCTCCCAGTAATGGATGCTTTATATACTCTTCTTGCTTCTGAGATTTTATCCCTGTCTCTCGGGCAACATTTGAGTGCCTTCATGAGTGACCTGTGGGCTTTTGAGCACTTGTCATCAAACCACCTGTGGGGTTTAGGGGGACCATGGGTGCAATTAACAGAGCGGCCGAGACCTCCGAACAAATTAATTCGAAGCTGCTCATAATAGTTTCGACAGGTGTGCCGGCCTCCTGACAGATCGCTATATGGGGCCCAATCTTTGGTGAGATTTCCTGCATGAAATTCTCAGGGACCAAGTTTGCCCATTTCAATCTGCGTCCTTGATCTATAGGACGTACTGACGGTCCCGAGACAACCCCTCGTAGCTTAGTGTGCAACCATTCCGCCCCCTGTGTCACTAGCAGGACAGGATTGTGGTCACTATAGGCTACAAAAAAAGCGTTGTATTTCTTGACTCTAGATAAAATGCCCGGTGACACAAAGATGTAATCTACTATAGAGCCGGGGGATGTTCCCTTAAAAGTGACTGTCCTTTCACCTTTCTCCGTGATGTTTGCTTCAAGCAAGTTATGCAGTGCCATTAATTCCTCAAGGGCTTCCCCCCCTTTAGAGTGTTCAAAATGTGGCACTTGGTTATAAGGTAGATCTTCCCAGGCTTCAGTTCCACATAAATCATCATTGCAAAGATGTACATTAAAATCACCTAATAGAACCAACTCGAACACAGTGTGATTATTTAAACTATACAATGAGAGAAAATTATCCAGTCCAGCCAGATGTTCACTTTCAGTAGTTCTCTCCCACGCGTTATAGAAATTAATAAAAAGAATGGTGCAGGCTAGTGAAACAACCCATTCTATGGCTAGGAGATTTGGTGAATCGCAATGGATCTGCCTAAAGCTTCCCTTCAGTTTAAGGGAAAACATGGACATTAAACCCCCCTTGGCTCTGCCTGATCGACTTGGGACTGCAGGTGTAGTGAAGGTAATGAAACCGTCCACCCAGAAGTCAGGGGAGCTATCCCATGTCTCCTGGCAGGCAATAATGTCGTGTGCCCTAATAAGCTCCAACCAAGATGTGTCGGTCCTTTTAGCTCTTAGGCCTGCAATGTTCCAGCTAATAATTTTGCAGACCTCTATAACTGTAGGTATATCGGACGCAAGACTTGTATTGCGTGTAGGGGCTGGCTGTCAATCCAATTCCTCTGTGTCTGAAAGAGGAGCATAACGGTTGGTCTGGGTCACTGTCATAAGGTCATTACACAAGGGCTGTGGCGCCACAGACGGCGTGATGATGGGAGAAAAAATACTCCCAGGGGTGGAATATGACCGTGTGCTGGGCCTGTGTCCGCTTGCCCAAGTATGGTTAGTCTCCCTGCGACTGGGAATGCGAGTATGCCTAGGTCCCCATGCCGGTGGAGAGGGCGGGTAAAAATACCCTAACGGTACTGGTCTCAGGGAATCCTCGCTAGTAATATTAGAACCGTCCCAGAACAGTCTATGGGCCGCATCAGGGATGTTGAAATTTACAATGACACAATCGCCCTTAATTTGTTTGTCCCTTTTCCCAATCCATCTTACCCTGCGAGCAAAAATCACATTATTAGTAATATCAGAGCCACCACTGCATGTCCCCGCACACCAAGATTTTGCTTTGTTAACGAGGGACGTTGAAGATTCCACCACCCCCTCTAATAATGGCGGAACGCCCACAAATACAGCCACAAGCGGGGCTGCTTCTGGGGGTAGGTCAGTGGTTGGGAAACCGTGCTGTCTCTCCCAATATGTGTCACTCAGGTTTGGTTTACTGTCCATTGTCTGAGGTAATTGCTTAGGGTAGGTTAAGAGTGTTCTTTTTGCTGTTTGTGTTCCAGTCCCAATCAAGTCTTTAGTGTTCCCACCACTAGTGGACAAAGGGTTCGCCGAAACTGTGGCGTCTGGTGGTCCCATGTCCCTTGGCGCAGTGCCCCCGGCCAGCTGTAGGGATATGGTCGCAAAGTCTTTCACTAGCTTATCGACTAAGGAGCATTTAGCCAGCAACCCAGATAAACAGGTATTAAGAGTTTCCACGATATCCTTGGCTATATCCACAATTAGAGGCTCAATACGTGAGGTAAACAAGGATTCCAATTGATCGCCCAGTGGGTTCTCTATCAGTAAGGGTGTAGAGGGTATACCTCCCGTTTTCTTCCTCCTATTCCTCCTATTCGCGGTATGCTTTGCGCCATTTGCTTGTACAGGGGCGGGCTTAGAAACCAAAGGGGCCGTACTGCTGATAGGTGAGGATGACTCCACAATATTCGGCGCAGTAGTGGGTTTGACAATCCACACCTCGGGGTCCAAAGGGATTGGAGGCACCGCAACTGGTGAGAAAGTATGTGGCAAAGGTGACGTTGTAGGGAGACCCAGTTCGGATTCAACGTGTGCTATTTCTTTGGTGAGTGCCCCCACTGCTGACGAAAGGTACGATAGTATGGATTCGGAATGAGTGGTAATTTTCGCTTCTTACCTCCCTGTTCAGAATGCGTCGTGCTTTTTCTTTTTCCCATGATGCGAGCTTAGGGGGGTGGCCCAGCCCTGCCTCCTCCTGCCCCAGACGGCCACAGACGGCCCCGCCCTTGTCCCGGGCTTCTCCCGGCGCGTCCCGCGGGCGGTGTACTGGCGCTGCCTTTATGCGCCTCCTGGCGCTGGTGAGGGCGTCACTGGGGTGGGAGGGGCCCCCGGCGGAGCCAAGCCCGGCCGGGAACCTGGCGGAGCAAGGCCCGGCCCTTTGCTGATGGTGCTGCGCCTCTACGGGAACTGTGCCCGTCCGTGTAGATTCAGCGTTTGTGTCCCCCAGAGCCTGCTGCTGGCGCTGCCTTTATGCGCCTCCTGGCGCTGGTGAGGGCGTAACTGGGGTGGGAGGGGCCCCCGGCGGAGCCAAGCCCGGCCGGGAACCTGGCGGAGCAAGGCCCGGGACTTTGCTGATGGTGCTGCGCCTCTACGGGAACTGTGCCCGTCCGTGTAGATTCAGCGTTTGTGTCGTATGCATTCCTCTGTGAGCGTTCGAGCACCTTACCGTGCTTTTTGGCCAGGAGAAGAATCTCGTTGAACCAATGGGCAGCATGCTTATTCTTAGCAGAGACCTGCCTGACAGGGATGAAGACATCTTAAGCTGAGGTGAGCCAGGATGGCAGGGTGTTGTTTGCTGCCTCAGCATTGGCAGCCAGAATTGGGCGGCTTGCCTGAATAAAATGTCCACATTTTTGGAGCTCGACCTTATGCCAAGAGTGTTTGAGGATAGGGTCGGGGACTGGTGCGTTTGGTGAGATAGGCGAATGGACAAAGAGATCATGTAAGGGTCAGTCCAGGTCATGGGTAAAGGGGTCACGAACCCTAAAGAACTAAGATTAGAAAAGACCCAAACTAAGAGGTGGCCAGCAGAGTGTGTGGTGCCAGTGACTTATTAGGTTAACTGCATAGCAGCGAGGTCATCTATGAAGTTACTAATATCACTGTTGTGGGTGGCATTCAGGTGAAGATTAAGATCCCCAAGGATGTTAAAGTTGGCTAGTTTGATGGCCAGCAGAGCAATGTGAGTGGACAGTGCCTCCCTGAAGCCTTTGGAAGGGTCTGGCGGATAAATTAGAAGCCCTTAACCCTTATGCGCGCTAAGCGTTTTGCCGCCGTGCGCTGAGTTTTTCTAAAACCCGCAGTTCATGACGAGCTCAGCTCGTCATGAGCGTACGAGAGGCGTAACTCATGACGAGCTGAGCTCGTCATGAGCGTGGAAGGGGTTAAGGAGTGAAGTTGCTGTTCGGAGAGATTTTAAAGAGGGCACTTTTGCAATCTCCAATGGCACATTGTGTCAGGCTCAAAACGAGCGTATCTTTGTAAATAGCAGCAATGCTACCGCCTCTACTATTAGTTCTGTTAACGTTCATCACGTAGTAGCCAGAGGAGGGCACTAACGCAGACTCGGCTACCTTGGACTTGCCTAACCAAGATTCTGTAAGAAACAGAATGTCAGGAGCATTATCTAGAACAAAATCAAAGATGTCAGCGTAGTGTCTGATCAGTGAGTAGGAGTTAACGCTGTAGAACTTGTACTCAATGAGCTGGGGCGTGGTCTGGGAGGGAAACCTTGTGGTAGGCCCAGGTGGACTAACACTAAAACTGAAGGTCCTTAAACAGAATGACAACTCCACTGGAGCCCACACATGCTCACCGCAGAGCTGAGGGAGGTTCCTGAAAGCGAGAAGTTCCAAGGGGAAATACACTAACCTGTGGGAGTGTGAGATGGGCAGGGTGCCTGGCCCCTGGCGCCGTTTAGGCACAGACACTCTCCCACAAGGAGACAAAAAGAAGCAATAAAAATTGACATTATTGTATAATATTAAAAATAATATAAATACAAGAGTATGTGTGTGCTTTCTCACTCTGAAATTTTTACTGCAATCCACGCCGCAACGTATTGTACATTTCAATCATCTATATAAGGAATGTGTCACTGACTGGAGATTTACTTTAAGCAAATATTGCCAAAATTGTCTATCCTATATTTATTTAACTATGTTTATGTCTGTGGGCTAAAGTGGTATTGCCCACCTCTAGGTAAGGCTAGTGCCTCTACAATTTTAGCCAACTAAACCAGGTACAGCAACTTTACACCTCTTTTCACCTCCTTAGAATCGTATACACCACCAGTGACCAATACATGCTCCTGCTAGGCCATACTAAGAAAAATCCCTTTAGGACTGCAAACCATCTATACATGGCAAGTTGCAGAAATCACAGAGCAAATTGTGGCAATAGAGTAGATTACATGTTTATTCCGATAAGCAATAAACAGTCTAATGAAATATCCCAATCCCACATTAGCTCAAAGTACCATCCAAGCATTAGAGAAAGCCTTGAAAAAAGAAATTGCCAAATGATTGGAAGCCGTATCTCTAGAATAAAGTATATTGAAGTTGACCTAGAGGCCTGGGAATTTTGTTTTATTTCACCGGTTGAGACTACCAATCCAGAGAAAATTTCAGTTTTATTATTATTGACATTGCAGAAGAGGAGTCTGAAAAATGCAAAACTGATGTGGATACCCTAACCAATAACAGTTGAGGAAGAAAAGTGGGGAGAAATTACAACCAAAAATTATGAAATCTTAAAACAAGTAATATATGACTATGAGGAAGACCTTACAAAAAGGAAAAACAGAAAATTTGCAGAGACCAGTTGGACTACCAACAAGGAAGAGTATATACATTTTCAAAATGATACAACAATATTACAACTGGAATTACAAAAAAAAGGCAACACCAGCTGTTCAACAGATTAGGAGTACTGCTTTGATGCAGATTCACTAAAGAATGAAATTGAAGAAACAACCTCTAAAACCACTGTGGATTTTATCATGGAGGTAAAACGTTACCGATTAGGTATGTGGAACACTGACATCCACGGTACAAGAAGGCAAATAGAAACACTACAACAAAAGGGAAACCAACCACCAATAACTTCTGGAGTTGTAACAAGAGCAAGGAAGAGGGAACAATAGCAAACCCCCACCAATTAACAATCAATCGCAACAATAATGTATTGACGGACCACCAACCAGAAGTACTTAATTGCGTATTATTCTTCTGGGACCTATTCAAAACTTAAATTTATATTTTCAAATTCACTCACAAACTCAAGCTTATATCTTTGTTCACTGACAAGCCACCACAAACGACAATAGAACAACATATCAACCACAGTTTTCTCACAATATACGACATGGAAGTCATACACCTTCTTGCCTCACTGTCAGATGAAACAACCCCCACCCCTCTGGACCTAGCACAGTAAATGGGAATAGATGCAAGTTGCACTATGACAGATATTATCCAGAAAAAATCCAGTTTTACTCAACAACTGCCATCCAGCATACCATTGATCTATTTCACACAGCAGTTATACATGATCTGAACAAAGAACACATCAAGTACAATAAGAGGAGCAGATTCTTACCCAGGAACCTAAGTACTCCAGAAAGGACTGTCCTCTGGGCTTTACAGAACAACAAATAGGTGATCATCCAAGAGGCAAACAGAGAAGGCAAGGTAGTCCTCCCACATACAGGCAATTACAAGGGAAGCATTGCGACAAATATCAGGTACAAGCTGCTATGAGAAACTATAATGGAATCCAACAAAAGACATACAGAAACGACTTAAGGTCAAATTTGAGGAATCGTATTCCTGTAACTTACTCACATTGGATTAGAAAATCCATCTCATATCGAATATATTACCAAGGTCACCCTTTATTTGCTATGACGGTTCATAAAAAAGGAATGTCCACCACCAGGCGCCCCATCAATGCAGGCATTAACTTCATGTGTTCTCGTCTCAGAGAATTTATCAACCATCATTTACATTCATTATGAAGGACCTTCCATCTTATATCCAGGACATCAGGGATATCTTGTGTAAACTAAATGACATTGTATAGAAACCAAACTACATTCTAGTCACATTTGAGGTAGTGAGCCTTTATTCATTGATTAGAAACACAGATTTAATCAATTCAGTACTCAAAGCCTTGGGAACCAAACCAGCACAGTTCATAGAATTAAATAACATGGCCATCGAAATGTTGTCATTCTACAATACATGGGATTCTGCAATCCCTGTATACAAATGTGTCACTCATTTCTTTATAATACATAGGACTCTAATTTCTTTATAATCAGCGACTTGGGACGCACCCAGTCGCGATTAGAAAGAAAAGTCATGAAAACTCAACTGTAATAAGTTATTGCAGTCGCTTTCTGATGTCACAATGCCTTCTGCCAGAGCCAGCAGCTAGGTTGAAAGGCAGCTTAGGTCACAGAGCAGCAGTTTAAAGCAATAAACATAAAGTGTTGCTTTTCTTTTTCTGCTGTATTTTCTAGCTCACAGTGACTAGCAGAAAGAACATAATTATTTTTGCATTCCTTAGATAACTATAGAAAAGTTAGAATCTTTTTGCATGCTTCTACTCATTCTGAGCTACTTCAGCTTTTGGGTTTTCTGTTTTCTAATATCTTTTTGAAATAAATATCTATGGTTTTGATGTGTTTAATTTTGCACTAGAGGTTCTATTCTTGTTCTTCATAGTTCAAACATGCCCTCTCTTTCATATATAAGAGCTACGCTCACAAGTTTTAAGTGGTTTGTGGGAGGTGATTGTTTGACCTTGTATTATATAGGATACAGTACCCTCCGCTGTACATTATAAGGATATTACAAATTACTTCAGAGTTCCATAACCTTATAAAGAAGCTCAGCTTTTGGCCTTATTCCTTTATATGATTATGGAACTCCTCAGTGACTTGCAATATCCTTATAATGTATGGCAGGAGGTACTTTTCCCCTTAAAAAAACGGCAACTTGTGAAGCACCTAGTCGCTGATTAACAAGAAATTACGTTATAACACAACTATAATAACTTTTTACAGTTGATTTCTTTCATCATAATGCCTGCTGCCAGAGGCAGCACCTGAGGGGAAAGGCAGATCAGGCCATGGTGCATAATTAAAGCAGCAGTTTAAAACAACGAAAGCAAAACATTGCTTTTCTTTTGCTCTGTGCTCTTTAACTCAACAGTGTCAAGCAAAAAGTAGATATTTATGGCAGCATGTTTATTTTTTGCACTCCTTGAGAAATTATAGAAAAGTTAGAATCCTTCTGCATGTTTATGTTGAGCCTTTTTTTTAAACTGACTTCTATTCAACTTCATCTTATATCTTTTTTCAACCAAAAGCTAACAACTTTTTTATGTCTTTATCTTTACACTAGTGATTCTATTTTTATTTTACGTTTGCCAACGTGCTCTCTTTCATATGAAAGAGCTGCGCACCAAGGATTTAAGTGGTTTTTGGTAAAGGTGATTGTGTGGCCATATATTTATTAGAAGGGATAAATACCCCCTGCTGTATATTAATTGTATATTGCAAGTCACCTCAGTGGTCCATAACCTTATAAAGGAACTTTGCCTTCAGCCTTGTTCCTCTATATGGCCATGGAACTCCTCTGTGACTTGCAGTATTCTCACCTTATAATGTATGGCAGGGGGTACTTTATCAAAAATGTTTCATATGCGCATTCTGATTTACGTAATTTGATCCTAGTTCAGGTGTTCAGTTGCATGTGCTGTTTGGCTATGTGCACATTCCCAATTGGCACACTTCTAGCGCCTGTACTCACGCTGGTAATGCATCTACTTCCCACACCGCATATGCACTGTTTCATGACCCGTGCGTCCACCAATTCATTAATCCTCCTAGATCTGTAGCTTCTGAATCATCTTTCAATACAATCTTCGTATATACATTCTTTACTGATATTATTCATGTATATCATTCTTTTCCATTACACTTCTGCAATAATATTTATGTCTGCAAAGTGTCATCATATGCACCCAAGCAATCCGATTTGTATCTTCTTATGATTTCTCAATATCCAATCCATTTTGGGCATTGGGACCCTTCATCAGGGGTTTCTACAGCAAAACAACATGTACCTGTATATAGAACCATGAGGAACTCTGCTCAAATAAAATCTAAACAAATAATGCATTGAGTGCCACTACAGCCTCTGACAGTCGTGAATCTCATAAACCATAACTATTGTTATATCCATGCACACGGAAAGTGCTACTGAGTTATCAGTGTGTTACCATGCCCGTACTCCTCCATAAAATAAGCCGTTGTGATCTGCCATTAGTGCTTAAAAATGCTCAACCCTCCATGCACACAAGCAAAGCAAGAAAAGCAACGCCTAAACCGTGTCAGTGTTGTGCAAAATTACAAAAAACAATACGTGATTCTCCCGACTCCTCCAGTTCAATAATCCATGTTGGCTCCAAAGCATGGCAGTCAATTAAATAATGTGCTCATCTGTGAGTTAAAAATGTGCACTTTAACTTGCAATCATGCAGCAAACTTACAATGCATAAAGAATACACTTGCACAATCACCAGGTGTGTATAAAAGGTGTACGTTAGTTCACTGAATCAACGCTTCATGGTGTCGCTTATCTGCAGGTTTAGCTGTATGCATGACCGCAGATGTGACCCGAAAGTGATCACTAATATCCCAAATGGGCCGCTTTTTAAAGGGCACACTTGATCATCTCTCTAAAAAACTATCCTCACATCGCACTCGACCCTGCCATGTGTGTCAGTAGCTAAAAGTCTTCACATGCTGCAAGACCTTCTTCTCAGTCATTTTCCAAAATCACTCAATTGAAACAATAACCCTCTCTTATAAACGCTATACCACAACACATTTAATTGATGAAAACATTTTTGTGAAAAATTCTTTCAAAAGTTGATTAGAAAATAAAAAATTATTGCAAAATATTCCCCAAATCTTACTACATTCAGCTTGACACAATATTCTTGAGTTAAGCTTATCTATAACAATAGATCAAGGTTCAAAACACCTGACACCTTTGTATAAAAATTGTGATAAACCAAAAAATGTCTCACTGTTTGGTGTAATCATCATTATCACAGTCAAGAATTCACCAATACAACATCAGAATCAAGAATCATGAATTCACAACAGAAAAACATAATTCTACAAAATCTAATGATGAAACACACATGAAATAGTTTCAACAGCATCTCTACATAAGTTGAAATCATAACCCTATAAGCAGTAGAAAATAAGCATATTCCGGTTTATTATTCCTCCTGTGTGATTGTAAGGTATCTAGTCTTTTCATCCAAAATAATTCAAATTGCAAAAGTTTTTTGTGGTTGTCCATCCCACCTAAGTTTCACTACTTCCAATACTTGAAACCGCAATTGTGTGATGTTGTGACCTGCCTCAATCCAATGAGCAGCCATACTAGAATTTTTAATTTTGTTGTAGATGTTACTTTTATGTTCAGTAATCCAAATTGTAATCTTTCTGTCTTCTCAACATAAATCATTCCGCACAAGCATTATAAAGCATGTACTAAATTCTTAGTGTTGCAGTCAACAGAATGCTTCAGTCTGATAATGTTTCCATTTCTGAGGTGTACTACTGTGTTTCCCAGTATCACATTATTGCAATTTATGCAATTCAAGCATTTCTACGTGCCCCGGTATCGGCCCACTTCCGTTTGATGCCTCGAAGATAAAATCTCTTTGATCTGCTTTATGCAAACAGAGATTTCTCAGCAAATAATCCTTAAAAATATCTGATTTTCTTTGTAAAATTTCCCACCTCTTATTAATTATCCTTTTTCTTTTGCCTGTGGCTTCGTGGAGTATATCAGTGTAGGAGAGTGGGGTCTGCAATCCTATGGTCACCCCAGATTTTTGCTATTTGCTTTACTGGTTTAGGACTTTCCCTGGCTGTGGGCCTGCTAATCAGACCCACAGCCTAGCTGCTCTCTCTCTAAATTGACAACCATGTACTTTAGGTGCATTTACCAATTGGTACTGGGCCACCTTATCAGTCCCTGTATAGTGTACCTTCGGTACCCAGGGCATAGGTGTACCCAGGGCCTACATGGGGCTGAAGCATGTATTATGCCACCCCTGGCTGGCCATGTAAACAGACACAACTGGCTGCACGACAGCTGGGGCAAGGTGGGCAAGGTGGTGTAATCACCCTTTGCTGTAGATATAGTATACCTATATCTAACCCTAAAATGGACACATATATTCCTATCAGTCACTCCTATGGCAGGCCTTATCAATCCTGAAGGCAGAGTGCTTGGAATTATGTGAGATGGTGCTCTGGCATGAGCTGAGCCCGTCTGCAGCTTGCGGAACCAAGTCCTTATAGCTGTTCCATGATAACGCTATACCATATACTTTTAAGTGCATTATAATCCTCGCGGTTAAATGCTAACTTTGGTATAGCATTATCAAAACATGTCGAGTAAGGTGTCATACGAATTGGAATACTACCCCCTCGTCAATTCTGGTGACGGGGGTAGCATTCCACCCTTCTAGAGGGACACAACATGTATGTAACTGAGAACCCCGGTTAAAGTTAACTCGAGCCTTGGCATCACAAAATGGATGCTGCCACCACAGACACAAGTCTGACCTCCTGCTGCTGGGAGTCCTTCCAGCGAGGGAGGCCTAGACAAAGGGTTTCCTGCCTTGGGAGGTGCTAGCACCACCCCAGACAGGATTTTGTGTATTGAGGTAGGGAGGCCTGAAAGGAATGAGACATGCCTGGGGCACACAAGGTGCCCTGTGCATACACCGGTTCAAACCAGTTGCTGGGGCACTCCAGCCCCAGCTCTGGCGCGAAACCGGACAAAGGATAGGGGGTTTAACCACCCCCCTTCCTGATCCCACCCAGGGGAGGGACCTAGTCACCAGTACAGCCCCCTTTAGCAGGATAAAGGTAGGAGCTGGTCCCATTCCAGATTAGATTAATCCTGAACTACTCTACAAGAAGAAACTCTGGACTTCGACGTTCTGCTCCACAGAAGACTGAAGAAATCTCCCTGCAACTGCAGGCACCATCAAGCGTCCAGCGGCTTCACTTTGTCGTCTTCCCTCGAGGATCCAGACTTCAGAGCCCGACGAGACCCGGATTCCCAGACCTCTCCGACCTCAGCTGAGACCCGTGGGTGCGACGAGACACGTGGGACCGGCCATCTTGAAAGAAACTGCACTTCGCTTCCAGCACGACTCCCGAGGTAAACTCGACCAAGTGCTTTGGGGATTGAGAAGCCCCTGCCCCGAGCAGTTCCTGCACCGAAGATCAGCCCTCCAGCTTCCACGAGATCTGCGTGGGGCCCTTCTGCTTGTTTGCTGCTCGACGCGTTGTCTGGTCACTTGCCGGCTGGCTATTGGCCTCCTAAACGACGAACCTTGAAATCTTCACTGCTGGTCTGGTTGCTCCAGGCTGGCCCTTGCTCCCTTCCAAAAGAGGGGCACCCCGGACTCTCCTAGTCCGCACCAGACGCCTTTTCCACTCACCGCGTGGGTTGCCTTTGCCAAGGCCTGTTGACGCCGAATCCGGAACAGACACCACCAACAGCGAGAGCCTGCGTGGGACAGCTCGTGCCTCCATCCTGGTCGTCGAAGACGCCTCCTGGTCCACGTGGCTGCAGAGTCAAGCGTCCACTCTTCACTTGATCGCGACAACGACATCTGGTTCCTTCCTGGTTCCACTCCAGTCACTGGCTAGTGACTGTGAACATTGTCCCCTCTGCTTTCAGGTCTTCAGCATCTCTGATCCACCCTTGGATCACACCGGACATCTTCCTCCTGGTCGCCTGCAGCATCTTTTCCTCCAGGCTCCATAGACTTCAACGTCGGAACCCGATACGACTTTGCACCTATGCACCCGCAGCCCGTGGGTGAGGTAACAAGAGCATTTCGGTGCTCAAGGGTAGATTGACTCTCCTAGTGTCCAGTTCCACAGTCGTTTTAGTCCTAACTAGTCAGGATTGTCCATACTCACATTTTTCTTGAACTGTACTGTCCATAGACGTTGTTACGCATCTCGCGTGTGAGTTCACACTCTGCACACGCGTTCCGTGGGCCTCCTATTACTTACCTAAAGTTAGGGTAGCGTGGTCCCAACGATCCTACAGCCTCTGGACAGCTCCATTCCTTCTATCGATTTCCTTATACCATTTACTTAGTATATGGTTTGCCGTGCCCCTAGGGCACCATTGTAATTTTGTGCCACTTATTTAATTTTTCCTAAGAGATTGTCATGTGCTTAGCCCTCTGATCTCATAAAGAGTTCAGAGGTGTTTGTTATTAATAAATATACTGTTTATTTTCATAACAACCTGTGTGGTGTCCTTTCATCTGGTATTCAAGGAGTTATATTGTGGTAAAACAGCTGGCTTCACATGCCAAAAGAGTTTAGCCTAAGACTGCTTTGTCCATGCTACCATTAGGATAGCTGGTCTATAAGGTTGACTTACAACCAATCACCATAAGGGTTGTTTGGATTGATACAAGGTGATCACTAGAACTAGTGAGCATCATATATCAGGCCAACTTCTCACAATCAGCACACATACCATCCTCCTTGAATCAGCTATGACAGTTTTCTCCAGAAGATTCTCCCTTTTTAAGGATTGTACACGATGTATGAATTGATCCAACACTACTTGGGGATGACCTCTATTCCAAAGCCTAGCTTTAAATGATTCATATGTCGCTTGTATCTCTTCTGGATCTGAAATGATTCTTTTCAACCTGACGAATTGGAAAAATGGTAAATGGTGTTTCAAAGTTGGCTGATGGAAACTTTGATTATGAAGACTGTTGTTTCTACCTTCGGTTTTCGTGGAGATACTGATTTGAATGCCTGTTGATATTAGTTGAACCAAAACATCCAAAAATGCTATTTGCTGCATGTGAATTTGGTGGGTAAACTTAATGTGGTTGTTTCTGGTATTCACAGTGATGATACTATTCTCCAGCGCTTGTGAATTTCCATTGCATATCAAAAATATGTAATCAATGAGACATCTGTACACAATGAGATGTTCCTGCCAGTGCTCATGACTGAACACAAATTCTGCTTTGAATTTGGCCATGAAAATATTGGCAGAACTCGGTGCCCCTGAAAAACCCATTAAACTACCATTTTTTGCAAGTAGAAACTCCCTTGCCACTAGAAAGAGCTGGTACATAGAGCAAGGTGTAAAGTTGTAATAGGAACACTTTATTTGCTCCAATTTCATCTTATTGTAATAAAGCCCACTCCACTGGAGAATGTATATAAGAAAATTGTGTTGGAAGATAATTCAAAACCTACAGATCAATGAGGATTAATGAATTGGTGTCATAGAACAGCTTGAGTACAGGGGTTACATTATCCCATATGTCTAACCAACAACATCTTCAGTTTCAACTGAGACTATTACAAACAAACACAAAGGACCTCAATGGGTGCAAAATTCACTCCTCCTTTCTTGTGTATATTAGTAGGAGAAGTTGAGAGATTCAAGCTCTGGGTTCTGAATATACCTCCCTGTTAGAATCAGCTGGTCTCTAGTTGGCAGAGGTATACACTTCTGACAAATAGGGACCCACCTCCTCTAGTCAGGGCAAGGATATCACACACTCAGATAACCCCCGCTCACCCCCTTGGTAGCTTGGCAGAGCAGACAGGCTTATCTCAGAGGCAGTGTGTTTAGCATTTATGACCACATACAGTAATAAAGTGAATACACCACAAATGGACACAACACAGCAGGTATTATAAAAATAAGGATGTTTATATAAGGCTTAGCACAAGACCAAATAACGACAAAAATATACCACAATCTCAATAAATACTCTTTGGAAGGAAAAATAATAGTTCAGGTAAAGTCTCTTCTTAGTAAACAGTTCTTTAGCAACAAAGGTAACTCTTCTTCTTTAAAGCACAGTTCTTGGCAACAATGTAACCCCCACGGGAGTTACACGACGTCGAGGCAAAGCTATTCCAAAGGTTCGGCGTCGACCGTGAGGAACGCTACGTCAAGCCCGGAGTCGAAACAGACCCCCCAAACAAATACCTTGGAAAATGAAGCAAACGATGATCCACAGCGTCGCGATGTATCGGCGTCGAGTCGTCGGCGTCGATCGGGCCTTGGAGTCGGGGCGGTCTGCAGCGGCGTCGACAGGTGTCAAGCTAGTGCAGCGCTCACGGTGGCGAAGCAGGATACTGCGTCGCCGTCGATGTCATTGTTGCAAGAGTGAGCAGCGCTCACGGCGTCGAGGAGGGCTGCGGTGTCGAGGCGATCAGCAGCGGCGTCGCTACTGGCGTCGATCGGGCCCGGCGGCCGGCGTCAAAGGTGCGGGACACTGGAGCCGTTACTCACGATGTCGAGCTGGATTCGGCGGCGTCCGTCGACGTCGAGATTGCTGATTTCTTTCAGATGCGCTGGACTCCCAAGTTCCAGCAGCAGGCAACTTTAGCAGATGATGAAGTCCTTTAGCCCTGAGATTTTCTTGGCCAAGCTTGAGAGTACACACTCAGTTCCTCTCTCCTTGTTCTTTGGCAAAAATAAAGAAGCAACTGCAGGATTTCCCCCAGCAAACAGCACTCTGGCAGAAGGGGTAGGCAAGTCCTTGGATCAGCAGGCTTCTTGTCCTTGGTGTAGGTTTCCTTGTCAGAAGTGATCTAAATTCTTTGGTTCAGGGGTCCTTCTCTTATACCCCTTTTTTGCTTTGATCCCTTTGTCCATGCAGGGGAATTTCCCCCACCCTGGGTTTGTTGTGGGTGTAGCCGGGCCGAGGCACCTGGCCTATTCACTGTGCGGGGCAGAGTCTTCAGCTGCCCAGCAGGAGGTGGAGCCAGCATTGTCACTGGCAGGGGCAGGGCCATCAGTCGCCCGGCAGGAGGTGGAGCCAGGATTGTGTCAGGCAGGGCAGGCTATCAGGAACTACTCTTCCCCCACTCTAAACGCAAATGCCTCATTCACCCCACACTGACTCATTCAGACCTCTGGAGCCACCCAGCTCCTGTCACACACACAAGAACCAGCAGAGACCGGTAGATAGTTAGACAAGAAACTAGTCACTTTCTAAAAGTGCTAGTTTTAAACTCAGAATCTAAAAACCATCCATCCTAAAGGATGTGTTATTAAATTCTGAGTTCAGGGATACTAAACTCGACTTTCCACCATGCTCTCTGAGTCTGTTAGGATTATATAGTGTAATAATTCCAGCAGCTCAGTCTGGCCTAAGGAGAGCAGGTAGCCTTACAATAGTGAAAAACGAAAATGGCTGTAATTCACTATTAGGACATGCCACACAGATCAGGCTTGTCCTACCTTATGCTTCCCATGCACCCTGCCCTTTGGCCTACCATAGGGGTGTCTAACATGAAGTTAAGGGAAGGTTTTAGGGACTGGCAAGTAGGTGTACTTGCGCAGTCAGCATGGCAGTACCAGACTGCACGCAGGTTCTGCAGTGGCAGACCTTAGACATATTTTTCTAGGCCGCTTCTGTGGGTGGCACAACCAGTGCTGCAAGCCCACCAGCAGCATTTGTATTTACAAGCCCTGGCACCCCTGGTGCACTCTACTAGGGACTGACAGTAAACCAAATAAGCCAAACATGGAATCCAATTAATGTATCAATTTAACATAGGGAGCACTTGCACCGTGGCACTGATCAGCAGTGGCACAGTGCCCAAAGCAATATTCCAGCAAAACATCGTAAACAGAGGAGACAAACAGACAAAAAATGGAGGAGAGACTCATGCCAATGATGCCAGGTCTAACACGTGTCCCCTCCAGCTGAAATGTAGGGAGAACTACCCTTCACCTAGGGAGTCCTCAGCACTAAGGCGGAAAAATCTGGACAGACCATCAGCATTGGCGTGATCTGTACCAAGGCGGTGTTCCTCCGTGAAGTCCATCTTCCCTGTAGGGAAATGGATCACCTCAACAGCTTTGGGTTCTCACCCCTCATCTGCATCAACCATCTGAGGGGGCTGTGGTCTGTCTGAACCCGGAAGTGAGTCCCAAACAGGTAGGGTCTTAGCTTCTTCAGCACCCAGACCACAGCAAATGCTTCTCGCTCTATCGTACTCCACTTCTGATCCCTGGGCAGTAACCTCCTACTGATGAAGGCTACAGGTAAGTCTCGGCCCTCCTCATTCTCCTGTGCTAGAACAGCCCCCACGCCATGCTCTGAAGCGTCCGTCTGGACAATGAATTCCTTTGAAAAGTTGGGGGCCTGGAGTATTGGTGCCGTACACATTGCAGTCTTCAGGGTGTCAAAGGCCGTCTGACAGGCGTCAGTCCAGATCACAAGTCTTGGCTGCTTCCTGGAAGTCAGCGAAGTCAAGGGGTGCACAATGTTGCCATACCCCTTGACAAACCTCCTGTAGTAACCCGTGAGACCTAAGAAGGCTCTCACCTGAGTCTGGGTTTTGGGTGGTGCCCAAGCCAGGATGGTATCTATCTTGGGTTGCAGGGGGGCCACCTTGCCGCTCCCTACTTGGTGCCCCAAGTACACCACTGAACCCTACCCAATCTGGCATTTGCTTGCCTTGATTGTGAGGCCTGCTCTGCGCAGGGCCAACAACACTTCCTGGAGGTGGCGCAAGTGTTCCTCCCAGCTGGCGCTGAACACTGCTATGTTATCCAAGTAGGCGGCGCTGAAATCCTCCAGTCCAGCCAATACCTGGTTGACCAACCTCTGGAAGGTGGCAGGGGCATTCTTCATCCCAAAGGGCATAACCCGGAACTGGTATTGCCCATCTGGTGTGGAGAATGCAGACCTCTCTTTTGCCCCATCAGTCAAGGTGATCTGCCAGTACCCAGACATTAGATCAAACGTACAAAGGTACCGGGCAGCCCCCAACCGATCTATGAGCTCATCAGCTCTGGGGATGGGGTGCGCGTCAGTCTTGGTGACTGAATTGAGTCCTCGGTAATCCACACAGAACCGTAGTTCTGGTGAAGCACCAGGCGCTGCAGCCTTTGGGACCAAGACCACTGGGCTGGCCCAAGGACTGCTAGAGGATTCAACCACCCCTAAGGCAAACATCTTGGAGACCTCCTCCTTGATGCAGGCTCTAACCTTATCAGTCACTCTGTAGGCCTAGTGCTTTACAGGAGTGCTGTCCCCGGTGTCCACATCATGGACACACCACTGAGTGACACCAGGGGTCAAGGAGAACAGATCAGGGAATTGTCCCAACAGTTGGTGACAATCCTGCTGCTGCTCAGGGGTCAGTGTGTCAGAGAGGACAACACCATCCACTGACCCATCTTGCTCTTTTGCATACAGGAGGTCAGGAAGAGGCTCACTCTCCTCCTCCATTCCAGCACCTGTAGCTAGGAGCATGCCCACTTCGGACCTTTCTAAGTGGGGCTTTAACGGGTTGATATGCAGGACCCTCAAGGGGTTCCTGGGAGAATTCAAGTCCACCAAGTAGGTGACATCGCTCTTTTTCTCCACAACCTCAAATGGTCCAGTCCACCTGTCCTTGAGCGCACAAGGTTCTACAAGGGGCGTGACCCAAACTTTCTGACCAGGTTGAAGCTCCACCAGAGTGGCATTCCGGTCGTACCACCGCTTCGTCTCTTCTTGGCTGGCCTCCAGATTTTCCTGAGCAAGATCTCTGAAGCACAGAGTCTGGTTCCTAAAGGCCAGCATGTAACTGTATACATCCTGGGGAGGTTTCCTGGGAGATTGCTCCCAGCCTTCTTTGACCAGACTCAAAGGTCTTCTTACCGGGTGTCCATACAAAAGCTCAAAGGGGCTGAACCCTAGAGACTTTTGTGGCACCTCACGGTAAGCAAACAGCAGGCATGGTAAGAGGACGTCCCATTTACGCCTCATTGGTTCTTCAAGACCCATGATCATGCCTTTGAGGGTCCGGTTGAATCTCTCAACCAGCCCATTACCTTGTGGGTGGTAAGGAGTGGTGAACTTGTAGGTTACCCCACACTCCTTCCACAGGGACTTCATGTAATTGGAAATGAAGTTGGTGCCCCGGTCTGACACTACCTCTCTGGGGAACCCCATGTGGGAGAAAACACCCATCAGTGCCCGTCCCACCACGGGGGCCGTCACTGTGCAGAGAGGGATGGCTTCCGGGTACCGGGTGGCATGGTCCACCAAGACCGGGATGAAGCTGTTGCCCATGGCTGTCTTGGGGTCCAGTGGCTCCACAATGTCAATCCCCACCCGATCAAAGGGGGTACTGACGACGGGAAAAGGTTGGAGGGGAGCCTTCTGCTGCCGCCCGCTTTTCCCACTTGCCTGACAAGTTTGGCAGGTTTTACAATGGATGTCTACATCCCTTCTCATCTGGGGCCAATAAAAATGGGTGACAAGCCTATCATAGGACTTGTCCTGCCCCAGATGTCCAGCTAATGGAACGTCATGAGCCAAACCCAGTAGGAAGGCTCTGAAGCGCTGGGGTACCACCAGAACACGGGCTGACCCAGGCTCAGCAGCCTTAGGCTCGCTATACAGGAGGTCGTTCTCCCAGTAGACCAAATGTGATCCTGACTGATCACCTGTTATTTGGGCTGAGACCTGCTGCCTCATACCCACGAGAGAAGGGCACACTTTTTGCTCAGCACAAAATTTTTCCCTGGAGGGACCACCATCCTGCTGCCAGTGGGTCAGCTGGGGCAGGTCTCCCAGTTCAGCAATTTGTTCCCCTGTCGGTTCCAGGGCATCCCCCTCAAGGTCTGCCTCCTTCTGGACTGTGGGAACTATGGGGGACGGTTTCCCGCGCCCCCTGCCTCTTCTCATCACAGCTGGGTCCTGGGCCATACTTTCAGGCTCCAGAACCCCATCAACACCCTTACTAGCTGTCATGGACCGAGTGGTTGCACACACCCACTCTGGCACACCCAACATTTTTAAATGTGTCTCTCGCTCCACCTTAGTCCAAGGGGAGTCCTCCAAATCATTGCCCAGGAGACAGTCAACAGGCATGGCGGGCCTCACAGCAACCTGAAGAGTACCCAAGACCCCTCCCCATTCAAAGGGAACCTGAGCTACCTCACACTCTTTCTGGGAGTTGTCAGCAGCTATGACAGGGTAGAATGCATGAGGGACCACCTGCTCTCTGGACACCAAGTGACACTTGACAGCTGTCACACTTGCTCCGGTGTCTCTGAGAGAGCTTCCACCCTATGGCCATAAATGGTCACCCACTGCCTATATTTATTAGTGTTACTAGGCAGAGGGGGTGGAGGGACCATTTCCATGTCTCCTAAAGAGACCAGGGACATCTCTGCGGGGCCCTTCCCACCAGGGGCAACCATTTCCTCCCCTCCCAGGGCTACACTCGCCAACTGACGGGGGGTGCACGTGGTGGTGCATTAGAATTCTTCATGGGACACTGGGGATCATAATAACGGTGTCCCACCTGCTTACAAGTGTAGCAGGTCATGGGGCCCCTAGGAACAGGTTTACCTGTCGGGGCCTCTGGCTTCTTTACTGGGGGAGGCTGGGAACCCTTCCCTTGGTTCCCTTGGGGATTACTTTGGGACACTGAAACTCCCTCTGTTTACCCCTGTCCCCCCACTCTTCTGCTGGGGACCCTGCCCACCCTTGGCTGAGTCTCCCACTGGACCCTTGTGGACCCTGGTACTGACCCAGCGGTCCAGCTCCTCAGCAAGTTTTCTAGGGCTAGATATCTTGCTATCAATAAGGTGCTGGCGTAGCTCTGGAAAACAGTTATTAGACAAGTGCTCCCAAGCAAACAAATCATAAAGAGCATCATAACTTTCCACTTTGCTACCCTTTACCCAACCATCCATGGCTCTGCAAAAAAATGACAGATATTCAACCCACGTAGTACCAGGCAACTTCTTATATTCTCTAAAGGCTTGTCGGTACTTTTCTGGAGTTAGGCCATACCTTAGCATTAAAGCATCTTTCATATGAGTATAAGACATCCTATCCTCAACAGGCTTGTCCAACAAGGTATCTCTCCCTTCATTAACAAAGCGACCCCACAACCCCGCTCCCCAATCCTTCTCAGGGACCCGGTGGGCCAACAATGCTAACTCATATGCTTTGAACCATTGGCCAATATCTTTATTCTTATGAAAATCTTTTATCACATCTTTGGGAAAATAAAACCTACTTTCTGCAGGCCCAGATGGAATACTGCCACCAGAGGGATTCAATTCTAAACTCTTAGTTTTAAGCTCCATCTCCCTCACCATTTTCTCACGTTCAAAGGCTAATTTTTCTCTTTCAAAATCTAACCTTTTGCTCTCCATGTCAGCATCTCTCCTGCTTCTTGCATTCTCTAACTCCAACTGCCCTCCTAATTTAAGTTTTGCCATTTCCAACTGGTACTCTCGTTCCTTCACCCTGTCTTCCAATTCTTCAGGAGAAAGACCCTTAGAGGAAACACTGCTGCCGGGAGAGGACCCAGGCCCATTCACGAGCTCTTCCTCCTCCCTTCCCTCTGGCGGTACCGGATCAGAGGGATCTCTGGCCTCTAACCAGGCCTGTAATGCTTTGAGAAAATCCTCCTTAACGTCGAGGCCTGTGGTAGGAACTTTAAACTGCTTGCAAAAGTGTTTCAGCTGATCTTTCTTGTATTTGTTTATCTTTTTCCTATCGAATTCCTCCACAACAACAGGGGCAGTGACTCCGGCATCAGTCATGGTCAAAACTGGCAGTGTTAAAAAATTAAGCTCCAGGAAAGCAGAGAACAAAAATAGAATATCCTACCAAAAATAGATTGTGGCTGCGCTATGGTCTGCTTGCACTAATCACTGCACATGAGTCATAAATGCAAAGTTCAAATCCCACCGCTGCCACCAATGTTAGAATCGGCTGGTCTCTAGTTGGCAGAGGTATACACTTCTGACAAATAGGGACCCACCTCCTCTAGTCAGGGCAAGGGGATCACACACTCAGATAACCCCCGCTCACCCCCTTGGTAGCTTTGCAGAGCAGACAGGCTTATCTCAGAGGCAGTGTGTTAAGCATTTATGACCACATACAGTAATAAAGTGAATACACTACAAATGGACACAACACAGAAGGTATTATAAAAATAAAGATGTTTATATAAGGCTTAGCACAAGACCAAATAACGACAAAAATATACCACAATCTCAATAAATACTCTATGGAAGGAAAAATAATAGTTCAGGTAAAGTCTCTTCTTAGTAAACAGTTATTTAGCAACAAAGGTAACTCTTCTTCTTTAATGCACAGTTCTTGGCAACAATGTAACCCCCATGGGAGTTACACGACGTCGAGGTAAAGCTATTCCAAAGGTTCGCCGTCGACCGCGAGGAGCGCTACGTCGAGCCCGGAGTCGAAACAGACCCCCCAAACACAGTACCTTGGAAAATGAAGCAAACGATGATCCACGGTGTCGAGATGTACCGGCGTCGATCGGGCCTCAGTCGGGGCGGTCTGCAGCGGCGTCGACAGGTGTCAAGCTGGAGCAGCGCTCACGGTGGCGAAGCAGGATAAGGCGTCGATGTTATTGTTGCAAGAGTGAGCAGCGCTCACGGCGTCGAGGAGGGCTGCGGCGATCAGCAGCGGCGTCGCTACTGGCGTCGATCGGGCCCGGCGGCCGGCGTCGAAGGTGCGGGACACTGGAGCCGTTACTCACGATGTCGAGCTGGATTTGGCGGCGTCCGTCGACGTCGAGATTGCTGGTTTCGTTCAGATGCGCTGGACTCCTAAGTTCCACAGCAGGCAACTTTAGCAGATGAAGAAGTCCTTTAGCCCTGTGACTTCAACAGGAGACTGGCACTCTTCCAGCTCTTGGAGATTTTCTTGGCAAAGCTTGAGAGTACACACTCAGTTCCTCTCTCCTTGTTCCTTGGCAAAAATAAAGAAGCAACTGCAGGATTCCCCCCAGCAAACAGCACTCTGGCAGAAGGGGTAGGCAAGTCCTTGGATCAGCAGGCTTCTTGTCCTTGGTGTAGGTTTCCTTGTCAGAAGTGATCTAAGTTCTTTGGTTCAGGGGTCCTTCTCTTATACCCCTTTTCTGCTTTGATCCCTTTGTCCATGCAGGGGAATTTCCCCCACCCTGGGTTTGTTGTGGGTGTTGCCAGGCCGAGGCACCTGGCCTATTCACTGTGCAGGGCAGAGTCTTCAGCCGCCCAGCAGGAGGTGGAGCCAGCATTATCACTGGCAGGGGCAGAGCCATCAGTCGCCCGGCAGGAGGTGGAGCCAGGATTGTGTCAGGCAGGGCAGGTTATCAGGAACTACTCTTCCCCCACTCTAAACGCAAATGCCTCATTCACCCCACACTGACTCATTCAGACCTCTGGAGCCACCCAGCTCCTGTCACACAGACAAGAACCAGCAGAGACCGGTAGACAGTTAGACAAGAAACTAGTCACTTTCTAAAAGTGTTAGTTTTAAACCCAGAATCTAAAAAACATCCATCCTAAAGAATGTGTTATTAAATTCTGAGTTCAGGGATACTAAACTCGACTTTCCACCATGCTCTCTGAGTCTGTTAGGATTATATAGTGTAATAATTCCAGCAGCACAGTCTGGCCTAAGAAGAGCTGGTAGCCTTACAATAGTGAAAAACGAAAATGGCTGTAATTCACTATTAGGACATGCCACACAGATCAGGGCTTGTCCTACCTTATGCTTCCAATGCACCCCACCATTGGGCCTACCATAGGGGTGACTAACATGAAGTTAAGGGAAGGTTTTAGGGACTGGCAAGTAGGTGTACTTGCGCAGTCACCATGGCAGTACCAAACTGCACGCAGGTTCTGCAGTGGCAGACCTTAGACATATTTTTCTAGGCCGCTTCTGTGGGTGGCACAACCAGTGCTGCAAGCCCACCAGCAGCATTTGTATTTACAAGCCCTGGCACCCCTGGTGCACTCTACTAGGGACTGACAGTAAACCAAATAAGCCAAACATGGAATCCAATTAATGTATCAATTTAACATAGGGAGCACTTGCACTGTGGCACTGATCAGCAGTGGCACAGTGCCCAAAGCAATATTCTAGTCACTTTTTAATTCTGCCACTTTTTTTATTTCGAGCAGATTTTGTAATTGTTTTTTTTCAAAATATACAAGTTACATCACTTGTGTGAATTGTTATAATAGTCTGAGGATAAATGAACTTTAATTGCGCAAAGGGCTTGAACACTAAGCTGCAAGTTATGGTCATAAAATAACCTTAGCAAATTTTTCCCTTGCGTTACCAGACCTCAAACATATAAAGGTCATATGATGAAGGTCTAGTGCTGAAACTAGTTAGTAGGGTATAGTTCACAATTCCCCCATGTAAATGTACATTGTGAGAACTGTATAGTATAAATGTTTTTGTATATTTGTAACATAATTGTTTGTTTTTGGTGTTCAATGTAAATTTTGTATATAGCAAATACCCACTTGTGTATGACAAGGCAAGTCCTCAGACTATTATAACAATTCACACAAGTGATGTAACTTGTATATTTTGAAAAAAAACAATTACAACACCCACTGATTAAATACGGTAGGGTGTAAAAAATCTGCTCAAAATAAAAAAAGTGGCAGAATTAAAAAGTGACTGGTTTCTCAATTATTTCCTCTAATAGTATTGTGTCCTACCCAGGGCTTAATAGGGCACTACCCCCTTCTTATTTCAAAGCAATATTCCAGCAAAATATCGTAAACAGAGGAGGCAAACAGACAAAAAATGGAGGAGAGACTCATGCCAATGATGCCAGGTCTAACACTCCCATATAACTTTTTGGGTCTGGTATATTGACAATAAATTATGTATATGGCAAGGCCCAGAAAAAACTCTTGGAACCGACTTTGAGAAAATCAGTACCAATCAATGGAATATCAAGACAACGTCGACCTCCTCCTCCAAGCAGATTGACTTCCTAGACATTACCATCTACATCATGGGTACTCGTAAACATTTGAAGAGGGGCTGCAACATATGGTCTGTGGTGTGACCGAGGGAATCACTGTGGCAGTAAGGGATCCTGGGTGGAGCAGGAATTCTGTAAGGAGGTCTAAAAAAAGTTAAATAAACAGACAAGCATTTATTTTCAGGATAACTAAAGGTAAGTAGAGTAGGACACCACAGAAGTTGCTTCATTTGACCTGGAAATAAATGCTTGCCCGTTAATTTAACATTTCCTCTGAATATTAGAGTTCAGCAAGTAAACAGCAGGTCATGCTACTGTTTAGCAGGGGGGCCGCATGTAAAGGTCAAGAGGGCCGCAAGCAGTCCCCGGGCGGTACTTTCAATTTCACTGATCTACATCAAGGCTAGTAGAATCATAAAACTAAACTTTACAGAAAAAGCACTGCAGGAAACCCAACTCTGAGCGCAGCTAGTCGCCATCCACCCAGCACCATCATAAATATCCCAAAAGGGGAACTACAATGCATCAAACTAAACTGTAGTGAGAAAGAAACATTCATGGTGGCATCAAAAGATTTAATAGAATGGCTGGAATGTAGGGACTATGACAGAAACCACCTTCAGACAACAACCAGAGAAACTGACCACACAACACACCATACACTATTACAAAAAAAAACTACATCAGCTAACGGAAACCCAAAGTAACATCTGTTTCATAACTGATCTTCAAAATGGACACTATATGATTAGAAACTTCTGGAAACTTCTGACAAACAAGCCATTCATTAATAAAAGCATCCATAACTACCTGGGAATGGGTTTTCGCTGTGCCAAAAAAGTACGGCTATTGTCATGCAAATCGTAATTCACAGATAATAGGAAAATCCATGATGCCTTCTTAGAAAAACCAATGGGCTTCTACACCTGTCACAATTGCAACATCTGCAAACTAGGTATCCACAAATTCAAGGAATCTGAACTATAACAAGGAATCAGATGATTGATGAAAATCTGGATTAATTGCAACAGTACATTCGTAATATATATCTTACAATGTCTTTGCTCTGAACTATATGTGGGTAGTATTATCAGACCGCTGAGAATCTACATTCAAGAACATAAAGACCTCACTAAATCTGAGTTCGGTCCACCTTTATCTGAACAGTTCAACCAGTTCCACCCTGAAAATAAAACGTTTCCATTTTTTGGTCTGGGAACACAAGCACACTCAATATATGGTAATCGAGAATTACGCATGAGGAATCAAAAAGCAAACTGATCTTCAAACTGGAAACCACAAATAATGGACTAAATAAGGTACAATGAGATGCATTACTGGTTTCAGGACACCTAACCTGAGCTTTAAGACTAGACATCTAAACTGAGCTTAAAGTCCTCTTTAACTAAACGTATTTAATCCCTTCCTACCTACTTATGTTAGTAGGAGCCATCTGAGGGAGTGATATATTATGACCTACAGGAATTCGAAATCTGTATATTAGAAAAAAATAAACCCTCTAGGCTTGATGCCGAAATATGACCATAATGTGTCAAAAGACATCTTGGACATTTCCTTTTGCCCTTATTGTTTATCCCTCAGTTACTGTTTGAGAATATCACACACAAACCTCCTAAAACACTCCTCCGCTGCATCAATTTGAGATGTGTTCAATACAAACTCTCAACAGTATACTATCCTACCCTTTTTCCAATATACCGGTTTTCCATGACTGTTTAAGAGGAGCATAGGAAGACTGTATTTGTAACAAGTAAAGAAAAATCATGTGCTTCGTATGGAGGACGAAATGAAGACTGTAATAAGATTGAAGTAAAGAAGCTTTTTTCACACTGTTTGGTAGTAGAAGCAACAGCACCCGGTTTTGTTGTTGCGAACAGGGCACCAGGAATGAAGGCGCTCCATTGTAGATGCCAGCAGCCTGGATGCTTTCTTCCTAATTGCAATAAGGCACTGGATCCCTTTGAGATCTTTGTGGAATATCACTTTATTAGCATGATAAAAAGCCCACCTTTTACTGTGGAGGATTGAGGGCAACAACAGCCTTCCCAGCCCTTAGGCCATTTGCAGGAGGCATTTAAAAGATCAAATTGAAATGGTGTAGGTGGCTTCCACTCACAACAGTACAATAAGGGGTTGTAACAATAATAAATATATTGTTAATCTGTCCCAGCCAATGTTTGTGGAAATAGGGAGGGATTAAGAAAAGATTAGAATTGTGGGACAAGGTGAAAAAGAGGTGAATGCTGTGTTGTGTAACTTATCAACAAAGATAATTAGGCAGAGTGTGATTCAGTGTCATTAACTAGGCCTTCTGAGTGTGACACCAGTTGTAAACCATTTATAACATGACATCTGTGTGGCAGTAAACAGTAACTTTTCATTTTAGTTATACTGTAGTGTAGTTATATCAAGGAATAAGACCGTTGCAATGTAGTAATACATGTGCGTGTACTCCAAATCACATTATCACTTATTGTATTGAGAAAAAAACATTTTAAAGTGCTTGGTGCACACACAAATACACACACACATATGCTTGTGTTAATTCAGAAAATGTAAACGATGCAAAACATGTAAATAAAATGTTGGAACACTAAGATCTACAATCTATAAAAAAAAAAGTACATTATGAAATTTTGAGTATTAACTATGTTGTAATTCAAAGACAAGTGCAGGACAATCTCATAAAGATCAATACAAGATTTTAGAAAAATCATAAACTGATTAGACTGTGACGTGTTGATAAGAAATCACAATAAAAGATGGCATTGCAAACCGTTTCAACAAAGTGAACACAAAAAACACCATGCATTTTAGTGTTTATTCTCCATTTATAGGTCTCGTCCAGTTTGAAGTCATGTCCTACTCTGAGACACAATGCTGTAAATTTTCTACAACTGAAGATTCTCCAGTATTGGGGTGACTTTCATAGATTCACATGCTTGAATATTCCCCGTCCTCGGAGTGGGAGTCCCACGGTAAATAAAATAGCAATAATATACTAAATATATATATATAAATACATATATATATATAATCACAAGAAAAAACCTGAAATATGTATTAGAAACAAGGCATAACCTGCCTACCCATAATTCTACATAGGAATGCATGGGAAAGGAAAAAAAACATATGCAGCCTATCCTTGTCATTATGTTGGTCCAAACTGCAGCCAATCAGGCGACAGCAACCCTCTAGAACCTTCTCCTCAGAGCTCAGCACCTCAGATTTTCTACCGCACGTCGTGTGTAAGGGAGTCTCCCTGAGCTCTGCTCAGTTTTCTCTTCTCTACAGGTTTTTCCTGTTTGTACAACATGTCTACAAGTAAGAAGTCTCTTTTCAGAGCTTGTTCATCCTGTGGAAAGCTAAGACTATTTTCTGAGGACCCACACAGTAAGTGTATTTACTGTCTTTACCCGGACCATGAGGTGGGGAGCTGTAAGTTCTGTAGACCATTCTCCACAAAGACTTTAAAGGACAGGGAAGGCCGTTTACTCCTCTGGCTACAGAGACTGAAAGATAAAGATAATGTACTTTCTGATGCTGAAAGTCTTATTTCTGGCCATTCCCAAGCAGCCTCCAAGCGTGGTAGTGTGCAGGAGTTGCCTTCTCCATATTCAAAAAAGAAGAGGATGTCTCTTCCTTGGCCCCTGCGGTGTCTTCACCACTTCCTACCACTTCTGGGCCCACGAGACCTGGCTCTCAGGCTCCTGCTCCATCTTCCTCAAGTTTGTCTGTGAAGAAAATTGATTTTCCGTCGTCTACAGTTCCGTCGACGAGATTTGCTGTCTCTGGTTCAAAATCGACGACGACGGTCACGACGACGCTTGATTTTGGATCGTCTACAGCCCCTTCGTCGGCGTCATCGTCCTCGATGAAGGTAATTCTCAGTTCTAAGACTGTGTCGTCAATCATCCCAATTTCGTCGTCGTCGTCGACGAAGAAACCTCCGTTGTGGACAGTACGATTGTCGTCGAAGAAAGGTGAGAAGATTTTGGTTTAGTCGACGACGAGTGTTCCGTCGACGAATTTTCCGTCGACGAGTGTTCCGTCGACGAGTGTTCCGTCGACGAGTGTTCCGTCGACATCTGTCTTGTCGACGACTGTCCCGTCGACGAAAAAGATAAAACAGAAGGTTCCGTCGACATCTACGTCGATGAAGGTTTCGTCGTCGGCACCACTGCTGTCGACGACGTTTTCGACGAAGAAGACCGCAAAGACCATAACACCATCTATGCCTCCGAAAGGTCCGTCGACGGAAGGATTGCCATCGACGACAAGGTCTCAAAATGTAGAAAAGACAATACCGTCTACATTTGCCTCGCTACCTTTGTTGCCACTGTCTTCCAGCAAATCGGACGAGGTTGCAACTTTTCCTGAAGGGGGTATGGCTCAACCACCCTCTCCTTTGTTTGCTACAGACTCAGATCAGGAGTCTGAAGAGGATGTGCATGAAGCTTTTACTGAGGCTCAGAGTCCGTCAGATTTAATTATAAAGTGTCAGGACTTTAGTAATGATGAGGAGGAGCAGTATAGCCATCATGATGAGGTTCAGACTCAAATGCCGGCTGCGATGTTGCCTTTGTCACTGATTTCAAACCTCCAGAATATGTTGGATGACTATAATCGGCGTTTCCCGCCATCACCACAAGTACCTACTGTACCATCTGTATTAACCCCGATTGCGAAGCCGTCAGCTGCTCCTTCAGAACCTTCACCGCCTGCTGCCATTCAGAGACACACATCAATTCAAGTACACGCAACTGTGTATCCTGATGATGAGGAGGAGAACTCTCCGGAACGAGAGGATGGAGAAGTTACACATGTGGATGGTGATGATCAGAAGGGATGACTATCGGGCACAAACACCATCCCCATCTCAAGTGACGCCAGAGGATTCTCCTCCGGTGGATATTGCAAGTTTCCATCAATTGATGGATAGAGCGGCTCAGCGTTTCAAGTTACCACGAGTCCAAAGAGAGGAAGATTGTTTCCTTTATGACTTCCAAGAGCCAACCATTCAAACAGATTCATACTGTCCCAATTATAGATTTCATCTGGGCTGAAGGGGTGAAATTCATGAAGACGCCAAACTCTTTGCCGGCACAATTGCCAAGGTTAGAGAAGAAATATAAGGCGCCGGTTGGATCTCCGGCATGCCTTACTGGCCAACCGAAGCCAGATTCTGTTGTTACACAGGCAGCGCAGATGGGATCCCGGAATCCTGCATCTACTATCACAGCTCCTCCGGACCGGGAGGGCTGTCGCCTTGATGCTATAGGGCGCAAGTTTTTATCGATGTCTTCCACTACTGTGCGGGTGGCTAATGCTATGGCCATCTTGGGTCGATATGACCGTCAAGTTTGGGCGGATATGTCCGCCTATGTGGCGTTACTTCCGGATGCTTCCAAGGCGGAAGCGTTGCAGCGTCTTCAGGAAGGTGAAAGAACATCTGAAGAATTGATTGATTGCGCAGTGGATGTAGCCTGCACTGGATTCCGACAGCTCGCTGGAGTGGCTGTCTTACGTAGGCAAGGTTGGTTGCGCTCGACCTCCTTCCGTCAGGAAGTTCACGCAAAAATTCTTGATATGCCTTATGATGGCGAATCACTCTTTGGAGCACACATCGAAGAGGCGTTGCAATCTATAAAGAAGGACACGGACACTGCAAGTGCCTTAGGTACTCTTCAATTTAAGAAACAGCCCTTTCGGGGTGCTCGAGGACGAGGCACCAATTCCAATTTTCGAGGAGGAAGCAATCAATATCGCTCCTATAACCAGGGCAACCAGCGTTACTCCGGAAACCGTCAGCAGTCTTTTCGTCAGCAGCCGGCCAAGACCTACAGAGGGAAGTCCTCTTTCAATAAACGACAATGACTTGCCTTTAACCCTGCAAATTGGAGGTCGAATCTCTCTGTTTGGTTCTCAATGGTCCTCCATCACCACGGACCGTTGGGTGCTAGACATTGTGGAAATGGGCCATGCATTGGAATTCGTCGAAATCCCTCCTCCAACTCCACCTTCCGGGCCGCCTCCTCCGCACCTCAAGAAACTTTTCCATCAGGTTCACCTTTTGATTCAGAAGGGTGCAGTAGAGGTAGTGCCAAAGTCTCAAAGAGGGAAGGGGTTTTATTCTCGTTTTTTCCTAATCGTCAAGAAGAACGGGGAATGGAGGCCAATATTGGACTTGAGAGCACTCAATCAATATCTCAAGAATCAATCCTTCCGCATGCTAACGCTTACAGAAATCTTGCGTTTGCTCTCAGTCGGAGATTTCATGGCTACTATCAACCTCCGAGACGCCTACTTCCATGTCTCAATACTCCTAGGTCATCGGAAGTTCCTACGATTCCAGGTGGGGCAACAGCATTTCCAGTTCAGAGTACTGCCATTTGGCCTCCGTTCCGCCCCTCGAGTCTTTACCAAGATATTGGCTCCGGTCATGGCCTTTCTTCGCCTCCAAGGTGTCCAGATATTCCCATATCTCGACGATTGCCTCCTGAAGTCGCAGTCCCCCTCACAACTGCTGCGCCATACCTCCCTTTGTCAGAGGGTGTTTCGCCCCTTGGGTCTGTCTCTCAACCTGGAAAAGTCCCAATTACACCCTGCAACTTGCAAGGATTTCCTAGGAGCCACATTAGATACCACGCTGGCAAAGGCGTTTGTATCCCTGGAACGTCAACAGAGGATTCTTCATCTAGTGTTTCTTCTACTGTCAAAACAGTACGTTTCAGTTCGACTGCTGAAGTCATTTCTAGGGATGGCATCATCGTGCATCGCTCTCATCCCACATTGTAGACTACGGACACGTCCTATTCAAGAAGAATTAGACGGACAGTGGCGTCAGGTCACCGGATCCTTCAACGATCTGATTTGTGTCACGACTCACATGAAAGCAGCGCTCAAATGGTGGACACAGCCATTGCATCTTGCAGCAGGGATGTCGTTCTTATCAGACACTCCAGATCTTACACTCACAACGGATGCATCTCTGGAGGGATGGGGGGCACACCTCCAGGACCTGTCCATAAAAGGAAAATGGACTCTACATCAGAAAGCCTGGCACATCAACAAATTGGAGCTCATGGCTATTTTTCTAGCGCTCAAGTCGTTTCAACCCGTGCTGCAAGGAGAGTCTGTCCTTATACAAACAGACAACACAAACTGCATGCATTACATAAACAAGCAGGGCGGAACAAAATCTCCGGTACTGTCTCGCCTGGCACAGGCAATTTGGGACTGGTCACTCAAGCACCACATCATGATCACCGCAGTTCATCTCCCAGGGTTGTCCAACCTCCTGGCGGATTCCCTAAGCAGATCCCGATCATCAACCCACGAGTGGGAGCTACGTCAACCAACACTCGACATGATCTTTCGTCGCTGGGGTCGCCCACCACTGGATCTCTTTGCCACGCCGGAGAACCGCAAATGCCCAGCTTACGCAAGTTGGCATCCCCACAAAGGGTCACAGGGCAATGGCCTTTTGATGAACTGGTCAAATCTGTTTGCTTACGCCTTTCCTCCAATCCCTCTGGTGCCTCGGGTGCTTTGGAAGATACGGAGAGAACCCTGCCACATCCTTCTCATTGCTCCCAGGTGGGCACGACAGGCATGGTTCTCGGAGTTGCTTCTTCTGTCCCAGTGCGAGCCCATCCTTCTTCATCCTCTGATGGATCTTCTTTCCATGTACAGGGGTCTAATCTACCATCCGGACCCCTCTTCTCTGAGCTTATCAGCCTGGAACCTGAACAGTGTGAATTTGCACATCTAACCATTCCTCAAGAATGGCGAGACATCCTTGCTCAGGCCAGAGCTCCTTCAACTATAAAGACTTACAAGTTGAAATGGAAACGTGGTGTGCTGCTGCCGGTGTGCATCCCTTGCATGCAACACCTGCACAGCTCCTCCCTTTCTTCTTTCAATTGGCTCAGTCAGGATTGTCTCATGCTACTTTAAGAGTTTTTCTGGCGGCAATTTCACGCTTCCGCCACGATGGCTCCACCTCCCTCTGTCCCTCTAGGATAATACGCCAATTTTTCAAGGGACTATTTTGTAAATTTCCACCAATTCGGCGCCCTCCTCCTGCGTGGCGCCTCAACATTGTTTTGGCACAATTAATGAATGCACCGTTTGAACCAATACATAGAGCTGACCTCAAGTACATCACCTGGAAGGTTGCTGCTCTTCTTGCATTGACGTCTTCGCGTCGAGTAAGTGACATTCATGCATTTACGATCAAACCACCATTTCTTCAGTTTCAGTCGGATTGTGTGCTGCTACGCACTAACCCTACTTTTCTTCCTAAAGTACCTTCAGATTTCCACATCAATGAACCTGTTATTCTGAAGACTTTCTTTGCTAACCCGCAGTCTCCTGCTGAACAACGCTTGCACTCCTCAGACATTAAACGGTGCTTGAAGTTCTACATCAGCAGAACGGCCCAGTTCCGCAAATCTGACCAACTCTTCGTGGCTTATGGACGTTTTCACAAGGGACGTCCAGTTACCAAACCTACGATAGCCCGTTGGGTGTCTTCGGCTATTGCTTTCTGCCATCAAAAGGCAGGTAAACCTGTGCAATCTTCGGTGAGGGCCCATTCTACCAGATCAATGGCGTCCTCTACTGCACTATTTGCCGGTGTCCTGCTGCATCAGATTTGCAGAGCAGCCACGTGGTCCAGCAGGCACACGTTCACGAAACACTACTGTCTGGGTGCCATGAATGAAGCGGATACCTCAGTAGGACAAGCTGTGCTTCGTAATCTTTTTCAATAAGGTGAGCCTCTGTTCTACCCCCCTCCTTTTAGTTTCCAAGTACTTCTTGACTGTTTGATATATATATATATATGTGCTCTATACATATGATTTTCAGTCTTTTATTATGCATTGTAACTATGGAAACTTTTCTTTGGTACTGAATGCTATCTATTCTATATTCAAACATGTGAATCTATGAAAGACACCCCAATACTGGAGAAGAACAATTGTTACTTACCTGTAAACAGGTGGTTCTCCAGTATTGGTGTATTTCACAGATTCACATGCGACCCTCTCTCCTCCCCTCAGAGGCTCTCTTCTCCTCACAGACTCTTTGGTCACTCTCGTGCTCGAAAATCTGAGGTGCTGAGCTCTGAGGAGAAGGTTCTAGAGGGTTGCTGTTGCCTGATTGGCTGCAGTTTGGACCAACATAATGACAAGGATAGGCTGCATATGGTTTTTTCTTTTCCCATGCATTCCTATGTAGAATTATGGGTAGGCAGGTTATGCCTTGTTTCTAATACATATTTCAGGTTTTTTCTTGTGATTATATATATGTATTTATATATATATATTTAGTTTATTATTGCTATTTTATTTACCGTGGGACTCCCGCTCCGACGACGGGGAATATTCAAGCATATGAATCTATGAAAGACACCAATACTGGAGAACCACCTGTTTACAGGAAAGTAACAATTGTTCTTTTATTGTAATAACTCAGAACAGTGCAGGGTTGTTTGAAAAGAAAGGTCCCACAAAGTGGTAAAGTCCAGGTCTTATCTCATGATCTGTAGCTTAGTAGAATGTCTACGGTTAAATGAAATACACCAGATGTGCATGGCTATTGCAACGGTCTTCACACACCTTTTCTTTGCAAACATTTTCAGCCAAGACAGGGACTGCAAGGGAGACAGTGTTGTCAGATGTTTCGAGCGCTCCCTAGCTCCGAGCTGGTACACGAGAAACAAATCTTCTCGAGAAATCATTAACAAACGTTTTAGGCAGCATTATAATGGGATAATTGCCCACCAACCAGTTATGGATCCGAAGACCGTATTCAACCCGAACGTTCCTGAGTGCGAAATACGCATCGGGGGTGAGAGATTGCAGTGGTACCCCACGACGTTCAGATACCTCGGGATACACGTCTATAGAGACCCTACGGATATCTTGGAAGGAAACCTGATGCGGGCGATCGCATCTACCTGAGCACAGGCCGGGTTCTGGAAGACACTGCCACTGAATGTTCCTAGCCGCATAGCCCTTGCAAAGATGATAGTCCTACCGAGGCTACTGTACTACTTTGCGAATGTACCAACTTATGTCCCTACCCGGGTGTTCCGAGACCTTGAGGTCCTGATGCGTGACCTGATTTGGAATAAAGGCCGGCCACGAATTGCGCTGACAAAACTCTACATGCCCACTGAAGAGGGCGGACTAGCGGTTCCCAACATGGAGTTATACTATCTAGCGGCGCAAATGCAGTGGGTGTCAGGCTGGTTAGGTGGCAAGAACCTGGGAGATACGGCCACGGACACCGCTATCTGGTCCCTGTTGCAGGTCCACGTGCTGTTTCATCCACTGACGCGGACTCCCCGTCCACCGCAACTACTGCTTGCGGTGGCGCGCAGCTGCTTCCTTAGTTGCTTGCGCCTGACCCGGGCGACGATACCATACGCCCCGATACTACCGCTACTGGGCACCCCGACAACAGCGGGGACCTTGATGGCTGTAAAGTTGGACAGCTGGACCACTGCGGGGGTGGAAACACTGGGAGACATGTACTTTGATGGAGCCCTCCTACCCTGTGCGGATCTCGTGAGAGACGCATCCCTTCCGGCAGGGCAGTTCCTATTACACGCATCCCTCATGCATACACTAACAGCCGCTTGGGGAGACGTGACTGGTGAGCCACCAACACATCACTTCATACAATACCTTCATGTCATGAGCAATGGCACACACATAATTCATTGGATAGCACAAGCGCTCCTTCTCCACACTCATCCCACAACTGTGCAGCTGAGGGAGAAGTGGGCGACGGACAGGGGGAGGGACTGGACGGATAAGGAGTGGGCTATGATCCTGGCTGGCCCAGTGAACATCCCCCGCAACCCTCGCTTTAAAATCATACAGCTTTACATATTACATCGCGCATATCTCACCCCGGACAAGATAAATACATATTTTTCAGTCACCGACACTGCCTGCGGGCGCTGCTCCCTACTAGGTGCGGATCTCCTCCACATGCTCTGGCTCTGTCCTGCCCTCCAACAGTATTGGGATGGGGTGACTACGTTGCTCCGACATTGCACCAAGGAACATGTGCAGAGAACATGGGAAGCCTGCGTACTGGGATTGTACAAACGTACGCGACTAAACAAGGTCCAGGCCCGATACTGGGATCTCTGACTCATCACGGCCAAGAGACTGCTTACCAGGCGGTGGAAGGCTGACACACCCCCACACATCCGCCATTGGAGCCTGTAGCTAGCGAATTGGGCATGAGCGGAGAGCACTGTACTGCGAAGAGAGGAGACGGCGGGACTCAGGAAATTTCCTATCGCACAACACTGGGACGACATCCTACACTCCTTTCAGCAGAAATGTGTGGAACAGGGATTACGTGAAGAGCTGCATGCTGCCCCCCTTCCCCTCCCACTACCGGTTCCTACGAGCCCCATACACTACACTGACCGCCGCCCACACGGCCACCGTGCTCTGCCCACCGTATACCACGTGCTTGACCGTTCCACGCTGGCGGTTGTCCTGCCCCTCCCAAACATACATCACCACGCGCAGCGATGTGACATGGACCCGGACACCGAAAGCTTACTCTGAAACGCTGCACCCAACAAACCCTCATGGTGGGGTTCCCCCCCTTGTGCACTTGACACACGGGAAGCCGGCCATCCCCCCGATCTCCTACCTGCCCACCCCCTGCGCCATAGCTGACACACTGACACCGCGCTTCCCCTCCCGACCGAATGGCTATCTCTGCTTCTATCCACCCCTACCTGTCTTTTTGCACACCCTATGTTACTGTTTTATGGTTTCTTAATATTCTGGTTTTATCTCCTTTTGGACCAAGCCCTTCCAGATAGAACTCTGCACTCAAACTTTACGAGACCTTCGGGTGTGACAGCTGGGCCTAGGCGTATCGTCTGAGTGCCAAAATAAATAGCGGTCACTCCCGACAGGGTAGGCGAGCGGAGCGACCACACGCTCCCAACGCGCTTGGACGCTACGCAACCTCATCACTCATTTATGTAACATCATGCTCACTTAAAGGACGACCTAAATTGATACCCTTCCTAACGATACACAAGAGCCATAGTGGGCTCAACCGAAACTGAAAATGCTGATGAGTGCCGAGCCAACGCAGTACATCTGCCTTCGCAAACTATATAAGAAAAATCCCATAGACCCACACTTTCATGGCGCCGAATGATTGTATGAATGCAAAGTATCGTGACATGTTGAAATACGCTGCCGAACCCCAGGGTTGTCGGCCTTGAAGCTGTGTTCTCTTATTACACCTAATGCAATATTCATTGATCACAGCTGGCCCGGCTGGGTTGTAAGCTGAATGCTGTGTACAGTACATGTTGGTCAATAAAGGTCTTTTAAAAAAAAAAAAAAAAAAAAAAAAAAAATGGATCCGAAGACAGTTGAAAGCCCACAGAGAAGGTGCTGAACAAACACCTATTTGAGAATTTCTTAGTGGTACGATAAGTTGCTTGCCTGAAGCAGTGGGGGTTTGGGACACGTCAGGCTTATGTTAAAAAAAATAGAACTAATAATAAATTAATGATATTGTCTAGTTTACTTCAGAGTAATGTTGTCTGGCAGATTTTGTGATGGCAGGGACATGTTAGGGATTTTGGGTAGCCTGACCAAAACTATTTTGGAGGCCCCTGTTCAGTACAGGTTTGAGTTTAAATGATTCACTTTCCGCTCTGCAATATCCTCTTTAGCCAGGCTACTAATGGTGCCCAGGCACTGTAGTCGAAATTCTAAAAGCGTTTACATCTAATATTCAGAGATAGTGATGTGTTTTCACTGTTGTAACAAAGCAGCAGCCCGCTAATTTTACAGTGAATACTATCGGTGACCACCTCAACTGTGTTTTAATTGCGATTACTGCAAAAGTAACTTGTACTCACGAGCCCAAGTCCCTAAACCCACTGCAGCCGATTAAACGCTGCTTGGATCTGCCTCGTCTTCTTAGCGCCCAACATCTTGGTGGGGAATCTGGGCGAGCGGTCTAGTGCTCGGCCCCTCCCGCACCTGACACTACAAAAACCCTGCTAATTCACCCGCATTTCTGATTGAGAGAGTGTAAGTGTCTGTCCTGAGGCGGAAGCCGGGACTGGTATGCTGTAAATTGAATTTACACCGCATTTTTAAAACTGCACGTTTATTTCTTTGTTTTGCACTCAACTGTGTTTTAATTGCGATTACTGCAAAATTAACTTGTACTCACGAGCCCAAGTCCCTAAACCCACTGCAGCCGATTAAACGCTGCTTGGATCTGCCTCGTCTTCTTAGCGCCCAACATCTTTGTGGGGAATCTGTGCGAGCGGTCTAGTGCTCGGCCCCTCCCGCACCTGACACTACAAAATGGCCCCTCCTCACAGGGAGCGCAGCGGACGGGCGCAGCGGGCACGCCGGCAGCGCGCCAAAGGCGCGCCTAAGGCAAGCCCGTCTGCGCCCGTCCGCGCCAGTACGGGGCAAGGGGCACTACACTCTGCGCACCTACTGAAATACTCTGTAATAGACCTATGCAACCTACATGGAGCACACCATCTATTAGACAAAACTACTAGGAACCGCATTGAGAGTCTGGGACTCCTGCAGCAACGTGATAAACTCCCGGAAATGCTAGGCATTCAAAGGAACCACAAGGTAACCACTTCCCACAAATATACGACTTTCAGGGTGTTCTACTTAAACACACGCTCCCTAGTCAAACATCAACTGGAAATATTCACGTTACTTTCCACTGACTTACCTGATATCCTGTTTCTAACCGAAACATGGATTACTCCTGATTCTGCTCCTGACATATTGGCTGCACTCCCTACCGACTATTACATACTGCATACTGATCGTCCATCTGGAAAAGCCGGTGGAGGAGTGGCTGCCATTATTCGGCGCAAGCACGATTTTAGATCGATCGACTCCCTTAATCTAGCTAGTGCAGACAACCTTGTGATTAAACTTGATTCGGATCACACATCACTGATATGCGTAGTCGTTTATAGACCCCCTCAGTCTATGCCGCTCTTCCCCATCACCTTGAGCGAACAGATAGCCAATCTAGCAACCAATTATTCCAACGTCTTGCTGATTGGCGATTTCAACTACTGGTTTGGTGATCAAACCGGCGGACCTCACTCCCTGGAATTCACCAACCTTCTGACAAACTTTAATCTTACACAGCATATCTCTAGGCCAACACATAATAAGGGCCACATATTGGACCAAGTCTGGACTACAAATCCTATCATCTCTACTCTGAGGATATACCCATGTATATGGTCTGACCATTTTTTGGTGACATTTGACCTCACCTTGGTCACTAGGGCTAAATCCCCTTTGGTTGAGGGTGGGACTGCTAGATGTTGGAAATCTCTTGATATATCTGAATTCACGAACTTTTTGGCTGGATCTACACCCAGCCCGGTAGAGAATGTGGACTTCTTTGATAAACAGATTTCTGATTGGTTAAAAAAAGCAAGCGATCATTTTGCCCCCCCCAAAAAAAATCAAAATAAACCGGAAAGCGGAAGCTCATAAATGGTTCTCTCCCAAATTAAAGGAGATGAAACTATTATTCCGTCAGAAGGAGAGGAAATGGAGTGCTCGTTACGACCCTGGAGATAAGATCCTTTATAGACAAGAACAGGTAGCCTACAAAATCTATCAAGGTAGCCAAGATAGAATATTTCTCCAGTATTAGGGGTGTCTTTCATAGATTCACATGCCTGAATCATTCCCCGTCGTCGGAGTAGGAGTCCCACGGTATATAAAAAAGCAGTAATATGCCATTTGTACATAGCAAATAACAGTTATAATAAACCAGGAAGTAAAATAGCCTCAGCTACCAATGGAAAAACTTCCACATTAGTGACTATCTAAGTCATTATGTTAGACCAAACTGCAGCCAATCAGGCCACAGTTCCCACCAAGGTATTCTCCCCAGAGACCCAGGCTGTCAGATTTTTTACCGCACGTCGTGTGATAGGGAGTCTCTCTGAGCTCTGCTCAGTTTTTTCTCTACTTGAAAGTTCCCACTTTCAAACATGTCTACATCTAAGTCCCTTTTCAGGGCCTGTGATTCTTGCGGCAAGGCAAGACTTTTTAAGGAGGACCCGCATACTTTATGCATTTATTGCTTGTATCCGGATCATCAAGCAAAGGAGTGCAAGATTTGTCGCACTTTTCCTGCCAAGACCCTCAGGGACAGAGAGGGTCGCCTACTCCTGTGGATCCAGAGGAATAAAGATAAGGACTTGCCACTTTCTGAGGTAGGAAGTTTGGCCTCTATATCTTCTGTGGGATCTAGAAAAAGAATGGCTGAGGGTAAGGTGACTACCCCTAATGCTAAAGTGGCGAAGCAGGCCCAGCTCACTCTTGACGCTGACGAGCCATCTACCTCAAAAATGAGAAAATCCTCTGACAAATCTGTGAAGCCAGTATCTAAAAAGACTGCGTCTTTATCGTCACCTCAGAGGCCAGTTACCAAGGCAGCGACTTCTCTGCCGGTTTCCTGTCAGACAGCCACTCCAGTGACTTCTACTATGTCATTTTCCTCACCTAAACCTTCCTTGGTGATGTCCTAGGCGTCCTCTTCAACTTTTGTCCATGTCCAGATTCGTCCCATCTCGTCGACGAAGAAGGTCTCTCCAACCGTCGACGAGCCTCCGTCGAAGACGCACTCATCGGCGTCGACAAAAACCTTGCCGTCGACGACAGCTTTACCGTCGACGAAGAAAGCTTTACCGTCGACGACGTCACCGTCGACGAAGGTGCCGTCGACCATCCCATCGTCGACGAAGAAAACCCCGTCGACCATTCAGCTATCCACAAAAAAGACCCCGTCGACGACCACGTCTACGAAGATCCCGTCGACGACCCCGTCGACGAAGAAGTTGGTTCCGTCGACGGCACCGTCGACGGCCCCGTCGACGACCTCGTCGACGAAGAAAACAGTTCTGTCGGCGCCGTCGTCGACGACGAAACACGCCACGTCGACGAAGTCCCAACCACATTTGTCGACGGAACATTCAACGGCGGCGTCTGCATTGCCCAAGACAAAATCTACGCCACAACACATCCCAGTGGCTCAAGACAATCCAGTAACTCCAAAGCTGTCATCTTGCACAGAGATCCAAGTCTGGTCAGCCAAGAGTAACGTTATCTCTTTGCCATCTCCAGCCACCACTGCGGCACTACTACAGCAGCGCCCATCCCAGTCTGCATGTATGTCGCCACTAACAATGCCAGACAGGCTCTAGGACTCTGAGGTAGAGGACTCTGGTGATGATCTATTTCCAGCAGCCAAAAGTCCTTCTGAACTACTTATCCTGGTAAAAGATCAGGAGGAAGAGGAGCAAGTGACACATTCGCCCAGGTTGGATACTGCACCACCACCAGGGACACAAATGCCCATGGAACTTTTCAGAAATTTAATGTCCATGTTGGACGATTACTATCAACGTTTTCCGCCCTCGGAGTCTGGTGACTCGCACATCTCGTCCCCACAGCCCAGAGTAGTCCCAGATTCCATGCCTACTATACCTGAAGAAACGGGGCACAACCCACGCATACCGGTGCCCTATAACCAAACGGAGGATGAACTTAATGAGGATGAGGCTCAGGAAGAAGGTGAATTGAATGAATCAGATTCGTCGGAGTATGAAGATTATCAAGCGGACTCACCTTCTCCAGATGAACAACCAAAGTCTGAATCGCCACCTGTGGATATTGCGAATTTCCATAGGATTATGGACAATGCCACCAAGAGGTTCCTCATTACCATGGAGACTAAACAGGACGATTGTTTCCTGTATGATTTAAAAAATTTGTCTCAGAGGCAAAGTTGGTCTATTCCGATTATAGACTTTATTTGGAACGAAGGTAAAAAGATCATGGCCACACCGAATTCTTTACCTCCAGTTTTACCTCGAGTGGATAAAAAATACAGAGCACCAGCTTCTTCACCGGCTTGCCTGATTGGCCAGGCCAAGACAGATTCAGTCATTGCCCAGGCAGCTCAAAAAAGAGCAAAGAACCCGTTGTCTCAAATCTCCACTCCGACGGACAGGGACGGGAGACGACTCGATACCATTGGGAAGAAGGTGTCAACGATTGCAGCAACCACAGTGAGGGTTGCTAATTCTATGGCAATTCTTGGCCGATACGATAGACAAATGTGGTCTGACATATCGCCTTACATTAAGAAACTGCCTGAACCGGACCGGTCTGAGGCTATCAAAATTCTGCAAGAAGGGGAGTGTGCATCGTCAGAGATCATTGATGCTGCAGTGGATGTAGCAGCTACAGGATTCAGACAATTGGCAGGAGCCGCAGTCCTTCGGAGAGAGGGATGGTTGAAATCTACATCCTTTAGGCAGGAGGTACAGGCCAAAGTGTTAAACATGGCTTATGATGGCGAGAACCTATTCGGCTCGCATGTAGATGACGCTTTGCAGGCCATAAAAAAGGATACGGAAACTGCACGATCTTTGGGTACTCTGCAGTATCGCAAATCTTCCTTTCGTGGCTCTAGAGGAAGAGGAAGTTTCTCAAATAGAGGAGGATATTACCAACAACGCTCCTATTCAAACACTCAAAACACCCAGAGGTACCAGCCATATAACCAAAAACCTTATGGCCAAAGAAGGAATACTTACTCACAGCCCCGAGGAAAAGCCACATTTCGAGGGAGAGATAACACCAACAAGAAGTGAGAATCACTTCCTGCCGCCAATGTGTCCCAGCCAAAAACGAATTGGAGGAAGAATATCCCTACATTGCTCAAAATGGTCAAAGATTACTACAGACAAATGGGTGCTGGATGTGGTATCCAAAGGCCACATATTAGAATTTGTAAAGACCCCTCCAAATTCACCACCAAAGGGACCGCCCCCGGCACATCTCAAGGAGCTATTCATCCAAATCAATACAATGATTCGAAAGGGGGCAATCGAGAGAGTACCTCAACACCAGAGAGGAACAGGCTTTTACTCTTGTTTTTTCTTGATACGCAAAAAATCAGGGGAATGGCGCCCAATCCTCGATTTGCGTGCCCTGAACAAATACATCAAAAAATTGACGTTCAGAATGTTAACTCTCCAAGAGATCCTCCAGTTTTTGGCAGAAGGAGACCACTTGGCAACACTCGACCTTCAGGATGCCTACTTCCACGTCCCTATCTTCCCCAGACACAGGAAGTTCCTAAGGTTCAGAGTGGCTGGCAGGGATGTCCAATTCAAGGTGCTTCCCTTTGGACTACGTTCAGCCCCGAGGGTATTCACGAAAATGCTAGCACCTGTAGCGGCCCACCTACGATTACAGGGGATTCAGATATACCCATATCTGGACGATTGCCTTATCAAGGCCAATTCCTACGACACAGCAAACGAACATGTACAAAAATGCCTTTGCCTGTTTCAAAGCCTGGGGGTTTCAGTGAACTTCGAGAAATCGGATCTAATTCCATCACGGAGGAAGTCTTTCCTAGGAGCAACGCTGGATTCCAAGCTCGCTCAGGTCTTCATTTCAAAAGAAAGACAGGAGAAGATCCGAACAATGGCAACCATCCTCCTCAGAAAAGAGTGCGTTTCTGTTCGGAGATTCAAATCTTTCCTAGGGATGATCTCATCGTGCATCCCTCTCACTCCAAACTGTCGTCTGAGGATGAGACCCTTACAAGAGGAACTCAGTCACCAATGGGTGCAGATATCAGGTTCCTTCGAGGATATCATTACCTTAACACAGCGAATGAAGGATACAATCCTATGGTGGAGTCAGAAACACCACCTGCAAGTAGGCTGTGCTTTCCTCGCAGAAGTCCCCAGATACATAGTGACCACGGATGCCTCGCTAGAAGGTTGGGGCGCTCACCTTCAAGGGATGACGATCAGTGGCAAATGGGACACTCAACAACAGACATGGCACATCAATCTGTTGGAATTAAGGGCCATTTTCCTCGCCTTAAAATCCTTTCAGGCAGTTCTACAAGGCTCGACAGTGTTAATTCGAACAGACAACACAACGAGCATGCATTACCTGAACAAGCAGGGGGGCACAAGATCAGCCCGATTGTCTCACCAGGCTCAAGAGATCTGGAATTGGGCTCTGGATCACGACATCAACTTGTCAGCGGTGCATGTTCCAGGAGTAGCCAATGTACTAGCAGATTCGCTGAGCAGATCCAAGAACAGCACTCACGAATGGGAACTGCATCAACCAGCGCTGGATCGGATCTTCCAGAGATGGGGTTTCCCCGATCTGGATCTTTTTGCAACTTATCACAACAGGAAATGTACTCATTTTGCGAGCTGGATTCCCCACAAAGAATCTTGCGGGGATGCTCTGTCCATGAATTGGGAACGGATATTTGCCTACGCCTTCCCGCCAATTCCGTTAATTCCCAAGGTCATCAAGAAAATGAGGAAACAACCGTGTCGAATAATCCTGATTGCTCCACGGTGGCCACGACAGTATTGGTTCACACAGCTTCTCCTTCTGTCAGAGCGCGAGCCAGTCCAACTGCCTCAACTTCCAAATCTTCTGACAATTCAAGATGGCAGGGTGTGTCATCCGGACCCTCATTCTCTGAAATTATCAGCTTGGCTCCTCAACACCATGAATTTGCACACTTGAACATTCCACAGGACTGTCAAGAAGTCCTGGCCAATGCTAGAGCGCCTTCAACAAACAAAACTTACAAACTGAAGTGGAAGCGTTTTTGTGTTTGGTGCCAAACTATGAATCTACATCCAATGAAGGCGGAACCGGAACAGATCTTACCCTTCTTTCTGCAGTTGGCTAAGTCAGGTTTGGCGCACTCAACACTTAAAGTGTTTTTAGCGGCCATATCACGATACCGTCAGGATGGTAAGAATTCTCTATACTCCTCAAGAATAATCCAACAATTCTTTAAAGGTTTATTTCGTATGTTTCCTCCTGTACGTCGACCACCTCCATCTTGGCATTTGAATATAGTACTGGCTCAGCTTATGCGCCATCCCTTTGAGCCTATCCATAAGGTCGATCTCAAGTTCATCACCTGGAAGGTTGCATTACTGCTGGCATTAACATCTGCCAGACGGGTGAGTGACATGCAAGCGTTCACCACTAAGCCACCATTCTTGCAATTCACACATGACTCTGTGATACTACGCACCAACCCGAAGTACATGCCCAAGGTACCATCGGATTTTCATCTAAATGAGCCAGTGATACTTAAGACATTTTTTCCCAATCCGCAGTCACCAGCTGAGCAGACTTTACACACTTTAGACATTAAGAGATGCCTTAAATTTTATCTTTCAAGAACAGCTGCCATCAGAAAAACGGATCAGCTATTTGTAGCGCATGGCAGACCTAGACAAGGTTGTGCTGTTACAAAACAGACTATCACCAGGTGGGTCTCATCCACGATAGGGCTCTGCCATCAACAAGCAGGTAAACCCTTACAGACCTTACCTAGAGCGCATTCTACGAGAGCAGTCTCCTCTTCAACTGCTTTGTTTGCTGGTGTGCCTCTCCCGCTCATTTGCAGAGCCGCAACATGGTCCAGCAGACACACATTCACGAGGCATTACTGTCTGGATTCTTCAAGTGATACTGATGCCTCGGTGGGGAGAGCAGTCCTGCGTAATCTTTTTCAATAAGGTGAGCCTCTGGTGATCTCTCCCACCTCCTTTTGCTCTTTGACGCTTTCATATGTTATTGCATTGCTTTCTTTTCATGCATGAAAACTGTTCTTTTGGCGTCCAAGAGCGACATATTGTATTACTGCTAACTACTCGGATTCAGGCATGTGAATCTATGAAAGACACCCCTAATACTGGAGCAGAACAATAGTTACTTACCTGTAATCTGTGGTTCTCCAGTATTGGTGTCTTTCATAGATTCACATGCACCCACCCACCTCCCGTCTCACCCAGACTGTTTAGATATATATTAGATACTCTGGTACACTCCAGTGCTACAAAAAATCTGACAGCCTGGGTCTCTGGGGAGAATACCTTGGTGGGAACTGTGGCCTGATTGGCTGCAGTTTGGTCTAACATAATGACTTAGATAGTCACTAATGTGGAAGTTTTTCCATTGGTAGCTGAGGCTATTTTACTTCCTGGTTTATTATAACTGTTATTTGCTATGTACAAATGGCATATTACTGCTTTTTTATATACCGTGGGACTCCTACTCCGACGACGGGGAATGATTCAGGCATGTGAATCTATGAAAGACACCAATACTGGAGAACCACAGATTACAGGTAAGTAACTATTGTTCTTCTCCTCTAAGATCTTAACGTCTGTTAACAAATCAAGAGAAATCTTCTCGATCGTGGATGACATTTCCAACCCTGACAGAGTATCATCTAAACCAATTCCCACACAGGAACTTTGTGACAAATTGAACACATTCTTCCTAGAAAAAATCACAGCAATTAAAGCTAGCATTACTTGCTCTCCATCAGCTGTGATCCCGCCTGACTCCTTCAGGAATACCTGTACGATGGACAGCTTCCCTACAATCGATGCAGAATCATTCACTTCTTTGATGTCTAAAGTTAAATCTGGATCCCCCCGTGATTGCTGCCCCCCACACATAATGAGGGAAGTCTTTTCCATTCTTCCTCAACCCGCTCTATCCCTTTTAAATTCATCACTCATTCAAGGTTGCGTCCCAAAATCTTTTAAGGACGCCACTGTGGTCCCTCTAATAAAAAAGGTTGGTGCTGACTTATCAGAACCATCTAATTACCGCCCCATCTCCTTGCTTCCATACTTAGCTAAGATTTTGGAGGCACATGTTGCGAAATCTATGTCTGCCTTTATAGAACAGTCCGAACATCTGGACCCTCATCAAGCCGGCTTTCGTCCAGGGCATTCGACTGAGATGGTTATCTTGGCTGTCCTGGACGAGCTCCGTAGGGAAGCTGACATCGGAGCCCCCCAGGCTCTGGTCCTCCTGGATTTGTCTGCCGCGTTCGACACGGTGGACCATAAGATCCTGGTGGACCGTGTCGGACGCGCGGGCTTTCAGGGCAGAGCTTTGAGTTGGATTACCTCCTTTCTGGAGGACCGAACACAGGCTGTCCGCCTGGCAAACTTTACAGCGCCAGGGTTGAGTACCACGTGCGGGGTTCCCCAGGGTTCCTCCCTATCCCCACACCTGTTTAACATCTATTTACTCCCCCTTATCAAAGCCTTAAAACAGAGGAAAGTAACAACATTTAATTACGCAGATGATCTGCAGCTTTCCTTCACTATAGATAATTCAACTGAATCTATTACCAACTTCCAGGATACCATGGTGTTTATCCGGAATTGGATGGATCACAACCATCTGAAATTGAACCCCGGAAAAACGGAGGTACTGCTGATAGGAGATAGCTGTATCTCCTGGGGCCACCACTATTGGCCAGCAGAACTAGGGTCTTTCCCTAAACCATCCTCCTCCGTAAAAAGTTTGGGGGTGATTATTGACAAAGATTTGTCTCTAAACACTCAAGTAGGTTCAGTAGTTTCTAAATGTTTTTTCCAACTGCGAAAAATCCAAAAGATACATCATCTGCTCACCCAGGCAGCACTGATACAAGTTGTTATCGGCCTAGTCTTATCCCATCTAGACTATGCTAATTCTATCTATCTAGGCCTCCCCTCTTATCAGATCAAGAGGCTCCAGCTTGTACAGAACCAGGCAGCAAGACTGATCTATCAACAGCCCAAGTGGCAATCGGCTAGATCTTTGATAAAAAAGCTGCATTGGCTCCCACTGCTACAGCGGGCCACCTTCAAAACCGCCTGCCTCACATTTAAATCCCTAAATTGTTATAGTCCAACCTTTATTAACAAATTGATCCTGAGGTATGTTCCAACCCGCGACCTCCGCTCTAAACATCAAAATCTGTTGGTGAGCACAAAATTTAAACGCAAACGACATGGTGGGTGTCGATTTGCATATTTGGCACCACAACTATGGAACTCACTCCCATGGGAAATCCGTTCCTGCCCCGACCTACTTCAGTTCAGAAAGCAGCTTAAAACATGGCTGTTTATACAGGCACATTAGTAATCCGTCCCTACCGAAGTCAGGTCAGAACAGTCAACTCAGAACTACTCAAATAGCGCCATGAAACCTTGGTCAAAGTGCGCTTTACAAATGGGTTGTAACATAACATAACATATGAATTTGGGTGCGCATGTTAGTGCAGAGTGGGACAAATGAATGTCTGGTTAGTGATGGGCTTATTGGAGTGAGATTGCAGATTGAGCAGTGAGGGGGACAGGTGAGTGAAGTGTCACATGAGTGCACGGTGAGTAGTGTGCTCGTGTGACTGCAGAGCGAGGTACAGGGTGAACAGAGCAAGTGCATTGTGAGTGCAGATTTATCACTGTGAGTGGAGGGTAAATGGGTAAATGGTGTGAGTGCATGGTGATTAGTGTGATTGCACGGTGAGCGGGTGAATGGTGTGAGTGCATGGTGATCAGTGTGAGCACATTGTGATCGCTGTGAGTGCAGTGATCACTGAGTGGAAGGTAAGTGGGTGAATAGTGTGAGTGCATCGGGATCAGTGTGAGGGTGAAAGTGAAGGACGAGAATGAGGAGTGAGTGGTCTGAATTCAGGGTGCATTACCAGAACCTTGAAGTAACTCAGCATGATATTGACGGCAGTGTAGGGTTTCAAATGTGTTAAACTATTGCTATTATGGCAGTAACCAGGGATCAGGGTGGAGGAAATAAATAATGTGCTGATCCCTCAACAAACTTCCAGTTTTAAGACAGAAAAGTCACATTACAAAGGAATACATACTTCTTATTCATAACCATATTTAGCAATTTGCAGGCCGTTTAAACAAAACATGGCTGGCCTGCCTGTGTAATTTTAAAAGAAACTTTCAGGGCCGTTTTAGGGATTTTGGGGGCCCTGGGCCAAATGTATTTTGGGGGCCCCTGTTCGGACCAACTTTGATTTTATGATCCAGTCTCAGCTCTATCATGCCTTCTTTGGTCAAATACTAAATGTGTGTACATCTAATATTCAGGGATAGTGATGTGTGTTTTCATTATGTAACACAACAGCAGTTCACTAATATTACTGCAAATTATCTCTGTCACACCCTCCCATTTCTCATATGTGAGGTCCTGTATTGAGCTCAAATAAGCTTTTTTAATGGATGTTGCATGACACATAAACACATTTTGTCTGCAAAATGTCTGTAATAGACTCTCAAACATTAAAAATGAATGATTGATGGTGGAGTGGAACTACCTTTTTGCTGTCCTCCCACATCTGGGATTTGGTCCTAAGTTCTGCGCATGGACCCGCCTCCTCTATGCAAGACCTCTGGCACGTGTAACAGCTAATGGGCACCTATCAGAGGCTATACTGCTGACGAGGGGGACACGTCAGGGTTGTCCCCTGTCACCGCTCCTCTTTGCATTAATGTTAGAACCCCTGGCGACCTGGATTAGAGGTGCACCATTATTGAAAGGCATACGATGGACGGAAGGGTGGGAGGACCGCCTTTCTCTCTAAGCTGATGACGTCCTGGTATACCTCACGGATACCGAGAGCTCCATGCCGGTGCTCCTGGAGGCGTGTGACAGTTTCGGGAAAATATCAGGATACACTATCAACTGGTCCAAGTCAGTCTTATATGTGCTAAAGGGCCCCACACCACGGCTCTCTGAGAATTGCCGGCTAGTAGTCTCGCAGGACTCATTTAAATACGTAGGCATTCACGTTACGACAGACACAGACACATTTTTCTCCAAGAATCTGGCGCCCCCCCTAGACCGCTTGAAACGAGACGTGAAACATTGGGAGTCCCTTCCCTTGATACTGCTGGGTAGGCCGTATTGTTCAAAATGATGGCCCTACCTCGGTTTGTATACGCCCTTGAAAACACACCATATCCAGTATCGCCAACATATTTCAAACAAATAGCAGCACAAGTATCCACGCTACTCTGGGGTAGCAGGCCGGCGCGAATTGCCCGAGCAAAATTGCATCGTGGCTGGTACGATGGAGGACTAGCCCTCCCGAACATCCAGATGTATTATTGGGCGGCACACCTCAAAATCATTAACCAATGGATACATGCCTCGCAGGCAGACCCCGCATACCGGGCAGATAGGGCTCAACTGGGAACAGGAAATATGCCCGCAGTTCTATACGACAAAGGGCAAGCAGCAAAACTGACGGGACCTACAAAACGTACAGCCATGCTGTGGCACGCAGCGCAGACACGGATGGGGTGGAAGGGGGTCATTACCAAACTCACCCCTCTCTGGGACACTAAACGGCTAGGACACCTGAGAAAAAGCAAAGGGTTTGACCAATTGGACGCAATCGGTATTTCCACGGTGGAAGACCTTTGGGACAGGGGGGACGTGCTGCCATTTAACCAGCTCCGGCAACAATATGTCCTAGGCCCGACAGAGACTTTCCGCTACGCACAAATACGCCACGCGCTACTGGCGGTATTACCACAAGACACTGAAGTCCCTGAGGCATCCCCACTAGAAGATCGACTGCTTACAGACCACATGCCCAAGAGCGCCAAGTCCTTTACGTATCGCAAAATAATCAACAATCTGCCAGACCCTACAGCCCCGCTAAGAGATAGGTGGGTGGAGGATGTGGCAGACATGGACGAACCAGAATGGCAGGAGGCCCTGGCCTCGCCCAAAGAGGTAGGAATACCTGCAAGACTTAGACTGGTGCAGTTAAAGATCTTACACCGCACATATCATACTAGAACAACACTGCACAAAATGGGTAGAGCACAACATCCATATTGCCTCAGGGGGTGTGGGGAGGAGGGATCCTTTTTTCACATGTTGTGGGACTGCTCAGCAATAGCAGATTATTGGCGGGTGGTTCTACGAACAATGTCACAGACAATGGGGGTGTCACTTCTGCCAGAACCGCGCAGATGCCTCTTAAACGTGTAGGAACCAAATTATCTTGCGCGTCCTGGGAAAGCATGGGTCACAGAAATGGGGGGCAGTGGAGCTACCTTCGCTAGCGACCTGGTGTAGGGATATGGACCTCAATATGCTAGCAGAGAGGACAGTCTATATAAATGGGAAATGTCCTCAGAAATGGACCAAAATATGGGCATCAAGGAATGCATACCGGGGAGACATATGTGATCCGATGCCTGCCTCTGATGTGGACAGTTCAGATGAGGAATCTGGGGATGAGTAGAGTGACAGTGATAAACAGACTGCCTAAGGTTATGATTGATGATGTCCAATCGTATGAGGGGTTGTACATGGACATATATCAATGGTTCTGCAAACTAATTGTAACATGCGGTTATGATTATCATGTTATTTTTGCCGAAGTTTTGAGTGAAACAATAAAAACAGATTTAAAAAAAAAAGCATTTGCAATGCAATAGGTCTCGCATTAGGAAAGTTTGAGTTATTTGTCCTGTACATGACAAATTTGTTATTTATGTGTTATTTTTGAAAATTGTGAAATTAATAGCTTTGTCATTTACAATGGTAATACTTTTATTTTTTGACAATGTGACACCTATAGCATTTTTAATGCAACATGTTTTGTATTTACGTGACTTAGAAGTATTGATTTTACAAATAATTTTTTTTCTAAATAATTAATACTTAAATAAAAGTTATTGTAATTTATAATGTCAATAGCTTAAACTGTTGTAAATAACTTTTGTGAAGATTATGTTCAGTGTATTTTATTGTGACTAAAACATAAGAACAGAAGTGAAATATCAACATTTTTATGTGACATTTGTAATAAAGCTTGAAACATTGAGAGAACATATTTGAATGAGTTGTTGAATGTTTGCACAGATTGATACTGTGGTGGCGCTGAGTGATGTGGTGGCGACAAGTGATGCTGTGGCGTTCAGTGATGCTGTGGTAGCGCATCGTGATGTTGTGGTGCCCCAGAGTGATGCTGTTGTTGTGCGATAGATAGATAGAGTGAGGGCGATAGATAGATGGAGTGAGGGCGATAGATATGGAGTGAGGGCGATAGATAGATAGAGTGAGGGCGATAGATAGATAGAGTAAGGGCGATAGAGTGAGGGCGATAGATAGATAGAGTGAGGGCGATAGATAGATAGAGTGAGGGCGATAGATAGATAGAGTGAGGGCGATAGGTAGAGTGAGGGCGATAGATAGAGTGAGGGTGATAGATAGAGTGAGGGCGATGGATAGATGTGTGTGGTTGTGTGTGTGTGGTTGTATGTGTGTTGTTGTATGTGTGTGCGTGCATGGTTGTATGTATGTAAGTGTGCCGTTACAGAAGGATGTATGTGGAAGAGAGCAACAGATCAGCATATTATAAGAGAACAGAGAGTTAAAGAAGGATGCGTGTTGAAGAGATCAGCAGTTCAGCACAGGAGAAGAGAACAGGGAGTTAGAGAAAGAGGCGGGTGGAAGAGAACAGCAGTTTAGCACCGAAGAAGAAAACAGTGAGTTAAAGAAGAAGGCGGGTGGAAGAGAGCAGCAGATTAGCACAGGAGAAGAGAACAGTGAGTTAGAGAAGGAGGCAGAGTGGAAGAGAGCAGCAGATCAGCATGGGAGAAGAGAAGACTAGGGAGTTGGAGAAGGAGGTGGGTGACAGAGAGCAGCATAACATCACAGCAGAAGAGAACATGGAGTTAAAGAAGGAGGCGGGTGGAAGAGAGCAGCAGATCAGCACAGGAGAAGAGAACTGGGAGTTAAAAAGGATGCAGGGTGGAAGAGAACAGCAGATCCGCACAGGAGAAGAGAACAGGGAGTTAGAGAAAGAGGCGGGTGGAAGAGAACAGCAGTTTAGCACAGGAGAAGAAAACAGTGAGTTAAAGAAGGAGGCGGGGTGGAAGAAAGCAGCAGATTAGCACAGTAGAAGAGAACAGTGAGTTAGAGAAGGAGGCAGAGTGGAAGAGAGCAGCGGATCAGCATGGGAGAAGAGAAGAGAACAGGGAGTTAGAGAAGGAGGTGGGTGGAAGATTGGAGCATATCAGCACAGCAGAAGAGAACAGGGAGTTAAAGAAGGAGTTGGGGTGGAAGAGAGCAGCAGATCTGCACAGGAGAAGAGAACAGTGAGTTAGAGAAGGAAGCAGAGTGGAAGAGAGCAGCAGATCAGCATAAGAGAACAGGGAGTTAAAGAAGGAGGCGGGTGGAAGAGAGAAGCAGGTCAGCAGAGGGCTAAAAGAAGAGAACAGGGAGTTAGAGAAGGAGGCGGTGTAATAGAGCAGTAGATTATTACGGGAGAATAGAAGAGAACAGGGAATTAGAGAAGGAGGTGGGTGGAAGAGAGCATCAGATCAGCACAGCAAAAGAGAACAGGGAGTTAAAGAAGGAGGTGGGTGGAAGAGAGCAGCAGATTAGCACAGGAGAAGAGAACAGTGAGTTAGAGAAGGATGCGATGTGGAAGAGAGCAGCAGATCAGCATAAGAGAACAGGGAGTTAAAGAAGGAGGTGGGGTGGAAGAGAGCAGCAGATTAGTACAGGAGAAGAGAACAGTGAGTTAGAGAAGGATGCGATGTGGAAGAGCAGCAGATCAGCATAAGAGAACAGGAAGTTAAAGAAGGAGGTGGGGTGGAAGAGAGCAGCAGGCCAGCAGAGGGCTAAAAGGAGAGAACAGGTAGTTAGAGAAGGTGGTGGGTGGAAGAGAGCAGCAGATCAGCACAGCAGAAGAGAACAGGGAGTTACAGAAGGAGGTGGGTGGAAGAGAGCATCAGATCAGCACAGCATAAGAGTACAGGGAGTTACAGAAGGAGGTGGGTGGAAGAGAGCAGCAGATTAGCACAGGTGAAGAGAACATGGAGTTAAAGAAGGAGGTGGTGTTGAAGAGAGCAGCAGAACAGGACGGGAGAAGAGAACAGGGAGGTAGAGAAGGAGGCAAGTTGAAGAGAGCTGCGGTGATCGCTATTGACTCGGCAGACCGGGCTTGGATCCGCTCATACCTTTCGGCCGGGCTTGGCTCCGCCGAGCCCCCTCTCTGTTTGCAGCGCCTGTGGGCCGGGCTTGGCTCCGCTCTCCCTCTTGGCCGGGCTTGGCTCCGCTGAGCCCCCTCTCTACACTTATCAGCTGGACTACACTTCCCAGCTGTCCCGCCAGCGGCAAGGACGCCGCATCCGTCATCGCGTCGTGCCAGGAGGCGCATAAAGGGCATACCGGGGCCGAGTCCCCTTTGTGATCGCTATTGACTGGGCAGACTTGTTCCCTGCGGGCCGGGCTTGGCTCCGCTCATACCTTTCGGCCGGGCTTGGCTCCGCCGAACCCCCTCTCTGTTTGTAGCGCCTGTGGGCCGGGCTTGGCTCCGCTCTCCCTCTTGGCCGGGCTTGGCTCCGCCGAGCCCCCTCTCTACACTTATCAGCTGTACTACACTTCCCAGCTGTCCCGCCAGCGGCAAGGACGCCGCATCCGTCATCGCATGACGCCAGGTGGCGCATAAAGGGCATACCGGAACTTCGTCCCGCGGGACGCGCGTGGGAGCGCGCCGGGAGAAGCCCGGCAGAAGGGCGGGACCGTCTGTGGCCGTCCGGGGCCGAACGAGGCTGGGCTGGGCCTATCCTCTTACCCCTAGGCCAGGACTCATTGAACTTATTTACAGTAAGCCGCAATTTTTCCGCCATATTCCCACATCTGACATTATTCATTACAAACTCTCTATGAGCACCTAACTGCTTGATACTAATGAAGTAGTCCATAGAGGTTTAGCTAGACTTGCATCAACACCCGCACGCACTATGACTTCACGTGTGTCTAAAGGAAAATCCTCATTAACAGGAGGGACAAAAAGAGGAACTTTAGATAATTATATCACCAGGGCTACCTGAGAAATAGACAGCGACGTCTATCTGTCGACCTTCTTAAATACAAGCGCTCATCTTTGGGTCCAACACAATTAGTCACCTCACCACATAACAGCAAACTAATAGAAAATGAGGGGCACGACCTATCCAGCAATTATAGCATTCCACTACTCCTGCAAGATAGAACTCCCACAACTGATAGAAACAGCGAATCAAATATAAACGTCTCAGCTTCCTCCCTTAACTCGTTACTAGAGGTGGAAGTATTAGCAGAGACGCTCTCACCCACAGTAGAGATTGTCCAAAAAGTTAATAAACGCTGTAAGAATCATACACAAGCCCAAGGTCCACCACCAAAAAAAAGAAGGAAGAGGGGTGGGGACAGAAACGTAGGTAAATGTGCAAAAATATTTATACCATCTATAGAATCAACTAAGAAGCAAGCTATGAGGGATACATCACCTGGTCATAAAAACATACTTCCGGAGGGCTCCTTATCAGAAGGACAAATGGAGGCTATGGAACACCTCCTAAAATCCCTCTTGCTACCTCTTATAGAGAGAGTTAAGAGGCTGGGAGATCAAATGACTCATTTATTGGAAGCCTCCCACTTAAATGAAGAGGCTTTAAAGCAACTTACTCCTCAGAAAAACCAAACTGCATCCCAGTGCTCTACACTGAGACCAACTAAGTCCCACGGGGAATGCCTCCACTAAAACCAGGGCCCGCCCAGACTGCCCCTGTCAGATTGCAGCCGCCCCGACAGCCACCCAGAGAGAAATCTTCAATAGGACCCTCAAACATCCCTAACACTAAAAATATAGTACCAACGAAGGCACCCCGACCACACTCGGCCCAAAACAACAGTGGACACTATATAGATTTACCCCCTGAAGCAGCTAATTATGTCATCATTCTGGCCGGAGTCCCAGTTTTGGCCGACGGTAGGACAGAACCCCATGCCAACCTTAAAAACAAAGTCATACATTGGCTCTGTACTAACAGACCTCTCCCACCACATATAAATGGAGACATAGTGTCTGTTAGACGATCAAATTGGGTGGGTCCCCAGCCAAAAGATATTGAGGGGGATGTTGTGATAATTAATTTTAGGGACCATAGAGTTGTTACTCATATCTCTGATTGGTTCCCGGGGAGAGGAGAAGGCGGCATTTCATCCCGCAATTTGAGCTATTTCTATCCTAAAGCTCTGCTGACCCTCCCAAATTTTCCCTCAATTCCGAATAGATTCAACACCTGACAATCCCCCAGTTATAACACCCTAAATTCAACATCGAGACCCGGCTTCACTGAACTTCCCTTATTCTTCCCACTCAAACGCACCCACAGGCCCCCTTTTCCTCATTTTAGCAGGCCCCATCATATAAACCAAAATGGGCGATGGAATATTCCTTTATACAACCCATTTGAACCACTGTCAAGTCTAGAGGACCTGGACTGACAGCTGATGGCTACACAGGGGCCCTAGCAACTAGTTCTTCCCCCTGGGATCCTAGAAAATCAAAATGGGCGTGAGTGTGACCCCTCATCTGACAGATCTAGCAATACTATTACATCCGGTGAATCCAACGAAACTACTGAAACAGGTAGGCTTCCTCCCATGTCTCATGGGGAACTAACTATACGATCACCGGACGCCAGGGTACAGCTGGACCTTCTATATATTACACCATCTTCCACTCCCAGGGAAGAGGAAACTAGAGACATTGTGATACGCAAGGTACCAAACCCACTTACTTTGTCCCACTCAGTTCTGTCCTGGAACGTGGCAGGCCTGGTAAATAAACTTGCTCAACAGTCTTGGCGGGATTTGGTTGATAAATACACCATCTTGTGTTTACAGGAAACTTGGGCCATAGATCCTGCACACTTACTGGGGTATTGGACCTTTCACTCTCCAGCTTTACCATCCCCTCATGGTAGAAACAGTGGGGGTTTATGTATATATCACAGTACTGTGAGCGGGCTTACTGTCTTCAAAGATTTTTTGACTGAAAATTATCAGATTTTAATCTTTAGATGGGGCACTTCTGCCAACATGATCTTAATTCATTTTTATAATAATGTGTCTACCGATTACCTGGAGAGAGTTACAAATAATCAGTTTTGTGATGTTTCCTCTATAAAGGAAAGAATGGGAGGGGAGTTTTTCCTGGTCTGGGTGGGTGATTTTAACTGCAACATTTGTCAGGACGGCCCGAAGGGCTTGTGCGGCCTCGGAAACCCTACTGACGACAACCCGAGTCTCTTTGCCCATTCTAGGCAGGGTGACATCTTAAATAACTTGTTGTTCTATTTTAATCTTACCTACATAAATGAGTTATGCTCACCAATAATCAAGTTCCAGCCAACCTATCACGGTAGAGGGTGTAATTCTATAATTGACTTTACCCTCCTTTCCACAACGTATGCCCACTTAATAACTTCATGGGAGACTATAGACGTTATTTATGGAGACCATTACCCAATTTCCTTCTCAATAAAAAAGGCAGAATTAGAGCCGTCCCGGAGGGAAAATAGCACCGCATATCAAGAACTGATCACCCTTGCGCGTAAAAACGGTTACACCCTTAACTGGTATAAGGTTAACCCGGCGGGTCTATTAATAAACCTATTGACTAAAATGAGGAAGGAAATTTACATCTGTCTCTCTCCTAGTGACGACCCTTTCATAATTTTGGACTCTTTCTCCAAAATACAATTAACCCTAAAACAACTATTGACCAGATATCATCGCCCAGATTCATACCGCCAAATTGGCTGGTTCGATCATAATTGCACTACCGCATTAAAAACTTTAAAAAAGGCCCATCATGCTACACCTAGATCCCTGTCTGAGATCCGAGAAGCCAGACGTTCTTATCGTCTGGTAATGAAAAACAGGGAGATATCATTGAAACAAGAAGCATGGCAGGCCTTAATTACTGCTTCCAAAAATAGGCATTCAACCTTATTCTGGAAGGTGGTTAATGCTTCTATTTTCCATGACAAAAACAATACAGCGGTGATAGATATTGCTATAAATGGTGAAGTTTGGGTCACTCATTTCGAACATCTCTATGATAACGAAACCCCTTCCACATCAGTACCTTCTGCCCCTACTATTACGTCTGGAAACATGGGAAGTGTTTGCAAGGGAGTTTTCCTTTTGGGAATTTCCTTTACCTGTGATGAGGTTAAAATGGCAATAAGGGAGAGTCCTTCGGGTAAAGCGCCCGGCCCGGATGGTATACCAACCGATGTCTTCAGATATGAAATCGACCTCTGGGCCCCACTTTTAACTAACGTTATGAACAGTGCAAACTTGGTTGGGCTAATATCAACTTGGACTGAGGCCATAGTGGTCCCGATTTTCAAAAAGGGCGACAGACAAGATCCAACCTGTTATCGGCCTATTTCCCTTCGAGACGCCCTAATGAAGGTGGCCGGTCGCATTATCCTAAAGCGAATCCAATCGTGGGCCGACAAAGGAAATATCATATCTAACCTCCAGTATGGTTTTCGCACTGGCATGGGAACAATAGAGCAGAGCTTAAATTTGTATTTTTTAATTTCAAAGTACACCCAGGCCAGAAAAGGGAATCTTTTTATTACTTTTATCGACCTAAGCTCTGCTTTTGACTGTGTGGACCACAACCAACTTTGGTCCACACTTGTAGTGAGTTTATCTAGGTACCTATATTGATACTCCTATTTCTGACCCTTGTCCGGTTATTAATTTACTAATGTCCATACACCGGCACAGAAACCCGTCTTCAGATTAGGTCATAGCGCATGCTGTCACATTAAGCAAGCACTATCCCTTCAGCCCCCTAGAAAGCACACCGAGTTATCAAAACAAATCAAACCTCCAACAGACCTGGGAAATCCCCCGCAGCCATTGTTTTGATTTCGCTTGAGAACTCCTGCAAAGAATGTAAGAACGACCAGTCCTTATGACATTCTTGCTCACGTCTTATGTCCATCCTTACGTCAAACACGACACCTTTCAGGTATAAATATACCGACGCTGCCCTAAGCTAAGACACGGTGGTGACGAGCTTGGAGCAGTCCTGAGACAGAGATACCAACCCTCCAGCCTTCTAAATCCAGGTACTGAACTGACTAACCCCTTACAGAGAATTCTTGAGTCAGATTCTTGGCAAAACAAACTTAACTTAAACTGCTACTTACTTACTCCCTCCCAAGTATTAGGCTTAGGTCAGGTACACCGGGGTAGGCGTAGTTAGAAGCACCAGTTGAGAGCGATTAGTCAATGTATATATGTATGTATATCTTTTATCCATTTTAAGTATCATATGGCTAAGAAACCATATAAATGCTTTTACAGTATTATTTTATAATTCTGTGTTTACTGTATGCACTTTACTTAACTATAAGTATTGCAATAATACCGATTCATTTCTCTTGTATGAGAAAAGAGACTGATCAATAAATAACATCTTTTTATTGAAACACGCCCATCTCTTATTTCTCTACAAACTGGTGAAACTAAGAATGCACGTACTGACTGAGTAAAATAGTTGTCTTTTGTTTTCACACGACTCTAGAGATATACTCTTGATTAGGGGAGAGCAAAGTTGTCATGTTCTATGGTTGTCAGAAACTAAATCCCTTCTTGTCTATCCAGGGAGGTTAAACTCCTCCTTGCCTATTCGAGAAAGTTTCTAGTGAACTCTGAGCTAGCTGGCACACGTAACTTTAAGTCTAATATCGTCAGTAGAAGACCTAGTTAACCACAGTCCTACGTCTATACTATTGAAGATATTATTCCAATGCGCAGAGCCTATTGGGAAAATAGGAACTACACTACATGGCGCCCAACGGTTTGGATAGGCGATAAATCTAACGCAAGACATTAGAGTAACTCAGTCGTGCTTTTTCACACAGACCCTTTTTCCCATAAAACTCCAAAGACGACTGGAGTGGGTGAAAGGTTAAATCCGCCAAACTTAGTAGGAGGAGACTCCTATGTATGGTTTTGGTTTATTCAACGTTGAAGGATACAGTGTTCCAAAATATTGTGCACCTAATCTTTGTTTCCGTGGAAACCTGATCTGCAACAAAAAACCTTCTTGTCAGTAAAATGTCAGACAATGAAGAAGAAAGGGAGGCAGCTAGAATAGCAGCTCAACTCCTTGTGGATGACACAAGTCTCCTGCAAACTGACCCGGGTGCAATACTCATCCCGGTCAGCATAAGAAAAACTATAACCTTAAAACTTATAGAAAATGGACTGACACCAAGAGGTGGTACAGTCATATTCGTAATTGAGGCACACGAATATCGGCAGACAGAGGTATTCTATTCATGGATAAATTTTCCAGCAGCAAACGCTGTAACAAAGGAGTTCCATTAGTACAAGATAGAGGAACCTCCGGATGAGTACACCCCTTTCGAGGAGGTGGAAATACCACTCAAATACCAAGAGCACCTGCTCTGGTTTAAAGGCGCCCTAAAACATAATGATCACATCACCAGGCTCGGTCCACTAGGTAGACCAGGAGCAACGTGGCCAGTTCTAGCCGGATACACACCACATCCAGACATTGAAAAAATGGCAATACCAGAACTTTTAACACAGTTAAAACAACTGATTAAAATACACAGACAACTAGTCCAATATGTAATGAGAACTTCAACAGTCCAACCAGCTATTAAAATTCCACAGCTGACCCCTCATCAGGGGAACACAAATAAAATCACACCACAGAACATACAGTCCTGTCTAGGTAAAGTACCCATTAAACAGGAACAAATTCCATTCTGGTTAGCACAAAAAATCACTCAAATAGAGGCGGTATTTCCAGATACCACCCCTGTTGAGAAACACAGAATCCTGACTATCTGTCTTCCAATGGGGATCGCACCACATGTGGAGGACTGTGACACTTGGGGTACAGTCTTTGCTTCCATTTACACAAAAACACATGGTGTTCCGTCCATGGCGGTAATACCAGAAGTGCTAAAACAGATTCAAAATGAATACGGTCCAGACCTGCTTTAACTCTGGGTATGAAATTACTGAAAGACTTCAAGCAGGTCTCGGCAATATTACTAGCAAACATAAAAGGGGAAGCAGCAAATGTGGCGATCCGCCAAAGATTAAAGCAAACAGATATAGCAGACCAACCATTTGAACTTGCCAGAATCATAGAAAAATCCTATGAAGAACTAGGAAGAGATAGTTTGGGTGGGAAACCAGTGAAACCCCAACTAATTGAAAATCCTGAAAAAGTATTTATTAAAAATAATCTAAACACTTCAAAAAAGAACTGGGATGGAAATAAACAATCCACTCCCAAAGAAAAAAGATTCCAGTCCAGAGGAAGGTCTCCTCGGCGGAGAGAAAGATCTCCGGACCAAGGACACAAGTCTCCCCAGAGGGAGCCCTCTGAGAAAAAATACAACCTTAGAAATAGGGATAATTTGAAGAAACCTGATAGATATCAAGATATTGATACACGTCCCTCTCGATCTTTTCAGACTTCCTCGCAGAAATCGGAAAGAAGAGGGCGGTCAGAACACAGGGAAGAGCACGTCAAGTCCAAAGACAAAGAACCTGCTGATCAAAGTAAAAAGTTACAATTTCCAAAGAAGAAGGTAGCCAGCATTAAAATAATCAAACACGCCGAGGATCCTGAGGAATCAGCTGAAAAACGGAGAGTGGGCTCAGACAATGCTAGACAGCGCAGCAGAAGTGAGCATAGCTCGCAAGATCCTGATGAATCATCTGGAGACAGTGGACACAAATGAGTACATTCAGGTGGAAACTGCAGATACCAGAGTTTGCAAACCTCATAAAATATATGAAATTACCTTACGTATAGAGGGAGATAAGACTAGGAAAATAAGGGGTCTATTTTGGGATAATCTCTCCAAGGGCTATGACATCCTCCTAGCTGAAAAAGACTGGCCACCGGAGTTTGTAAGGGAGTGCCCTCATGGCGAAGAAATGATTATGCCTGCCTTCTCAAATCATATTCCAATTCATAAAAAATATACACTTGCAAGAAAGTGGGCAATAGCCCAGGCTCCTGCACTATATAAAAATCATGTGGGATGGGATGAGGACTCTCCTCCTCACAAAATCCAGTTAAAATCTCAACCAACTGCACAAAGGCAGTACCCAATTAAGCAAGATGCTAAAAAACAGGTCAGGGAGATCTTAGATCAACTTGAATACCAGGGGGTGATTGAAACATGCACCTCACAAATGAACAATCCTTTGTTTCCTGTCTCCAAACCAGATGATTCATATTGTCTAGTTTTGGACTACAGACACCTTAACTCATACTGCAAAACGTTTGCAGTACAAAACTCACACAGTGCCGCACTAATGAATAGCATAGTGCGCAAAAAATACAAAACAACATTAGACATCTCTAATGGATTCTTTTGTCAAAATATAGCATCAGAAAGCAGATATTTGACCGCTTTCTCAATAAATGGCTCGCAGAAAAATTTCTGTCGTTTGCCCCAAGGGTTCAAGAACAGCCCAGGATTATTCTCAGCGAGAGTAACAGAGTTACTACAAATATATGATGATGAGGCATTATCTTATGTCGATGACATCTATCTAACAGATGATGACTTGGATACTCACTTGAAAAGAGTGAACACCATAATACTTGGGTTCGCAGCAGAGGGTTACAAATTCAACTTCAAGAAGTCAAGAATTGCCCATCTGACTGTCCTATTCTTAGGATATGAATTATCAAGTGAAGGCAAAAGCCTGGCTGACAATTTCCTAGAGAAATGTGCTGTAATCCAAGCACCTAGAACACTGAGAAACTTGCAATCAATTCTAGGTTTCCTGAATTTCGGAAGAACTTACATTATAAACTATGCAGAGAGGGTTAAACCTCTCTATGATCTAATAAAACCAGATTTTAAAAGAATCAATTGGACTCAAAAACACACAGAAATGTTGAGATCTTTACAAACAGACATGTTAGTTAAAACAAAACTGCAAACACGCGATAACACACGCAACCTTGTGATTCGAGTCATCCCAGGAAGATGCGGATTCACATACCTAACCTCAAATGAGGGAGAAAAGGTACCAATAACATACAAATCACATTTGTACACAGAAGCTGAAAAAACATTCAGCATTAAGGAAAACATTGTTCATGCGGTTCAAACAGCTGTAGCAAGAGAAAGATACCAAGCTGACGGCAGACAGATTACAGTCAGAACAGCAGAATCGGCCTTTGAGGCATTAACAAGCCCATGTAATTTACCTACAATGGCACTAAATCCAAAATGGATACAATGGGAAGATTCTCTTGCTACAGACAGAGTGAAATACTATTTTGATCCAGAGATGACACAATTAAAAAATCTAGAATATGAAAGAGAATATCCTCTGCCAATCGACATTCTGCCCATACGACAGTACGCCTGTGTAATACATACAGACGGACATGCTCAACCCTCAGTTTGGGGAGAAGAAGCTTATAACGCAACATGCGAGATTACAAAAAACGTGTGGCGCGGAGGTAAATTAAAACCTCTGTTTTCAAAAACACACTCAGTGGGAAATAATTCAGAACAACAAACTGAAATAATAGCATTAAAAATGGCGCTAGGTAATGCGGATCGCGAATTCCCGACACTAATAGTGTGCGATTCATATTACTGCGTCAAATCATACAATAACAACTTGCAGAAATGGGTTGAAAACGGGTACAAAGATGACACAGGTGCCACAATAAAGCAAAAATCGCTTTGGGAACAAATAGTTCTTTTAATGAAAGAACTACCAAAGACTCACGTGATACACTCACTGAGTCATCAGCGTGATGGCGTTCACGTTGCAGGGAATTCATTGGCTGAGACAGCCACAGCGGAAACAACTAAATCGGCTTCCGTAGCTACAAAAAAGCGTTCAGTAAAATACATTGACGGGGAAACAATGCTGGCGGTAAAAACGTCATCAAAAGGCGACTGCTCAGCGCTACCCCTCATGTATCCACTCAATTATACATACATAATCGATGCAAACTCCGTTCCTTTTGCTCGAATCCCTGGAGTGGGGGATAGAGTGATTCCAAACATGGACAGGAGAGGCTTGTTAATAGCAGACGCACATATGGGCGAGGGTCTTAGACACCTTACACTTAAGGATTCTCTAGAAGAATTACAATCAACATACTGGTGGCCAGGAATGAGCCTGCAACATCACATATTTGCAAAAAACTGTCAAAACTGCAACAGAGACCGCAGTAGTGAACGAAACGGTGTATTCCCATGGCTTTTCGCTAAATAAGGATTAGGCTATCGACATAAAAGACCCAGTATGAATAATGCGTCATATTAACATGTAGAGACTATTTTCACTTAAAATGTAGACCCCAGCTCTCGGCTGACGTCTGAACTGTTATAAAAAGATTTGCGAGTCTATAATGGCATATACGCAATTGGCATGCTACATTCTGACCAGGGTTCTGCTTGTAGCTCTCGAGCTTATAAGGCGGCCATGGCCGGCATGGGCATAGCATTGCGGTACTCTTGTCACCTCCTTCTTGAGGGAAACGGGATGGTGTAAAGAAAAAACCAGGGCATAGAGCAATCTATAACAGCAAAGGTATTAGGTTCGGGAGCTGGGTGGGTCAAACATTTAATAAGTGTCCAACGTAGTCTTAATAATCTGCCAAGAAATTCTCTGAGAGGTCTCAGTCCGTACGAACTATTGTTTGGGACTAGAATGTTAATCCAGGACCTCGACAGTCAAACTTCAGTGGTTAAAGAAAAATGCTTTGATATCAAAGATCGTTTGGCTATTTTACAGGACTTAAACGAAAAGAGAAAAGACCTGAGCAACATAAAGTTGAAGCAACAGCCAACAGCCACTGAAGAGAAACCACCTGTCCCAGCAAGGCCTGTCTGGATTCCAAAAATCGGGGATCTGGTCAGAGAAAAGATCGCGGTGAAGAAGGAATTTGGGCCTTCTTACAGAAAAGCAGTTCCTGTCTTGTCTGTCAACGGGACAAGATCAGTAGTACTACCGCCCCTTGCTGGTAAAAAGGAGAACCGAGTTGTATCCATCGACCTGGTTAAACCACAATCATGTGGCCGATAACAAGTAGTAGGCCAAGTGGACTCCCAAGAAGTAGCAGAACACCAAAGTTTGCTACAAACACAGAGGTTCAAACTGAAAGACTAATCACAATTGATAAACCTACAGTGAAACAACAAGGACTATGCAATAAAGCCATGGAACTTAAACCTCTTGAAACCCAAATCAAAATCTTAAATCAAGAAACACCAGTCTACAATGATGTAACCACAGACTATGCTAATGAAACAAAGAAAATTCCAAAAACAAAAAGGAATCAAGAAGCAATTGAAACAATTGACAGAACAGCATCAGGCTACTTCATCAACTTCGATGATTTTTCTGAGGATCCAAGTGAACCTGAGGAACAGCCGACAACAAAAACTCTTAAAGACAAAGCAAAGGTACTCTTTCATCAGCTAAAAGAAACCTATCTGATTTCTCCATGTATTGAACTTTGGGTGGCACTAGGAGTATTCATCCTCATACTTTGGCTCATCATGGTAATATGCTTGGGACATTTCATTGAGGGAAAATATGCTACAATGGACACAGCAAGTCAGAATATCAACTTGGTCCTGAAACCACACAAGTCTTCACACATAGAGAAAAGAGAACTTTCTTCAGTAAACTTCACAGCCAATCCTATACCCGGTGGGGTAGCATGGGACAAAACTGATTACGAAATCTATGGTCCGGTTGAGCTCCTGAAGTATCCTCATCAATTCAAGATTTCATTAAGTGACTTTGTAAAACCAAGCACATTCGCTGATGATTGGGACTTTGAAAGTATTAATGATATGATGTCTGATCTAGTAATGTCAGCTAAATTTACAGAACATGATTATTTGCAAGGTTCATCTAATTACGATCAAATGTTTTGTTACAACCATTATGGTAACCATTATCTGCATAAATCTACTCAACCTAGAAATGTTTTAAAATTTAACCAATGGGAACATTGTGCAACTCCACCAAAAGGCAGTTCAAAGACATTTTTTGATAAATATTCATACTTTTCGGGGTTCAACACTAGTAATGCAGAATCATTTTATTTCAAATTGTTAAATAAGACAGGAGTGAAAACCATGTTTACAAACACAAAATTGATATATTCAGACTCATTCTTTGAAAAAATGAATACTTTCGGTTTTGATTTCTGGAACAATAACATTGAAACGAAAACGATCTGGGGCACAAAAGATTGGCAAGTGCAAGGTATAGAATCATTATTTAGAGCCTGCATGATCCCAGAACAAATTATATTTTTGAATGATACAATTCAACAGACATCCTGTCTTGGCCTAGCCAAAATTAAAGACTTAAATAAACCGTCTATTCCAAAACCAACACCTAATAGTAATAGCACAACGGATGTTGAGATAGACGTATCCCATATTTTAAACCAAAACAGAACACATGCTGATTGGAAACAATGGTTGATCTGGCCCACAGACACAAATAACTGTCAAGACAGATTCCTGAACAAAATACAGGGGTTCACATTAAGCAGGCCAGACCCAAGATACTCCCAGAGACAACATCCAGGGATTGTAACTACTTACAGTGTGGGAAAACCCTGCCTTCAATGGCTACATACATCCACATTGTCAGAAATTAAGCAACACTTAACTTTACTTAAAGAAGGTGCTGACTTGCGTGATTTCATCATGGGACCACGCAAACAGCGTCAAAAACGTTTCATAGCAGCCTCTATATATACAGCTTACAACGAAGCTTGGAAAGTAACTCAAATTGAGACAGCAGAAAAAATACGGAAAATTGACCGTGTTAATTTGGAAAAATCACTTTCTGTTGTAGACAATGGGTTAATGACTCTGTCTTCCAGAATATATTCACTGGACAGTATTGTATCTTCTGCAATCGATATAATAGAACAAGACTTACTGATGTTGCAACACGGTCAGTCTCAATTACGTTCTATTGTACAGCTTGGCTGGACGTTACAAAATCTGCGTTCAGGCTATGTGCCTTGGCGTTTAATCAACACAACGTCACTATTTAATATCTTTAACCTTACTGATAAACAAATCAGTTTGGCACAAAAGGGTGCTGACTATACAATTCTGAGCATTGAAAAACTTGAGAGATTACCATTGACAATGTCAGAACGACCTGTCATTGAATGGATAATACATGGGATAATAAATATTCCGATAACAACTTTCCAGTTTCAATACTGCCAAAAGTATATACAGGCAGGCCAGTATGAAAGGTTGGGTAAAGGATACATTAAGTCCACATGGAACTTGCCCTATACACACACATGTGTCAGAAATAACGGACAGAGTGTATTTCGTAGTGGTAATAATTGTGAAAAATCACTAAGTGGCATACTTCTGTGTCAGGGTATTAGTTTGCATGGGGCCTGTGAAGGGACTTCAAATAACCTTTCATGTCACCAGTTAGGCACACCTGCAACACAAATAGAACCATTCTTTAGAAGACTTTCGAACGGGAGTTACATTCTAATTGTAGATCACAGATGTTGTGGCTTGCTGCCAGGAAAACCTTATCTTGTAAGCGTGACTTCCAGGGTCATGTGCTGTGAAAGAGTATTGTTCCCGAATGATGCTCCAGACAGGGAGGGAAGGTTATGGTCCAGTTTAAAAATCTCTTCTATTCGAAATGATACTTTAAGCAGAATGAAGACTGTGCTCCTACAGACGCCAACCCAGTTGACGTCATCAAAAGAAACGTATGATCTCCAAGTTGCAAGGACAACGGCAGAGATTCATTCAATGTTATCAACAAATTGCCCCCTACACTTCGCAGAAATACTGAACGAAATGTTAAATATTTCTGATACAAGTGGTATCGCGAGTGTATTTAAGACAGTTTTTTCAGGCGCTTTAACCCCATTCAAAGCGATCCTGGGTATCTTTCCAAATTTCGTCCATTCCATCTTTGGCGGACTTCCACTCCTGTTGGGACTCATAGCAGGCATTTTATTCTTGCTACTATTGCTTCGTTATGGCAAACCATGTCACAGACAAGACTCCAGCAACAATGGAAGAAACGATCCTAGCTATCCGCTACCGGGACCGCATAACTAAAGTCCTTGGCTTAGCCCGGCTACGAGATCTAAATATGACCTGGTTTCTTTCATTCAGACCCATCTGGCAGAATTGTGTTATGCCTGTATTAAGATGCATGCTATGCGGCGAAGAATGCGTGTTGGACACCTGTCTTACACTACAATCAGACGTACCATTGGATGCAGATACTTTGTTGGGTCCAGTAAAGGCTCATGCATTCTGCTGTCCCCGGCGGCTACCTATCCTGATGACGGCATTCGTGGAGACTTCACCACTACGATTGAAGGGTAGTGAAGTACAAGATGAAAGCAGCATCGACCAGGTACGACCTTCTGTAAGCAGTTCTGATCAAACCATCAGTGAAAGCAATCATGCGCGTGACTGCATGGTAGCGACATTTTCTAACCTGGTCGAACTTTCACCAGAAGCTGTAGACTGTTTTTTCGAGAATCTGTCTGAAATGATGTTTTCACCGGAACAGAGAGAATGATTTTAAACAAACTTGCACACGGCGTTCCCTGAACTCTGAATTTGGCCTTCAGTCTTTTGAAAATAAAGTGACTGTGAACTATTTTTTCTCTTCTCCCCTGAATAGCGAAAACTTTTTTCCAATTCCAAAATATTTACCTTTTTGGCACTTATCTTCTGCTTAAAGTAAAACTACTCTTAGAGAACAGAACTTCTATTCTTAGGAATACTAGAGACATTACATTACCTCAACCTCTAGTTTATATACAATTAATTGTGTTTATATGTGATGAGATGGTCTCGCAATTTTTTCTGTATCAAGAGCCATTTCATGTGTAATTTCGCAAATCATTCATGCCGATATAAAATGAGCATCTCCTTTTTGAATGATTATACTGCTTGAATGCATACAGTACCTATACTCATTTCGTGCATTTTGCATACGCCATTTAAAAAAAAAATATATATATTTTTGGGGTGGTTCGGTATACACATGCACTATTAGTTATGTTTACTATTGCTTAGTTTAGTAAATATGTACATAAATTCGTGGAGTGGGTGTAGTGTGTTTATCTAGGTACCTTTATTGATACTCCTATTTCTGACCCTTGTCCGGTTATTAATTTACTAATGTCCATACACCGGCACAGAAACCCGTCTTCAGATTAGGTCATAGCGCATGCTGTCACATTAAGCAAACACTATCCCTTCAGCCCCCTAGAAAGCACACCGAGTCCTCAAAACAAATCAAACCTCCAACAGACCTGGGAAATCCCCCGCAGCCATTGTTTTGATTTAGCTCGAGAACTCCTGCAAAGAATGTAAGAACGACCAGTCCTTATGACATTCTTGCTGACGTCTTATGTCCATCCTTACGTCAAACACGGCACCTTTCAGGTATAAACATACCGACGCTGCCCTAAGCTAAGACACGGTGGTGACGAGCTTGGAGCAGCGCTACTTGCCGGAGAGCCCAGCTGATGCAGAAAGCCCACGGACGCTGCCCCTCCCTTTTTGACGCGCTGAGAGAGACGCTGCCTTTTCTCCTGCCGAGAAATCCAGCCTCCGACGTTTCCAGCCGCCCTCGCGGGTAACTGGGATATCGAGTCCTGAGACAGAGATACCAACCTTCCAGCCTTCTAAATCCCAGGTACTGAACTGACTAACCCCTTACAGAGAATCTTGAGTCAGATTCTTGGCAAAACAAACTTAACTTAAACTGCTACTTACTTACTCCCTCCCAAGTATTAGGCTTAAGTCAGGTACACCGGGGTAGGCGTAGTTAGAAGCACCAGTTGAGAGCGATTAGTCAATGTATATATGTATGTATATCTTTTATCCATTTTAAGTATCATATGGCTAAGAAACCATATAAATGCTTTTACAGTATTATTTTATAATTCTGTTTTTACTGTATGCACTTTACTTAACTATAAGTATTGCAATAATAGCGATTCATTTCTCTTGTACGAGAAAAGAGACTGATCAATAAATAACATATTTTTATTGAAACACCCCCATCTCTTATTTCTCTACAAACTGGTGAAACTAAGAATGCACGTACTGACTGAGTAAAATAGTTGTCTTTTGTTTTCACACGACTCTAGAGATATACTCTTGATTAGGGGAGAGCAAAGTTGTCATGTTCTATGGTTGTCAGAAACTAAATCCCTTCTTGTCTATCCAGGGAGGTTAAACTCCTCCTTGCCTATTCGAGAAAGTTTCTAGTGAACTCTGAGCTAGCTGGCACACATAACTTTAAGTCTAATATCGTCAGTAGAAGACCTAGTTAACCACAGTCCTACGTCTATACTATTGAAGATATTATTCCAATGCGCAGAGCCTATTGGGAAAATAGGAACTACACTACACACTATCCGACCTGGGGATTGATGAAACAAGTCTAAATTTCATAGAGGAATTGTATAGGGGTGCCGGGGCCAGGGTGCGCTTTGGCAAGCAAGGTGAGTGCTCGTCCAAATTTTCTATCAAGAGGGGAGTGAGACAGGGGAGCATTCTTGCACCCCTGTTATTCATGTTAAATATAAACTGCATCGGTGACCACTTGAAGGCTTTCCCCTATGACTACCCTTCATCTCAGGGTCACCCCGTCCCCATACTCCTATACGCAGATGATGCGGCTATTATGTCGCAAACCAGGTTGGGTCTCCAGAGGGCGGTCACAAAATGTAACATCTATATGAAAAGTAAGGGGCTTAAAATCAACACTACCAAAGCATATACCATGGCTTGTGGGCATGGTACCAAGAAAGCACCCTGCCCCATATATCTTGAGGGCAGGAGGATAGAGACCATTGATCACCTTCCCTACCTTGGTATATCCTTTGATAGGAAATGCACTTGGCACACTGCAGTTAAAGCGAGAAAACTAGCCTTCTCGAGGGTGGTCGGTGCACTCCATAATTTTGCGGCAAAACTTGGCTGGAGACCCGTCAAGGAACTAATTACAATATATCAGGCTAAAGGCATATCCCCAGCCACCTATGGTTCAGGCATCTGGGGTGTTGAAAATATAACATCTATTCAATTAATTGAAAACCAATATCTCAGATATCTGCTGGGGGCCCCTAAATCCTCAGCAAATTACCTTACCCATATTGAATTAGGTCTGCCTTTTATTTCTGACACCATACAAATTGCACCTATCCTTTTATGGCATAAGGTGTGGGTTACCCTGTCGACAGTTTTTAATCGCAAATTAATTTCTGACTGTCTTACTCTGGATACTCTGGATGGCGTCAGATATATTAAATGGTTGTCCCACGTGCAAGCCCTGATGATCGAGCTTAGCCATCCTGAGTTTTTCTCTAGACCACCTAGACCACCTAGCATGGAAATGATCACTAGAAAATCATTGAAACAACTGGCTATGAATCATCTAGCAAATAAAAGATGGTCCATAGAAAAAGTTAAAAACACAGTTTTGGCCTTTCAGGAAATCACTATTAATCCAGGGCCCCAATTGTACCTCTTAAGTGATCTAACCTGTTACTCAAGAATGTTATTAACACGGTTTAGGTTTGGAACTTTCTTTCGTATTATTACTTTTCCATCTTGTAACAATTGGTCGACGGTTTTGCCTACCTGCCCCTGTGATGCTTTATCCCCTCAATCAAACTTACATTGCATTTTATTTTGTAAATTTTATGTTGTTCCATGGAGGATCATTTTGAAACCAATCCTTAAAGCATGGGGCCACCGCTCTTGCAGAATAGCCTATGTTAGATTGCAACAGCTGGAAAATGATCCTGTGGCTCAGGCTATATCTAGTTTTTTAAAACTATTAATTAGGTTTAGAAACTCTATGTAAAGCATTTTTACTCTCGTACACAGCATTCATACAGTTTTGAAAGTATATGTCCTCATTTAATCTGACTTGTTCGCTTTTTAATTAACAATCATTTTAATTTAATTTTTTTTGTATTTCTGTGATACGTTGCGATTGTATGCTCCTTTTTGTATGCTTTTATGAATTCATTTTCGAATATCGAATAAAGCTTTTTGATATAATATGAAGAGAGCTGCAGATCAGCTCTGGAGAAGAGATGTGAACAGGGAGTTAGAGAAGTAGGTGGGTGGAAGAGAGCAGCAGATCAGCACAGGAGAATAGAACAGGGAGTTTGAGAGAGAGGCGAGTGGAAGAGAACAGCAGATTAGCATAGGAGAAGAAAACAG